>NC_083878.1:59776043-60088710 GCF_032452875.1 Bos javanicus
TTTTTTTTTAAGAGTAATGTGGTTCAGCTTGTTTTTATATTATAGTAAAAGTCTGGGATTCTCTTTTGTCACAATGTAGATCAGTGGTCCTCAAAGAATGGTTTAGGGAGGAGAGAAGTAGGGGTGGGGGTGGCACGTAGGTACAGTGACCTTCATTGGGTGTCTGTAAAATTCAAACATTTTATACAAGCAGCTCATGCAGCTCAATACCAGAAAAATAAACGACCCAATCAAAAAATGAGCCAAAGAACTAAACAGACATTTCTCCAAAGAAGACATACAGATGGCTAACAAACACATGAAAAGATGCTCAACATCACTCATTATCAGAGAAATGCAAATCAAAACCACAATGAGGTACCATCTCATGCAGGTCAGAATGGCTGCTATCCAAAAGTCTACAAACAATAAGTGCTGGAGAGTGTGTGGAGAAAAGGGAACTCTCTTACACTGTAGGTGGGAATGCAAACTAATATAGCCACTATGGAGAGCAGTGTGGAGATTCCTTAAAAAATTGGAAATAGAACCACCATACAACCCAGCAATCCTACTGCTGGGCATACACACTGAGGAAACCAGAATTGAAAGAGACACGTGTACCCCAATATTCACTGCAGCACTGTTTACAATAGCCAGGACATGGAAGAACCTACATGTCCACTGCCAGATGAATGGATATTACTCAGCTATAAAAAAGAACGCATTTGAATCAGTTCTAAAGAGGTGGATGAAACTGGAGCCTATTATACACAGTGAAGTCAGAAAGAGAAACACCAATACAGTATGTTAACGCATATAAATGGAATTTAGAAAGACGGTACGATGACACTATATGCAAGACAGCAAAAGGGACACAGATGTAAAGAACAGACTTTTGGACTCTGGGAGAAGGCAGGGTGGGATGATTTGAGAGAATACCACTGAAACATGTATATTACCATATGTGAAACATATGATCAGTCCAAGTTTGATGCATGAAACAGGGCACTCAAAGCCAGTGCACTGGGACAACCCAGAGGGATGGGGAGGAAGCAGGGAGGGGGTTCAGGACAGGGGGACACATGTACAACCATGGCTGATTCATATCAACGTATGGCAAAAACCACCACCACAATATTGTAAAGTAATTAGCCTCCAATTAAAATAAATTTTTAAAAAAGGGATTCAAACAATTTTATTAGTAACACTAAAATGTTATCAGTCTTAAAAAAAAAAAAAAAAAAACCACCTCATTCTCTTCTGAGTGTACAATGAAGTTTTCCAGAGGCTCAATGATGAATGAAATCACAAGAGACCAAGTGCAGAAGCTGTTATGAGACTCCAGCTGTCTTCCATTAAATCAGGTATTAAGAGAGATTTGTAAAAAAAAAAAGAAGTAAAACAGGGCCACTTTCCTCACTGAACTGTTCTGTTCTGAAGAACATTTTTTTTTTATTTGTATCAGAATGTCATGGGTTATTTTTTAAAATAAATTTTTAAAATTTGCTTTAATTTTAATATGGTAAATATTGATACATATAACCACATAAAAATGAATAGTTAAAACTCTAAGGTTCTCAATATTAAGAATATAAAGAAGTCCGGAGACCAGGAAGTTTGAGATGTACATGAGCAATATACAGTTAACCACTATCGTGCTGTGTGGCATGCGAGACCTTGGTTCCTGGACCACAGATCAAATTCCCTGCAGTGGAAGGGCAGGGTCTTAACCTCTAGACCACCAGGGAAGTCCCTACAGCTGACCCAAACCTTGAACAATGAGGGAGTTAGGATTGCCAAAGTCCTGCAGTAAAGATCTGTATATAACTTTTCTCTCCAAAATTTAATTACTGATAGCCTACTTGTGTTGACTGGAAGCCGTTGAACTGATAGCATCAACAGTTGATTAATACATATTTTGTATGTGTTATATACTTTATTCTTACAACAAAATAAGCTAGAGAAAATATATTTACAGTACTGTTTGTATTCATCTATACTGGTGTGTTTATGTTGTCTGCTTACAAGATGAACTTCAATACCTGCATCAATAGCTTTGGGTTTTTTTTTAATATTTATCTATTTGACTGCACTTGGTCTCAGCTGTGGCAGGCAAGGTCTCTGATCTCGGCTACAGCATGTGGGATGTTTAGTTCTGGCATGCAGGATCTTTTTTAGCTGCAGCATGCAAGATCCAGGTTCCTGATCAAGGATCGAATCTGGCCCTCTACATTGGGAGCTTGGAGTCTTAATCACTGAACCATCAAGGAAGTCCCTCAATAGTCCTATACAGAACACTGTAGATGTTATATGTATTATGAAAACTACACATCAAACATGAAAAGATAACATGAAAAAGAAATTCATATTTACTTATACATCCTGCATTTACTGGAAAAAAAAAAACACATATAAGTAGAACCTTGCAGTTCAAGCCTATGCTGTTCATATGTCAACTGTAAATCAATAAGATTTTATTTAAAATTTTATTTTACTTCAATAAGTGGGTTGACTATCATAAAATATTGTTAGGGCCTCATCTAGAACACAGTCTACATTTATCTGAATACCTTGGGAACACGAAGTCTTGCACATAATGATGATACTCTATAATAATTTTGCTATTATGACAGAATTTGAAATAAATTTTTGTATAAACAGGTGAGTTTCATAGTTTGACTTCTCATTCTGATGGTAAACCCAATTAAGGAGTTTGGGAGAAGGTAATATACTTGGCACTGCATCAGAAAATTATAGGTAGGCAAGATACCATTAAGAGTAGGGAACAAAGTCTCCTCAGCTTTAAGACTTGACCAAAACAGTGCAAAATGCCAGTCAATCAATGAAAGTTTAATTGTCTTGTAGGAAGATTACATGTTTACCAGGTAAACCTTCCTGCAGATTTACTTTCTGTACTTTTGGCTGAGTCAGTTTATAACACTGATATAACACACTCAGCATGAATATCTTTTATAAATCCCTAACAATATCACTTAACATATTATTAAATGAAGAGAGCTTCATTACTACAAATGAGACACATTTTAAAATATATATACATACATTTTAAATGCATTTAAAATACACTTCTGTATAATATGAAGCATAAGAAAAGGAATACTCTCAGTCCTATCACCCAATCCAAATATATCACTGATCATACAAGTTATTTGTGAGCTTGCACTAATTCCACAAACCTTTTACCTCTCTTATTTTTCTTCAGTGTTACTAATAATTGTTTCCACTCCCTTTAATCTCATTCACTTTATGTTCACCTGTCATATGTCGGTATTACCAAGACTATTTGTAAAATAAATAGTGTTAAGGTCTACTTTGGATTACAGATCCTAATGATGTTTGAGCCTGCTTTTATACTATAGAATACTTGCATAAATACTTAACATGCTTTTAAATTGTTGCTAAACTTAAATTAACTCATACCTCTAGCAATTCGGATGAAACATCAAATTTGTACTCTTTGCCACTTTCTTCCTCTGGTTCCATGCGTTTGTAAAACAGCATATATGCACTGTGGGTCTTCAAGAGGGAAAAAATAGTATATTTTCATTTTGACATAGTTTAACTATACAAGTAGATAATATGGAAGTCAGAAAACAATGTAAAATATATGAAGGAAATGGCTACCTTTTCAAAGGAGAAATCCATAAACTTATCTGTAACAGAATCATAGGTCTTGGTCTGTATAAAAAAATGAAAGTTTTCCTTAAGAAACAGGTACACTCAGCTGTATTTATATACAAAATATTTTACTAACAGATATTTAAAACTTTACAGTAATTTTGTAAACAGTTCTCAAATAGCATTATCACATAAAAATCTTTGACAGAAATTTTTGGCAAAGAAAATATCAAAATATTTTTAAGGTACTTTACCACCAATATATAAAGTTTAATAAAATGGACTGCAATCTGAAAAACTACTTTTAAAAGAAGAGTTTTGCAAAGTTTGTTTTCTTTTTAATCTTTTTTTAAGGAACTATTCTAGGAATAACACCTAGAGATGCAATAGGTTTAGCTATGCCTTCAATGGTAACACATTATTTACTTCCTTCTTCTACTCATTTTCAAAGTGTTAAAAATTTTTCTACTTCTCCTTTTCGATTCAGAATAGTACCTAAGAGCATCAAAGAGCAATAAGAAAGCCTCTTCATTAAAATCCAGAACGGCGACCAGTTATTCACAATAAACACAGTTACTAAAGAGAAATATAACTTTATCTGGGCTTATCTGTGAAATATAAAATACTTTTTAATACCTGATTTAGATAATCAACAGGGAAAATTTAAAGTTTTCAGAAAATTGCTACCAGGGTAAAATGCATATGAAGAAGTGAAATTATTTTAAGACTACTCCAATCTGTCTTTTTTACATCTTAACTGCTAATTACATAAGAGATAACCCTTTTCTATCCTGTCACTAGTAATAATTAGTAATAACAGCTGCTATTGTTACACAAAGTACCAAGGAATGATCTTTAAAGTTCAGCTTAAGCCAACTTCCTGGTCAAAGATTTCTCACAGTAAGTCAATAAAGAGCAATTTCTTCCTGCTCTAATCCCAAAGTATTTAAGTAAACAACTTATTCAATAATGTCTTGTATCAGTGTAATTTAACTCTTATACTTTTATTTTTCAATTGTAAGTCAACCTTCTTAATCAGTTGAAGAAATCATTTAAAAAATATTTTTTAAAAAATTGCCATGTCTGGTATCTGCTCCAAACTTAGTAACTATACTAAACAAATAACAAATCTTACATATAATTAGGAGCTAAAGGAAAGTTAAATGACTGTTTTGGGGGTTTATGATACTGTAAAGCACTTGGAAATTCACAAACCACTTAATTTTTGAATAAAACTTACCGTCATCTCTCCACCAAAACATTCAGAGGCAAGTTGAGCAGAATCAAAAGGTTTTACCTCAGCATCATTAAAAAGATACCTAAAGCAGAGCATATATGTATTGATCAAGTATATATGTACTATATATAAATATATGTATATATGACTGGTTCAAAATTGGGAAAGGAGTATGACAAGGCTGTATACTGTCAACCTGTTTATTTAACTTATAAGCATAGTACATCATGTAAAATGTTGGGCTGGATGAATCACAAGCTGGAATCAAGATTGCTGGAAGAAATATCAACAACCTCAGATATGCTGATGACACCACACTTATGGCAGAAAGTGAAGAGGAACTAAAGAACCTCTTGATGACAGTAGAAGAGGAGAGTGAAAAAGCTGGCTTAAAATTCAACATTCAAAAACCTAAGATTATGGCATCTGGTCCCATCATTTCATGGCAAACAGAAGGGTAAAAAGTGGAAAAAGACAGATTTTATTTTCTTAGGCTCCAAAATCACTGCAGATGGTGGCTGCAGCCATGAACTTAGAAGACATCTGCTTCTTAGCAGGAAAGCTATGACAAACCTAGACAGTGTATTAAAAAGAAAAGACATCACTTTGTCAACAAAGGTTCATATAGTCAAAGCTATGGTTTTTCCAGTAGTCTCCAGATGTGACAGCTGGACCATAAAGAAGGCTGAGCACCAAAGAATTGATGCTTTCTAATTGTAGTGTTGGATAAGACTCTGTGAGTCCCTTGGACTGCAAAGAGATAAAACCAGTCAATTCTGAAGGAAATCAACCCTGAATATTCATTGGAAGAACTGACGGTGAAGCATCAATACTTCCGTCACCTAATGATAAGAGTCGACTCATTGGAAAAGACCCTGATGCTTGGAAAAATTGAAGGCAAAAGGAGAAGAGGGCAGCAGAGAATGAGATGGTTAGATAGCATCACCAACTCAAAGGACATGCATGAATTTGAGCAAACTCTGGAAGCAGTGATGGACAGGGAAGCCTGGCATGCTACAGTTCATGGGACATGACTTAGCGACTAAACAACAATATGTACTTTACCTGTGTTGTGCCTATTTTTAAAATATTTAGATTACATTCTAATATATTACAAATATTGATCAAACATTAATGTGCAATCAATTCTAACTAAGCTCTTGTTTTGACAATTTTAATCCACTAGAAATTGGGAATATAGTTTCACAACATAGTTATAACCACCTTAAAATGTGACAGATCTATTTATAATCTAGGAGTAACAAAAGAGTTCATATAAGCGAGGAATAAAAAGTTTGCATAAATATAACATGTAAAGCTATTGGACGGAAAATATTAAGAGCCTGGAAAACTTACAAAGATAAAGGTACCATTTCAAAATTTATTTTCAAATGGACCAGAAAAAGTAAAAGATACCATAGACATGATGGCTTAAAGAGAAATAATTGAACAAAAGTATTCTGCAAAAAAAGTGAAACTGCTCAGTCGTCTGCAACTGTTTGCAATCCCATGGACTGTAGCTTACCAGGCTCCTCCATCCATGCAATTTTCCAGGCACGAGTTCTGCTAAGCACAAATCAATTTACCAATGTACACTTTGTTCAAAGCAATATCCCCAACACTTAGAACAATGCCCAGGACAGCAATAGTCTCTACATATAAGAATTTAACCAACAACATTCGAAGGCCAAAAACCAGCTATTAAAGACTGATCGAATGACTTCCAGCCATTAACTTGATAAAAGATGATAAAAAAGAATGTGTGTTAGAGGGGAAAAGTAAAGTGAAGAAAATGGAGTATGCAGGTAATTTCTAAGTGGAATATATAAGGACTTTGTGGCCATTCACAGGTAAGATTCAGAAGGTGCAATATTGTCTATGAATCTTAAGCTGTGTGCAAAACTCTTGAGGGTCTTCATTTTTCTTGAGTAAGCATTTATCAAGTTCTCAAAAAAGTGCAGAAATCTATAAAGCTTAAGAACAATGGATTCATATTATCTTTTGAAAGCCGCCTTCATTTAAACATTTTATGTGCCCCCTTTCCAGACATAGGTACAGTTTAGAAAACAAAAATCTGAAAACATATCTCAGGAAAAAAACTATTATAAGCTTATACTTTAAAAATTGAAACAGATTTTCATTTTAAATCCCAAGGAAAAAGTATTTAAAACTCACCATTTATTGTTTTTATAAGCATGTGGGTTGACTATATCTCTAATGAAGCTGTAATAGTGTCCACCATCTGCGGTTCCTGTATGAACAGTCACTCCTATCAAGTCATACTCATAGCTCTCCGTGTCTTTTGAATGATCACTGACTTCCTTAAAACCTGAAATGATTTACATGAAGTGGCAGTGATTGTGAAAACAGCACACAATGACATCTTAGAATCACTTGATAGAGTATACTTCATGCACAGAAATAGGCACAGATACTTCATATATTCAAACAGGCACAAAACAACTCTATTTGCTGTCACTCACTATTTATAGCCTACAATTTTAAGGAACTTTTATACACATTACTGGAAAAACAACTACCTTGTTAGTGCATAACCAGGGACAATCTCAACATAACAAGTAAATGTAAATTTTTGTTTGTTTAATCTGGCTATTCCTTTTGAAATAGATAAACTTGAATGAAACAGTGTATATTATCTTTATTAGGAATAAGCAAACACAAGACCTGAAAGGTATTAACATATTTATGCCTGCTGGTCTATGTTAAGGAAAATGAAGCACTGTACTGGTAGCATGGTTCCAACTGTTTTATCAATTAATAAAAAACACTATGTATTAGAAGCTTTATGTACAAAGAAACAAAATAAAACATACTTCCAACCATAGAGATTCAATCTGAAAGATTATAATAGATACTAAGGAAAAAAACTCCAGAAGATGTATGATTTACAATCTATATTTCCACCATCACACAAAAAGAAAAGGTGTAATTAAAAGCATGTATGAAACAGCAGACTTGGTTCACCTGAGTGCACAGTGTAACATGAAAAGTGAAGCAACAATTAGCTGAAGAGGAGGAAATGGCTGACAGTGGCAGAAAAGTGGCTGAGGAGTTTGGGTATACTAGGATCTGATTCTGTGGCCTAATAAACTCCTTTATCTTGGCATTCTTGTTATTTTCACGCATGGTGGCATCATGGAAAATACAGTGAAGCACAGTTACTATGTAGTCTTGCTATAATTTTACAAATGGTTTGAAAGCATTCTGAAAAGTAGGACATATATATACAATGTCAACTTCTTAAATCTGTCTATATTTTCAAACTTACCTCTTTTTGGTCACTTCCTGAAATTCCTAAACGTACTCAACTTTACTATAAAGTTCCCTCCCTTAACCCTGTATCCCTTCATAGTTATAATCACCATCCTCTCTTTTCAAAGAAAGATTATGTTATTCTCTTGAAAGAGTAGCGCTCACTCATTGCTTGTATCTCTCATTTCCCATTTAGTGAAGAGTAAAACACTCACTGGATGCTCATTAAGTACCCGGCAATACAGTATAAAGAATAAAATATGGTTCTTTTTCCTAAATCTTATAATATGGTGGCTCTTCAAATTTCAAAAATTTCAATCTGCATAACTTTCTATATAAACAAAACACCACCAGTCCTCTTATGTAAAATAGAACTTCTCTCTGCCAAAGAAGAATGGAAAAGGTAAGGGCTAAACCAGTTCTGCTTTCTTCTCTCCTCTCATCTATTCCCATTCCTCACCATGGTTCTTACGGCATGTACACAGATGTTTGAAAATCACTGGTCTTATGAAAAGAACAGCAATTTGTAGGTAACTCAAGTGCCATTTTAAATTCACTGCAAACTGCCTTCCTACCACAATACCCATATTAAATTGCTGTGATAACCAAAGATCTTCAACATGTTAGATAATTTTCCCTTGTGATCTTACTGGAACCGTTGCTTTTCTTTAGCATTCAATACTTCTGACCACATTCCCTCGTTCTTGAGCTCTTGAAGTACTGATCCCACTAGTCACCTAACTGATCAAACAGAAACCTTTCTTGACTTTTCCTTCCTCTAGGAGTAGACTGACTAAACTATAAGCTTCAGAGGGGTAGACACCTTCTTCTTGTTGTCATTATATTCTCATTATTATGATAGCAAGTTAAATAGTGGACAGATGTTCAGGAACTTTGTTGATTTCACTGTTTCACTCAGTCATTGAGTTTTATTAACTCCACTGCCATACACTTCTCTCTAACCCTACTAGTATGCTTCTATTCCTGTGGTTTGCCTTAATAGCCTCCCCACACTCCTTTTATTCAGCCTCTAATCCATTTCTATTACTATAGTTAGAATAACTTTCTCCAGATCTCACCTGGTTATCTTGGTTTCCTGCTTAAAATTTTTCAATAGCTTCACATTGAAATAAAGATCAAAATCATTAACTTGGCCTACAAAAGACTAATCTGGCTGCCACTCTTTTGCCTGTTTTACCAACCCCCTAACCCCCCACCCTCCAACAAGACTATTTGCTCCTCTCAATCTAGCTCTTGATACTCAGGTTCTGCTTAAATGTCACCTTCTCTTGAAAGCAACCCTGTGATTCCCCTCAACCAATCTGACAACACTTTATGTTAATAATCCCGTTTAAAATATGCCATGCCCAATAGACTTAAGTTCTTCAAGACCAGGAACCATGTTTATCTCATTCACTATTGTGTCCCCGATGCCTAGAACGGTGCCTGCAACACAGTCCTAGTAGATACAGAACGTTTATAGGCCAACTGTCTGAATATACCATATTGTCTTTAGAAACATTTTTCTAAGATTTAATTTAATTTTCTTAAATGTATATTTAATTACAATGTTGTAATTAGGACTATCTTGTCATGGCGACCTACAGTAAACACAGGCAAGAGAAAGAAATTTTGCATTACCTTCTTTCCTGTCACTCTTTCCCATAAGGAAATCTTCTGTATAGGGTGTCATATCCAAACGTAATGGGAAGGAAAAGTGTGTATTCACTTTTTCTTTCATCATTGTGACCATATTAAATGTATACCTCATAGTATTGAAACTCAGAATCTGAGGCAATTTCTTAAAACATGCTCTGAAAGACAAAAACAAAAGTTGTTAAAAATTATCTTTCAAAAGTATTCTAGCTATTATCAATTACATTTATACTACACTTATTTCCATATTCAATTCAGAGTAATAATAAATAGTACTCTGAATCATGCTCTTATTAAATCTATCAATCTATCTCCTTACATGACTTTCTATTCTGAAAGAACTTCCCCACGTTTAGATGGGAAAAACAAATGAAAAACTACAGTAGACTGTAGAATATGCCATGGTGAGGATGGGAGAGCAAAGCACAGTTTTCTGAATTAGGTAAGATTATTTGGGAACCATTAGCATATCAGTCCGGAGAAGGCAATGGCACCCCACTCCAGTACTCTTGCCTGGAAAATCCCACGGATGGAGGAGTCTGGTGGGCTGCAGTCCATGGGGTCGCTAAGGGTAGGCCACGACTAAGCGACTTCCCTTTCACTTTTCACTTTCATGCATTGGAGAAGGAAATGGCAACCCACTCCAGTGTTCTTGCCTGGAGAATCCCAGGGACCGGGGAGCCTGATGGGCTGCCGTCTATGGGGTCGCACAGAGTCGGACACGACTGAAGCGACTTAGCAGCAACAGCAGCATATCAGTCGGAGAAGGCGATGGCACCCCACTCCAGTACTCTTGCCTGGAAAATCCCATGGACAGAGGAGCCTGGTAGGCTGCAGTCCATGGGATCGCTAGGAGTCGAACATGAGTGAGTGATTTCACTTTCACTTTCATGCATTGGAGAAGGAAATGGCAACCCACTCCAGTGTTCTTGCCTGGAGAATCCCAGGGACGGGGGAGCCTGGTGGGCTGCCGTCTATGGGGTCGCACAGAGTCGGACACGACTGAAGCCACTTAGCAGCAGCAGTATATCAGTAGAGAGTGGTATTATGGTAGTAGATAAAATTTTTTAGCAAAGAATGAGTAACTGAGAAAACCAGAGCTTGAAGACAGAACTGAGTATGATCGGTTGAACACTTACTATGTTATTAGAGACATCTAGAAGTATGATAAGAGTACAAGAGGACTGAATAATACTTTTCTTGGGAGATATTTGACAATATTAAAAAAACAAAACAAAACAGTAGAATCATATTAGCCAAATTAAAGGAATGCTTCAATAAGGAAATAGTTATCAAGAACAACAGATTTATTCAATAAGCTTATTCCAAATTTATTGAATAAATAAGAGATTCTATAAGAATGGAGCCTCTCAATTATCTTTCACTGACTTCTAATTATATTACTCCACAGTAATAAACTTTTGCCTGAGTCCAGTCTGTTTTAACTCCTTAACTTCTGACCTAACCTCTCGTCAGATGAGTTTGTCTTTTACATGTAACTGCCTGCACAGTTATGCTTTGAGTGTATTCATTATAACTTTTCTCTTTTGCAACCAACTTGACTTCTGGAGACTGAGAAGAAGAATACCATTCTTTTCAAGGGCATATTTATCTGGGAAAATCTTCTCTTAAGCAATTTGAAAAGAAAGCTTTTCATTCACTGTCTTCAAACATGCTCAGATCTACTTCATGTAGAAAACTCCTCCTCTGCTTGATTTCAAAGTTCTTTCTAAAAAAGTCCATCTTTCTTTCTGTTTCTTACTGCCAAACTTCTAAAATGAATGATCTATACTTTGTGTCATGTTCTCTGATGACTCTGCTTCTACTGCTACAACCTGACAGAAACATCATTGAACTATCTTTTTGAAAAATTCAATGCTTTTATTTGGCTATTATTTTTTCCCTCATCTCCGCATACTATGTCAATTGAATGAATACCTTCTTGAAATTCTCTTCCCCAGATTCTGGGTTACCACAATATCCTGATTCTTTTCCCTTCCTGACTTTCATTCTGTCACTTTTTCCTCTGTAGTTTTAGGTTGGCAAAGGTCTGAGTTCTTTGCAACAGTTATGTTCTTTCTCAGGCAAATGTTCTGATGGCTTCAATCAACTATGCAGATAATCCTCAAATCCAGGTGTTAATCATTTGGTGTCACTGTATATTAACAATCTTATTTTCTATTACCATGAATGTAAATCCTCTGCTTGAGGCAAGGTGGTCAAATCCCAGACTTTCTAGTACTTATAAGGTCATTACCATTTCTCTGCCTTTGTTTCCAGTAATGAACAACATAATCTTTCAATCTAATTTCTATTCAGTGTTCAAGAGTAGGATTGAAACATCTTTACTGAACTACTCTCTGTCCTAAACCAGCCATCTCGTGGCTGGCTCTAAAGAAAAAAATCTCACTTTAGAAGTTCAGAGGAAGTCTTCAGCTCATGAGTTGATTCTTTATCATGTTCCACTGAGTGCATGGGAAAGGACTAAGCAATCATACACACCTTGTTAAATACTTGTTTAAAAAAAAAAATTAAGAGTGCTTGAATGTTTACTTGAATAACTGAATGAAAATTTGCTGTGTAAGAATCAGCTTCAAGCAGCTGATTGTATCATGTAATCATGTAATTTTCATAAGCGTAACATTAATTTATCCTAAGTTTGTATTTTACTTCTATTTGATGATTTATCAAAATGACAAAAATTAGGTTTCAAAAAAGCATACCTTTTTTCAGCTCGTACTTTCTTCCCACAATGAGAACAAGTATACATGTTGTCACCTTCTAAAGTATCTTTAATGGTAACTTCATCAAGAGATTCCTGTTTACACATTTAAGAGTTTCATATTATTATTTGCAACACGCAAAAAACACAAAAAGCATTCATTACAATTTGAACAGAATGCAGAGAGGAAATCAAAGTTTTTATTTTAAAAAATGAACTCTTAAATTTAGTAAAAAAAAAAAAAAAAAGGACAAGGTGCTCTGAATCTTACTAAATATTTCTAAAACTCAACTATTTAAATTCTGATTAGGAAAAATCAGTTCTGTGGTCTACCTTTAATTCTTATTTGAGTCACATCGCAAGAAGAAAACAGATGAAAACATGAAAATTTTCTCTCAAAGTAACAAACAGAAGCCTGCTGTCTCTCTCTCTATATATAAATATGTGTGTGTGTGTATACACACAAACAGCTGAAAAACAGGAAAAAAATTTAAAAATATATACATTACTCACATAAATATTCTTCATATCAGCCACCTGGCACCTCACAGTATAAAACTCTTCAGCAGTCTGACTAACATGTTCACAATCCTAGTCAATCAATAGTCAAAAATTGGTAAATTCTCATAATAAGCTAAAACATACATAAAAATTTTCAAAAAGCAAAAATCAGGAAGAATACTTACCAAGGACACAACATTGTTTGTAATTACACCTCCAAACAAACTTTTGACAGTATTTTTCTTAAAAAAAAAAAAACAAACAAAAACACAAAAGTCAGTAATTTAGAACCGTGCAAAATCTCTAAAAATTTCAAAGGAACTTGAACATTACAGTACTAACCAGTTCTGGAGACATTTCTTCAATTTTAGTAATCAGATCAGTAAAAAACTCTGTCATATCTTTCTGCTCCCCAGTGTTCAAAGGCTGCTTATCCATCGTGTATGTTTTACAGAAAGGTCTAGGATTATATGCCTTGCATTCACTCTCCTGTGAAAGAAAAGGGTGTAAGGAGGAGGATTATCAAACAATCAAATAAATGTACCTCTCAAATAACAATAAAAAAAGTATCACAAGGTTCTTGAATAAACAATAAAATAGGTAAATAAAATCTTTGTAAATCTACTAAGAAAGAACTAAAATACTCTATTTCATTTTTGTTTGATTCTCACTTTCGTATTCATGGACTTCCCTGATGACTCAGTGGTAAAGAATCCACCTGCAAAGCAGGAGACCTGGGTTGGGAAGATCCCCTGCAGGAGGGCATGGCAACCCACTCCAGTATTCTTGCCTGGGAAATCCCATGGACAGAGGAGCCTGGCAGGCTACTGTCCAAGGGGTCGTGAAGAGTCAGACACAACTGAGTGACTAAGCACAGCACATGGCATTTTGAGTTTAATAGTTCTGGTGCCAGAAGATGCTTAAAGTACCATAAGCTAAGAAATTTTCATTTTTTTTAAGTCTAGGAATTTCTAGGAAGGAATGTGGGATGCAGACTTGTATTATAAAGCATAAAATCAAAGCCTTTACAGGGTGAATAAACTTTCCTATCAACTGAACTTTGGTTTAGTAGTGGTTTAAAACAGCAGTAATACTCAAAGCCTGCATCTGTGACTCTTTGTAATTCAATAGAATTCTCCCACAGCAGAATAGAAATCAATAAACATGACTTTAGCAAGCCTATCAACAATTGATTTTTGTCAAGAGAAAAAAAAAAAAAAAGAAAGTATTTTCCTCTTGTACATCCCTATCACAGCACATATATCTTTGACCAAAAAGATAATGAATCAGCAGAAGTTATTTTTTATTGTCTTATTTTCCTACAGCCCCCAAATTTGCTACCTAAAAGCTGTTTCTGATTTTTCAAGTTTCCACATCAATAATACAGCTCACTAATATTCAAAGAAATCAATTATGTAACTAATATCTGATGATTATTACTGTGTTACAAAGAATCAACCAGATGTCATGTGGCAGCTTTTTACCCCAGGTAATAAATTGTGAAATAATGATTTTAAAAAAAACAATAAAAAGCAGTAAAACTGCTTTGTCAGTTCAAATAGCATGTTCCAACTATCTTAAAAGATTGTAAGTGGAATCAAGGGATAACTAACAAATCTTTTAATTTTGTTTCAAAAATCTCATTTACTGAATTTTCATTAAATCTCAGAAGATGAAATACACAGGTATAAATAAAATAAGATCTTTCCTCAAAATTCTAATAAGTTAGACAAGTAACTTTCAATACAAGTACTTGTGTAACAAAATTATGGTGATAAGGAATACTCTGGGAACACTCAGGGGACACTTTCTCAAGAAAACCAAGTTGATTCCTGAAAGATGAGAAAGGGAAGAAAATGGAGAAGAGTGTTAGTGGAGGAGGGCTACAGGCAGGAGGAGCAGGATAAATAACTGCACAAGCGAGGAAGCAAAAGGTGATGCACTTCTCTGGCTTGCAGTTACTACAGGGTGAGGCTGGATGTGGGCAGTGGTTGGGGGGATATAAAAAAGGAAGTTGAAGGGAAGGGGATACATGCCATCCTGGCTGGACCTGAACACCAAAACTAGTTTCATAATAAAGAACCACTGAGGAATTTTAACTAGGGGACTAGTATTTTAAGATTTGCTATTTTTTAACGATTAATTTTATAGTTTTCTGGGTGGAAACTAAGAAAGACAAAGAAAAATCAGTCAGAAAATCCTAAGACTAAAGGGTGGGGGTGACCTTGTGATGAAAAATGGACTGGATATAAGAAATTCTTCAAAGGATAAATTAACAAAATACAGATGACTGAAATATGAAAGTTAAAATTCACTATGATAAAGAACATCAGCAACTGACAAAGTCAATTTGAAAAATCAGAGTATATAGTCAGGATAGGCCAATACACTCAAACTCCAATTAAAGTTTTTTTTGGTCAAAGGGTATATCTAACTAGTTTCCATATCTGATTCTCAAACATACCATTAAATAGGTAAACATTTTTTGAAGCTCCAGAAGAGTGGTCTTATGCTTCATATCTTCGGAATACTGTAAATTAAGAAAAAACCTTCCATTACAACATACTGGCGTTGATGGTAAATTAGATATTTTAGAAAAGAAAGCATTAAAATGTGCTCAACACTGTTTTCATTCTTTTAGGAAAAACACATAGTCTGTTTTCTTAACAATTTTAGCATTTTAAAAATTGAAGTATTTTGTTAATTACACAAACACAGCCATCATTATTATGTAAGGAAACTAAATAAAGAAATCTTAAAACTACTTTATTTATCAGTACTTATTTGGTTCAATGTTGATTTACAAGTTGGCAGTTTCGCAAGAACAGAAAACATCTTCTCCAGAAACAAATTCACACATTAAAAAATATACTCATCTAGTCATACCTTCATTTTTTTCTAGAACAGTAGATCCTTAACACTGCAGGGCAATTCTGGCCAATTTCTTTGAAAATCCTCTAAATATTCAAGTACATTAACTGAGATTTAGGATTCTGGCTATACTAATTTACTAGAGACTTGGTTCAGAACATCAGCCTTATAGGAGAGTCCCACATTCATCCCAGGCACTTGTTAGATATACTCTTATCTCATTAAAATTTTAAAATAACCAATAAAGTAGTTAATATTCTCTTTACAAATTATTACCTGTCATAATTTTGAAGAAGCAGATGAATCTTGAAGACATTATGCTAAGTGAAATAAGTCAGTCACATGCTAATATTGCATGATTCCACTTATGAGGTACTGAGAGTAGTCAAATTCATAGAGACAGAAGTAGAACAGTGGTTGCAAGGGATATGGGTGAAAAAAGAATGGGGAGCAAAGTATTTAATGGGTATTGAGTTTCACTTGGGGTAGGTGAAAAAATTCTGGAGATTGATGTGTTAATGATTACAGTGTGAATATACCTAATACCACACAACTGTACACTTATAAATGGTTAATAGGATAAACTTTATACTGTGTATATTCAGCCACAATTAAAATACATGCAGTTTTCTTTAATCTTTCCGTGAAAATCTGAAAAGGAAATAAAAATGACATTTTCATGTAAATAATCAAGTGCTCATTTGACGAGAGCACGTTCCAAAATCATGTCAAATTTCTATTCTGTAAGAATTCCTTATGTAGAGACAAGTCTAAATTTAGTTTTTATCCAAAATTACCATTTCTGACATTCATTCAGTTAACACATGTGATTGTTCTTTCTGTTTCTACATACTAATTCCTGACAGTGCTAATGGCTAAAAGGTGATCGTTAATATGAAGAAGATAGACTATAAAGTGTCGTTAAGTCATCTCCTAAAAAGAAAATCACTGAAAACACGCTTCTTTAATAAGTGGTTCTATAAAGTTATACAAATGGGGACAACATAATTTAGTCACAAAACTTTACACATGCCTAATAAAATCAACTTCTAATTATAATCAGTTAGATGATAAAGACATCACTTTAACTAAAGCCAAAAAAAAAAAAGAAACCCATTTGAGTATATTGTAAATTTGGAGATTCTAAAGCACACCTTAAACATAGTAAGGATTCACTAAAGATATACAAAGAATTTCAATACTTTGTGGTGGGGGGTGGGGGTGGGAAAGCAAGGACATCAAGATGACATGTGGAAGAAAACAAAATATTCAAGTATATACAAAGTCTGCCAAAAACTTATAAAAGCAGTCCAGAAGGCAAACTAAAAAACAGCCCATGGCAAACAAAGAATGAAAACTACAAAGAACAAATTAACAAAAATAACATAAAGTAGAGCTTACTTAAATAAACTAGGCCACAATCAAATTTACCCTAAAATATTAAAAAATAACAAGTTCAGTGATTCTAATAATAATTTCCTACTTTGTTTTAGGCTTTATTATCTATGTAATTAAAATTTATATTTATTTTTACAGAAAATACCGTGTTCATTCAATACACTGAGTGTGTATATTCCACAACTGTATTTTCCTTTGCTAAACAAATTATACTGTGGCATTTAGAATAATCAATTGAAATGTTAAAATAATTCAAATATATATGTTAGCTAGTAATATCCAATTTTGTCAATTTTATTTAAAATTATTTTCTCAAACAATATTTACTAAACTGAATCAGGATCTATCAACAAAGTTTTAAAATTCTGTTTTAAAGTTTTAACTTTCAAAGTACAGAAAACTGTACCTTAGCAGTGAAAACAGCCTGTCTTGCCTCAGGTATCATATAAAGTTGCTGAATAGTAGAAGCCAAGTAACAAGTAGCTCCGAGGTTAGTCAGGCCAACAAATCTACACTCAGCACGGACATCTTCATGAGGCCAGTAGTCCCATTTATAAGGTGCGTGAGCTGCTGAAAAAAGGAGGGAGAAAAAGACACCCCCCAAACAAACTATTAAACATAATGTATTCTGCTTTCACTATCAGCCACTATACCTGTTACTTATTTAATTCATATACATATTGCTTAGGTTTATATTACTCATTTAGTTCATATACATATTTAGTTCACATACATAAAATATTTGGTACATTTTAAACACACAGTAAAATTAACTCATTCCTAAATATTCAAGACTATCAGAACTTGACTTTATTTGGCACTAAATTATTTAACCCCAAAATGCCAAAGTATTTCACATATCTCTGAAAAAGTTTATCACAACTGTTGCTTTAAATTCAAAAACCAATATTCCCTTTTTAACTTCATACATCCTAGCATCAATAGTTTACAATGTTAAAACGTATGAATGGTGAATTCTGTCTTTATTGTATGAATGGCGAATTCTGTCTTTAAATCATGCCCTCCAAAATCTTATTTCCATGAACAAAATTGACAAAGATTAAAGGAAAAGAAGAATGCTTACACTGCATGTGTTGTGCCATGACCCAGTTATGTATTAATCTGTAGTTTTCAACAGATCCCTTTACCATCTCCACTAACAAGTCATAAGCAGCAGCTCTTGAAGAATGTGATTTGCACTTTGGCTGTTGTCTATCTTTTAGACTAGGCAACAAAAACAGGAGATTGAAGATATCTCTTAAAAATTCCTGAGGGGGGGGGAGAGGAAAAGAAAGACCAAGTATATTATCCAAACTTGGAAATTAATGATATCCCAAATATAGTAAGTTCTATAGAGTAAACTGGACTATATGACAATCAAAAGTTTACGAAGACTGTTTTAAAAACATCACATACCATCATCTAAAAGTATTCCCAAACATCATTTCTCTTAGAGAAAAGTAAAATGGGAGAAGGCGCTCAACTTTACTTTTCTCTCCTTCCTAATATCTGATCGTTTAGAGTCCCAACGACAGTATATTGTATTCGACACCATTCAGTGATCAAACATTTTAACCTAGGACTCACTACTTTCTATCTTGACTTTCTCTGTATTTACTTAAGTTTCTCCTTATTTCACTCTAATAATTATAGTAGTAGTAGCAACAGCAGCAACTCACTTATAATGTGCACTTACAAGTGCCAGATACTATTCACAGGCCTCAAAACAAACAAAACACAAAAAAGGTTAACAATCCTGCCCGGCATCAGACCTAGAAGGTGCTGCAGTCAGGAACTACAACATCAAGCTCTTAACTTCAGTAACAGTGAAGTTCAAACTGAGGTGCAAGGCTTAACCATGTAAAATACACCCTATAGGTGTTTTTCCCTAATCTGCCTGAGAAAGGGTCACTTTTCCCCACCAGTTCTTTAATTGGTCCTTTCCTACTATTACAAAGAAAGTCATCTCCCTCACCCATCTCAAGTAGTACAATGGTATACTGTTCTGGGGTATAAAACCTCCTGGAGTACTGTGTAAAAAAGAGGTAATATTGTTAAGACTGAGACTGCTATCCTTAGAAAAGGCTGCATTTTAAGTTTGGCTCTTGGTTGTTGTCTGAACACTTGAACGCTCAACAGTTCCCTCCTCTGTTATAAAACTTTCCTAAAGTGATATAAGTGGCCCACTATGGCTATCTGTATTTGGTTTGTGAAGAATACTTGCTTTTCATCTGAATTTCAGTAACTGCGGTCCGTTATACAGGTATTATGTGCCTACATGACCCAACCCCGGATAAAACCCCTGAACTGCTTGGCTAAAGAGAGCATCCCAGGCAGACAGCACCTCAATGTCACAATCATTGCTGGGGGAATTAAGCACATTCCCATGCAACTCCTCTGGGAGGTGACTCTTGGAAGGGCATACCTGGTTTCCACCACATCTAGCCCCAGACTTTTTCTTGGCTGAATAAAAGTTTTTGTCATGAATACAATTACATGATGAGTCCTTTGAGTCCTTCTAGTGAATCACCAAATCTGGGAGTGGTCTTGGGACCCTCTGATACAGGTACCAAATGAAGGACAATTTAGAATATTTTCCCATTAATGATCTCACCTCCTCCATCTCACTGCTGTCAAACAGAGTACAGTGCATAGTTCCTGACTTGGCAAAGAAAAGTAAGTTTGGCTAAGAAATATGGAAGGTGAACAGAGGCTTATTTTATATAGCTGATAAACTGACAGTAAGGTTATGTCTCATCTATTCTATAATTGAAAAGGAGAAGACCGTCTTGGAGACACAGAGCAGCATGTTCACATGAACTGGAAAATATACGTCACTCACTCAAACAGAAATAGAATTGGCTAGTAACTAGTTTAACAATGAACTATCTTTGATAGTTTAAATATAGAAACTAAAAAAAATAAATATTCATAGCTTCAAAGTTTTGACAAAATATACTTAAGGCCTCTGATAAAAGTATTTTAATTAAAATATTAGGTTTGGTAAAACCATGCTGAAATGAACAATACTTTTATTTTCCTCACTCTGAGTTTGCCAGGAAAGCAGGTGACCTTAAGTTAAAGAGTAACATATATATTAACATGTGTTAGTAGCTCAGTCATGTCTGACTCTTTGTGACTCCATGGACTGTAGCCCATCAGGCTTCTCAGTCCATGGAATTCTCCAGGCAAGAATACTGGAGTAGGTTGTCATTCCCTTCTCCAGTGATCTTCCCAACCCAGGTATCATACCTGCATCTCCTGCATTGCAAGCACAATCTTTACCATCTAAAGCCAAGAAGGAAGCCCATATTAACAGTAGGAATGGAAGGAGTTTTAACAATGTTATTGAATTCTTTGAATTTCTTCTGAATTATGTGTCAAAGATTATACTCCTTTTGACCTATTTAGATCAAAAATTATAATGTACCATTATAACAGTACACCCATACCGGTATACTTGACAGAAAGAAGAATCTCAAAAATTATAATATACCATTGTAACGGTACAGCGATTTTGGTATACTTCACAGAAAGAAGAATCTCAAACAGATACCTGAGAGAACAGGTCTGAGTGTGATGTTTGACATGTAATTTAGAAGAAATTCAAAGAATTAAATAACATTG
This sequence comes from Bos javanicus, assembly GCF_032452875.1. Taxonomy (NCBI): domain Eukaryota; kingdom Metazoa; phylum Chordata; class Mammalia; order Artiodactyla; family Bovidae; genus Bos; species Bos javanicus. The sequence continues at coordinate 59,796,947 of NC_083878.1, forward strand.
TTAAAACTCCTTCCATTCCTACTGTAAACAATATGTAAACAAGGTTTCTTACAATTTATATCTCTAGAAAAATAAAGTAGGAAGAGAAAATTTGCAAACAATAAATTAACTTAGGTGGCCTGCAACAAATTCATATACACAAATCCTTCCTCTTCATAAACAGCTAATTAGAAAACAAAATTGAACAAAGAGTCCATTGCCCAAGGTAAGAGAAACCCAAGAAAGAGGGTAGGTGTTGCAAGAGGGCATCAAGGGCAGACACACTGAAACCATACTCACAGAAAACTAGTCAATCTAATCACACTAGGGCCATAGTCTTGTCTAACTCAATGAAACTAAGCCACTCCCGTGGCGCAACCCAAGATGGGCGGGTCATGGTGGAGAGATCTGACAGAATGTGGTCCACTGGAGAAGGGAATGGCAAACCACTTCAGTATTCTTGCCTTGAGAACCCCATGAACAGTATGAAAAGGCAAAATGATAGGATACTGAAAGAGGAACTCCCCAGGTCAGTAGGGGCCCAATTGCTACTGGAGATCAGTTGAGAAATAACGCCAGAAAGAATGAAGGGATGGAGCCAAAGCAAAAACAATATCCAGCTGTGGATGTGACTGGTGATAGAAGCAAGGTCCGATGCTGTAAAGAGCACTATTGCATAGGAACCTGGAATGTTAGGTCCATGAGTCAAGGCAAATTGGAAGTGGTCAAACAAGAGATGGCAAGAGTGAATGTCGACAGTCTAGGGATCAGTGACCTCAAATGGACTGGAATGGGTGAATTTAACTCAGATGACCATTATATCTACTACTGCGGGCAGGAATCCCTTAGAAGAAATTGAGTAGCCATCATGGTCAACAAAAGAGTCCAAAATGCAGTACTTGCATGCAATCTCAAAAACCACAGAATGATCTCTGTTCGTTTCCAAGGCAAACCACTCCATATCACGGTAATCCAAGTCTATGCCCCAACCAGTAACGCTGAAGAAGCTGAAGTTCAATGGTTCTATGAAGACCTACAAGACCTTTTAGAACTAACACCCAAAAAAGATATCCTTTTCACTGTAGGGGACTGAAATGCGAAAGTAGGAAGTCAAGAAACACCTGGAGTAAAGGGAAATTGGCCTTGGAATACGGAATGAAGCAGGGCAAAGACTAATAAGAGTTTTGCCAAGAGAATGCACTGGTCATAGCAAACACCCTCTTCCAACAACACAACAGAAGACTCTACACATGGACATCACCAGATGGTCAACACCGAAATCAGACTGATTATGTTCTTTGCAGCCAAAGATGGAGAAGCTCTATACACTCAGCAAAAACAAGGCCAGGAGCTGACTGTGGCTCAGATCATGAACTCCTTATTACCAGATTCAGACTTAAATTGAGGGGAAAACCACTAGACCATTCAGGTATGACCTAAATCAAATCCCTTATGATTATACAGTGGAAGTGAGAAATAGATTTAAGGGCCTAGACTTGATTGATAGAGTGCCTGATGAATTATGGAATGAGGTTCATGACACTGTACAGGAGACAGGGATCAAGACCATCCCCATGGAAAAGAAATGCAAAAAAGCAAAATGGCTGTCTGAGGAGGCCTTCCAAATAGCTGTGAAAAGAAGAGAAGCGAAAAGCAAAGGACAAAAGGAAAGATATAAGCATCTGAATGCAGAGTTCCAAAGAATAGCAAGAAGAGATAAGAAAGCCTTCTTCAGCGATCAGTGCAAAGCTATAGAGGAAAACAAGAGAATGGGAAAGACTAGAGATCTCTTCAAGAAAATTAGAGATACCAAGGGAACATTTCATGCAAAGATGGGCTCAATAAAGGACAGAAATGGTATGGACCTAACAGAAGCAGAAGATATTAAGAAGAGGTGGCAAGAATACACAGAAGAACTATACAAAAAAGATCTTCACGACCCAGATAATCACGATGATGTGATCACTGACCTACAGCCAAACATCCTGGAATGTGAAGTCAAGTGGGCCTTAGAAAGCATCACTAGGAACAAAGCTAGTGGAGGTGATGGAATTCCAGTTGAGCTATTTCAAATCCTGAAAGATGATGCTGTGAAAGTGCTGCACTCAACACGCCAGCAAATTTGGAAAACTCAGCAGTGGCCACAGGATTGGAAAAGGTCAGTTTGCATTCCAATCCCAAAGAAAGGCAATGCCAAAGAATGCTCAAACGACCACACAATTGCACTCATCTCACACGCTAGTAAAGTAATGCTCAAAATTCTCCAAGCCAGGTTTCAGCAATATGTGAACCATGAACTTCCTGATGTTCAAGCTGGTTTTAGAAAAGGCAGAGGAACCAGAGATCAAATTGCCAACATCCGCTGGATCATGGAAAAAGCAAGAGAGTTCCAGAAAAACATCTATTTCTGCTTTACTGACAATGCCAAAGCCTTTGACTGTGTGGGATCACAGTAAACTGTGGAAAATTCTTCAAGAGATGGGAATACCAGACCACCTGACCTGCCTCTTGAGAAATCTGTACGCAGGTCAGGAGCAACAGAACTAGACATGGAACAACAGACTGGTTCCAATTGGAAAAGGAGTACGTCAAGGCTATATATTGTCACCCTGCTTATTTAACTTCTATGCAGAGTACATCATGAGAAACGCTGGACTGAAAGAAGCACAAGCTGGAATCAAGATGCCAGGAGAAATACCAATAACCTCAGATAGGCAGATGACACCACCCTTATGGCAGAAAGTGAAGAGGAACTAAAAAGCCTCTTGATGAAAGTGAAAGTGGAGAGTGACAAAGTTGGCTTAAAGCTCAACATTCAGAAAACGAAGATCATGGCATCCGGTCCCATCACTTCATGGGAAATGGATGGGAAAACAGTGGAAGCAGTGTCAGACTTTATTTTGGGGGGCTCCAAAATCATTGCAGATTATGACTGCAGCCATGAAATTAAAAGACGCTTACTCCGTGGAAGGAAAGTTATGACCAACCTAGATAGCATATTCAAAAGTAGAGACATTACTTTGCCAACAAAGGTCCGTCTAGTCAAGGCTATGGTTTTTACTGTGGTCATGTATGGATGTGAGAGTTGGACTGTGAAGAAGGCTGAACGCCGAAGAATTGATGCTTTTGAACTGTGGTGTTGGAGAAGACTCTTGAGAGTCCCTTGGACTGCAAGGAGATCCAACCAGTCCATTCTGAAGGAGATCAGCCCGGGGATTTCTTTGGAAGGAATGATGCTAAAGCTGAAACTCCAGTACTTTGGCCACCTCATGCAAAGAGCTGACTCACTGGCAAAGACTCTGATGCTGGGAGGGATTGGGGACAGGAGGAGAAGGGGACAACAAAGGATGAGGTGACTGGATGGCATCACTGACTCGATGGACGTGAGTCTGAGTGAACTCCGGGAGTTGGTGATGGACAGGGAGGCCTGGCGTGCTGCGATTCATGGGGTCACAAAGAGTCGGACACGACTCAGCAACTGAACTGAACTGAAGAAAGAAAACTCCTAAGAAGAATCTTAATTAAAAATTCCTGAAATTCAAATTCTAAATGACATTAAATTGGATAACACAAGAAGACTGGTCTTCATAAATAAGAAGACAAATATTGCTCTTGTACAGGCAATTTAATATAATTTTAATATTTTTCTATATCAAGCCATAAATTTAACACAACCCCAATTTGAAAAGTATCAGTATTTTAATTTTTGAAAGAATGAGACACACTGATTCTAAAGTTCGTTGTGGAAAAATAAACAACCAAGACAATTCTGAAAAGGACTAATAATGAAGATGGACAATCTCCAGAAGACATTAACTGAAAAGTGTAACTCTGCTTAATTAGAATACAATACTGGAGAATGAACAGATTCATAGATCGAAACAGAAAGACCAGAAACATCCCCAAATATACAGGGCACCTTCCTACATACAAAAATTCTACAAATTATCAAGAAATGGACCACATACATACATACATAAAAGGAAAATGAGGATAGGATTTGAGCAACTCGGAGAGAAAATAATACAAGTAAATGGCTTTAAAACACATGAAAACAAGTATGAATATACAATGGAACAAATACACAAAGATGTTCACTGCAGTTGTTTTTTTTTTTTAAACAAATATAGACAACATCAATGTCAATAAAAATTAAATAATTTCTCTTTTGATGTATTCAAGTTTTTAATGTATTTTCTCCCTCTTTTTGGATTCATTTTAAATGATGAACACAAATCACAGAACCGTATTTACATAATATATACCTTTGTGTTTAATACAGCCACAGAAAGTCCTGGAAGGCCATTACCAAAACATCACTTAAATTAAAATATATAAGAATCTTACCTTTATCAGCACTACCTAAAAATTCCTTTTTCTTTAAAATGATGTTTTGCTTTATAATGATACATTATCAGATCAATTAATATATTTACACTTTGGAATAAAAACTACATATTGCTTTAAATATAACATAAGACTTCCACCAAGCAAGACTATAAATAAGTCAAGTTATTCCCAGTGAGACTAACAGAAAAATTTTAAAAGATCCAGGAGAAAACCCACAAAACAGGGCTTTGTGCAATAGGGGTAACAGCACAGATTTAAGTCAAGTCAGACTATCACTTTAAGTTTATCTTAAGAATCCCTTAGCCCATGTTCATGGCGGACAATCTTCCATTCTGTTGGTTATTCCTGTTTCCTAAGATGATCAGTAACCTCAGGAAAGCAATACTCCAAACCATAACTTAATTTCCTTAATGAAACATGGACAAAGTGCCAGTGACAGTAAATAACACAATCTAAAGAGAAATTAGACATTTGTTGGTATAGAGCTATTAGGTGTTATCAAACAGTCAATTATAGAATTTGTGTCAAATGGGCCTTTAAGGTGTGAATCAATAAGTACTCCACAATGACTACATTAATTCCATGTGCTATTAATTCAAAATATTCAATTCTATAAAAATCTATTAAGTATAGATGGCCTCTTTATATTCAGTCACAGTAATTAAAACTTGTTCTGCATTCTAAAAACAAGGCTAAGATTTATATTTCTAGGATTCATCTTATTCAAAGTTCACTGTTCCTACCAGTAATAAAGTTCTGATAAACTTTATATTTGTATGTTTAAGGAGATTTAACATATCCACATATAAGGAAACAATATTAAAAAGCTTAGTTTTATTTCATATAAATACTTGGATGTGTTATTACCAACCTGTCCTTCCCTTGAAAATTTAAAGGGTGGTTTGTGTTTAATAACACTTGTTGCAAGCCTTAGGAGTCCTGTAAGCCCATCATCTTCTATATTACCATCTTGATGATCGAGGATCTCCCTGCTACAAAAACCACAAGCAAAACAAGATAGGTCATGCAGTTACTTCCTTTATCTTTATGCAACAAAACTGTCAATTTCACATCAAGTTTTACCTTCGAATACAGTCAGCCAAATGCCGTGCCAAAGCATCCAGGTCGAGCAGTGTTGTCTTAATACAAAAAGAAAATACAAAATTCAAATACAGATTTTTACATTTAGTATTTCAGTATTTACTAAAACAAAACAAAAAAATCCTTACTTTTAAGTAACAAGAATTCTTCATTAACATGCCAATTAAATTATAAGTATTTAACTACTCTTTACTTATACATAATATCAATAAAATTATAGTTGTAAACACACCATTAATAGTCCTTCAAAAAAAAAAATCAATGAATTGTTGCCAATAAATTATGACAGCCATAGCAATTTATTAATGAGAAAACACTAGGTCTGATTTATTTTTTAACAATTTTACTGAGATATAATTCACATACTATACAATTCACCAAGGTTTGCTTCTAATAGCACCTTTTGAAATAAACTTAAATGGACAGTTCACTTCAGAAATCTTTATTCTCATTATAACCGAGCAACAAAATTAAAACAGATTTCATAAAACAGAATCTAATTTAAGAGGATTCACAGTACAGTGGTTAGGACTCCACGCTTTCAGTGCAGAGGGTGTGGGTTCAGTCCCTGACTGGGGCCATAAAATCTTGAAAGCCATGTGGCACGGCTATAAACAAAAAAGAAGATTCTCAAAGAAACTCAGATAACCAAGAAGGAAAATTACTTTTGACTACCAAGCAAGAAATAACAGATTCCTACTTTAAATAGGCGACCATAGGTTTTAAAAAAAAATTCTATGTCTATCTGGCGTTAGTATTTTATGGACAATGTCAAATACATTAAAATATGCTCTAGGGGGAGGAAGACCTGGAAGCGGTCATCAAAAGCAGTAAGATAAGTAAATACTAGTAATATACAACATGATAAATATCATTAACATTGCTATATGTTATATAAAGTTGTTGAAAGAGTAAAGTGCTCATTACAAGGAAATAAAATCTCTTTCCATTTCTTTAATTTTATATCGGTATGAGATGATAATCTTCAACTATGCTTATTGTGGTAATCATTTCATGATGTATATAAGTCATTATGCTGTATACTTTAAACTTACACAGTGCTGTATGCCAATTATAACTCAGTAAAACTGAAAGAAAAAATTAAAACAGGTTCAATATTGATTTTTAAATTTCTCAAATGTAAAATAGAATAAGAATTCAGATGTAAACTGTTCCTTAAAAGTAGAAAGCTCAAACGTTAAAGGACTTTTAAAATACATAGTGTATATATTGGACTTTGATTGAAATACATGAAAAAAATTAACAGAAAAGGTTTCCTAAATATTTAAATTTAAATTTTTCAAGTGTTTCTCACTTTTCTGTGAGATCAAGTAGATTTATTTTAGCTTACTAAATTTATAAAAAGGAAAAAAAAAGTTTTTATGTGGCCAAGCTTTTCTTCGAAATGGACTTGCTTTAAATGACTTTGTTAGACAGGAGTATCATTGTAGTCTCATATAACAAAATTAAAAGATCAGAAAACTGATAGTACTCTTTAGCTTAAAAGTGATTTCTATTAACTTCAACTTTACTTTATATACTCAAAATCTACTTACTATTACAGAAATCTGTATATTTAAGGTCTAAATTTCACACTCCAAATAAGATTTTATACCCACAGATCTTACTCCGAAGACACAGGAAACTAAGTACCAAGTAAAGACATTTCAACTAAGGTCAAAATAAAAGGAAGGAATGAGAGCAAAACACAAAGGTACAAATGAAGTAGAAAAACTATGACATTTTCAACTCATTACAGACTGATAAAAATGCCCTTAAGGATAAGGACTTACAAAATTCACAAAGATACATGTACATAATTCATCTCTATTAACAAGTTAATGTAAAATTTTCTGAACATACCTGACTAGCATCCTTTATATGTATGTTGTCAACTAATTTGCACAACAACCAAAAATATTCTTTACATCCAGGTTTTAACATTGGTTCTTCTTCATAATCATCTATCTATCAAAAAAAATTTAAACTTTGTAAAAATAGTTTAAAAGGGGAAAATGAACTTAAAATTATATTTTAAAATCTTTTAGGGTTTATTAAAAAAATTAAATCCTTACAAACTAAACAGTATTCAAAATTTAACCAAAAAATTCTGAAGAAGACACTCCTGGTTTCTTTAAAATTAAAACTACTATGTACATAAGTGAATGATGAGAAGTTTGAGGAAAACATTACTCTCAAATTACTTATAAACTACTTGGAGAAGATATGAATAATGTATAATACTAAATAGTGTAGTGTCAACTAAAAATTCAATGACAATGTGAAAACACAAGAAACCTACAGAAAATGAGTATATATAAATCTACCCACATGTAATGGTCTATTATAGTTTTCAAATCTGAAAAATAAAGAACATTACATTTCTTACACAGTCAATGACAGTAAATATGGAGAAGAAAAATCCTACAATGCATCATATTTCTAGAGATTAGTACAATTTACTTATTAATGGGCCCTGAATTTATTATGTGGGAGAAGGGGTTTACAAGGCTAGCAATGAATAAAGTTGAAAATTCTAAGTATCACAAAGATAAAACAACTGTGATTGAGTAAGGAGAGAGCTACATTTATGATGTTTCTATCATTCAACTTATCAACACAAGGCTCAAAACTTATAAAGACAAATGTTATTTCCAAAACAGAATACCCATGAGATCCCACAGAGCTGAAACCAAAGCACATAGAATCTATCCTTAAAGTGTAACATGGACACAATATGTCACAATGCTATTACTTTAAGAACTATATAACTATCATCCTCCTGGTGAAAACTATAAATAGTAAACAGGTATTCAAAATGACTTGCAAGAATAATATAATGATAAACGTGGGGCAAATGAAAATGCAGAAATAGAAACTGCTGTTGAACACAGTAAAATCTTACTCTGATAGGTTTGAGTGCTTGAGCATCTGGAAGGAACTTCAACAATGTTGAGGCAGCCAGTAGCAGAAAAGAGCGATTGATTGAGTCTCCTCCATCCAGCCCTGATAGAGATAACTTATAAAGACCATTGCAAGACTCATGACGGACTGCAGTCTAAATGAAAAAGCAAGTTCCAAAGATAATCTGAGTCAGTGATAAGAAATTAATCTTAACGTTGCTAGAAATAATATGTTAGATGGCTTCTTTAATAACATATTTTAAAACACAATGTCCTGATCACATACTCAGGCATGTAAATAATACATGATCAAATGAAGTACCCCAAAGTATATACAGCAATATGTAAAAACATTTTGGAAATTCCCAAATACGGCCATAAAAAAAAAAAACTAAATAAATACAAGAACAGACAAATACAAAAAGGATTGAGAAGAGATTATTCATAATAATTTACATGATTAAGTAACAAGAAAAATATTTTCAGAACTAGAAGCAACTTAGGAAGTATTTAAACCAAAATATATTACAGATTTTAGAATCTTGTTCAAATGTTAGAATAGTTACCTGGGACAGAGCCAGAACAAGAACACATATGCATTCAATACAAAGCTAATAATTCTAGAAAATGTTCTCTAAAAAAGATGTGAATATCGTGGCTAAGTGTACTAATAAGTGTTTCAACTACTTCATTTAGGATATGGTGTGAGTAACATCAAGATATGATTGGTGAAAATTATACTGACTTCAGTGTCAACAATGAAACAAACTTATTGTCGGTCTCTCTTGCATCTAAGGATACTCTCAACTAGATAAAGCAAAATAAATTTCTCTAAAATATAAATTACAATAATAAAGGCTCAAATCTTTCTAAACCCTCAGAAAACAAAAAACCCCAAAGAAATCACTCTGTAAACAAATACTACAAAAAGAAGAAAAACATAAATGCTACACAGTAACATTCACGCTGAAGTGTACATAGTTCAAAATACTAGATCTTAAAGGATTAGTAAGTACTTTCCAGGATATATTTATGGAATCACATTCATTTGTTTCCATTAGCTCTTTTTATTATCAGTGCTAATAATATGAAAAAATATGAAGAGTACTGCTAATCTTCAAACTTTAGCTTACCTCAGGAATAAGGAGAGTCAATTTCTTTAGCCAATCTTGTAAATGATCACTATCAGCAAGGCTAGATTTCACTAAAGAACAGCAATGAGCCCAACTCACCAAGAGCCACATAGAATAATGTGAAACTAAAGAAAAATTGGAAAAAAGTTACTATAAAAATTATTATAAAGGCTTGTACTATAAAGAAAACAAAATGTTCATTATTAAAGAAAGGTATTATACGTAAATGTTTCCAGCCATCCAAATCTTTAGTTTCCAGCCATCCAAATCTTTATCTATTAAAAATCAACTTTGTGGAACCCTTACCTTCATGTCTAGACCTGTGATCAGATTGAGCTTTCAAAACTCTGTAAAGTAAAAACATACCACCAGGAATAGTTAAATTCAGCAATGAATTAAAAAATAACTATTTCTTACTATATTTATCATTTAACTTTCCCAAAAGATAATAGGTTTTTATGAAAGATACTAATTTATTTTTCCATGGTCTTCATTTTTTGTTTAAAGAATCACTGGCAAAATCTTACTATAACAAACACTAAATGACTTCATATTTAATAAATAAAATCTGAGTGAATCCCATATTGACTTAAGTGCACTCTCACAGTGCCTAAAAATTTGGTTACTGAAGTGACATGCATTACAAACAGAAAGGTTATAATGGTTTAGAACCTAAATATAAGACTTCTAAAAGGAAAAAAATCATACACTGGCATAAAATGACCTTTTTTTTTTGTATGGGTAAGTTCAATTTTCACTGGGAATAGTTAAAAGTAAATTATTGAAAAGTAGAGAAAAATAACTAATTTAATTCTATATTGCTTCAGTTCTATTTTTTCCCCATGATACTTTTAGTAACTTCAGTGGAAAATGTATTACACCTCAATTTAAAGAAAACTAAACAGTAAAAATTTTCAGTTTAATAACACCATTACACAGGAATTTAGGTTCACCTTACAAATAAATTGCTGTTTTTTTTTTCTTAAGAAAAGCACAGATCTCTAGATACCTACTTTGTTATAATTAAATTTTTATAATTAAAAAACACTTTTGAAAATTTCAAAATCTATATAACTGATTTAAGTAAAAGGTACTGAAAAGTTAAAACTTATAAGTCAAGATCTGGTCATATTTCATGTTTAACTTTTATCATATTGGCTTAATATATTTAACTTTACCAAGAGCAACCTACTCATGCACCTTTTAAATCTGCGGCATTTGAAGATTTTTGGTAACAGACAGTAAGTTTTTTCTAACTACCTTAATTGATATAAACCTCCCAGCACCATATAAACTGAAGGTGGGAAGTATATAGAATGTATGTTAGAGGACAGGGAGAAAAAGTTAATAATTATTTATCTGGAGGAGAGTAACTGGTAGTTGGTACAGAAAATCTATTTTCCTCATACAAACCAAGGTCAAGTTACTGCACTTTCTTTGTTTCCCCACATTATCCATTCCTAAGTTTTATAACTAATAGGTGAAGTGCCTGACACTAATAATGGTGAGCAAAATCAGATAAAGTACATACAAAACTATACTGTCAGTGAGGTAAAGCAAGTATTAATCAAGTAATACAAATTCAATAGAGACAAACACTAAAGAAAGACAAACTAAAAAAGAAATAATCTTAAAATAATCATGCTACTTATATTCAACCACTGCTTATGAAGGTGACTTTTAAAAGCATCTAAAAAGAAACAACTAGCTATTAGCCATAAATAAGCACTTTGAAACATGTTTACATGAACTCTGTAAATCATCTGAGTAACAACGGCAAGCTTAAGCCCAACATAACACCTAGAGAAAACAGTACTTGAAAATATTTCTACATACTTTAATGTATCATTTAAGGTATTTAAGGTATTTTTAAGGTTATTTAAGGTTATTTATTTAAGGTATACAGAGTCAGGTCTTTATGTATTAGCAAATATCATTTATACACTATTAAAATTTTGTACATTATTTTTTAAAAATCGCCAATGTAGCCCAAATAAATTGGATCATATGACAGGTTTAAACTACATTCTTAAATAAATATTTCCAGCTTTATCTACTGAGAGCCCAGAAGAAAGTTAACATTAGGAGCCATGAGTATCCATATTTCACTGGTTCCACGCCAACAACTAGGGCTTCCTAAACACTGATTCCAGAACTAAGGCGTATAAGCAAAGTGAACAGTAATAGTAATGAATTATCTTGCATTAAAAAATCCAACTTGATACTAAATAAAAGGAAGAGAAAGCTCTTCCTCACAATAAAATGTCAACTAATAAACATAAAATGAATGGCTGAGTTAGAAAATCACTAGTTTGCAAACACTGTACTGATACTTAATTCAGGCAAGATTCATCATCACTGTAATCCATAGGGTAGTTTTAATTAGAAAAATCAGAAACTTCACTGTAGAGAAATCTGGATGAAACCAGACTGACTGATCAAAATCACTAATAATAAGACAAACTGCTATCACTGGGATGTATTGGGAAAGATATGCTACTTAAGGAGTATTCCTGCTAAAAGGTATAGTCTGAATTTAATTGTAAGGAACAATCAGGAAAACCTAAACCGAAAGGTGTTATAAAAGAACTGTCCTGGGATGCTCAAAAATGCCTGTTCCATGAAAGAAAGGATAAGAAATATCCCCTATTACAGGAAATGGAAGAAATATGACTATTAAACATAGTATGTTATCCTGGATGAGGAAAAAATTGCTATAAAGAATATTAATGGGGAAATTTGAGTATGGATAAGATGTTAGATAATATTATATCAATGTTGAATTGTATTTCACTATAGTGGTCAGGAAACTGTCCTGGGTCTTAGGAAACACATCAAACTATTTATGGGTAAGTGACCATATGTCTAAACTCTTACAGAATTTAGGATAACCTGTAAATAAACGTGTGCACAGGGACACCCACAGAAAATGCTATAAAAACTTGCAAAATGTTGGTAACAATATGCAAGTCTTAATGAATGATATGAAAGTGCACTAAAATACCCTAACCATTTATCTATTAGATTTCAAGTTTTTCCAGATTAAAATTTTTAAACACTGTATTCTTACTATACATACATACATAATATAAAAACATCATACCTAGGAGCCAGATTATCATATGTATAAGCAACAGACATAAGTCGCTGAATCAAACTGGTTCCTTGGACAAGAACAAGAAATACCTTTAAAATAAAAACATTTAAAAAAAAATCTGTAAGTACACTAAAGCACAAAACTGCATTTTAAACAGACTCCATATTACTTTGATTTTTATTTATAAAAATATAAGGAATACTCTAAAAATGGTTATTGGAAAATACTACAAAAGTATTAAATACTAGAAAAACAGATTTTCATAAACAAACGTAAGAATAACAACTTTAAAAAGAAAATAATAAAAATTTAGAAAATACACAGGCAAATCCTCTCTATTTGGTCCACAGATTATCTATTTGGCCCACAAATTATCTGCATGTCACCCAACAGTGCAAGAAAAATTATACATTATACATGCCAGTGATTTTGGGGGGCAGTAGATGAAGTAACATTTTTCACTTGAAATAAAACTATAGTTAACCAAGCTTGGAATCCAGATTTAAAATCCTGAGGTTCAACATTAGTTGACTTATTTTCAAGCTGTATGACTCTAATACTAAATTTCTCAGTTCTTAATCTATATAATAGAAAAAATATTTGCTAACTTAATAATTATTAAATTCCTTCTGCAGGCCCAAACTCATTCTGGCCACTAAACTCTAAAAAGCACTGTTCCTATCCTGGGGAAGTTAGTCCATGTAGCAGATAACATACAAAGCATTGCAGGAGCTTCCCTGGTGGCTCAGTGGAGAAGAGTTTGACCACCAATACAGGAGACACAGGCTTGATCCCTGATCTGGGAGGGTCCCACATGCCATGGAACTAAGCCCAAAAGCCACAACTATTGAGCCCACATTCTAGAGCCTAGGAGCTGCAACTACTGAGCCCATATGCCACAACTACTGAAGCCTGCGTGCCCTACAGCCTGTGCTGCACAACAAGGGAGGCATCGGCAATGACAAGCCTGCACACTGCAACTAAAGAGTAGCTCCTGCTTGCTACAGCTAGAGAAAAGCCCTTGCAGCAACAAAGACACAGAGCAGACAAAAATACAGTACTTAAAAAAAAAAAAACAACAAAAGGCACTGCAACACAAGTATATGCAATGTGCCAAATGATCAACAGAAGAGAGCAGCAACTAAAGCTGTCCCAGACAAAATAAGGAGAGCTTTAAGAAAAACTATATTTAAGTTTGGAGGCTAATGGATACATGTATATGTATCGCTGAGTCCCTTTCCGGTTTCCCTGACTCATCACAATATTGTTGATTGGCTTTATCCCAATACAAAATAAAAAGTTAAAAAAAAAAAAGATAAGCTATACCTAGGCTGGAATTTGAAAGTTAAATTTGGAATCTGAAACTTCCAAAAGGCTACTGAAGGATAATAAATGAAATATTGCATGACAATAAATTAGGAAAGGAATTAGTGTTTCTTTCTATTAGATGATTTTGTCTCGAGAAAAAGAGTAACAAAAATTTCCCCTCAAATAGCTTAGATTTACATACTATGCTCTAATTATTAATGATAAACAAAGGAAAAAATATATCATATGCTCTTTTTCTAAACTAGAACTATAATATTGGCATATGCATAGAAAAAAATATGCACATAAAAAGAGAATCCATGGTAATGACTTGTGACTCTGGGGAAGGTTCATTTGTATATTCTTTTTTGCCACATCACAGTTTGCAGGATCTTAGCTCCCTGACCAGGGACGGAACCTGAGTCCTCAGCAGTGAAAGTGCAGAGTCCTAATCACTGAGCAGTTAGGGAATTTCCTCAATTGTACATTCTAAGTATTTTTAGTAATTATGTACTTGAACAAAATTTTTTTAGCCAATTATTTAAAAATCCCATATATGAGTATATGTATTTTATTTTTCTATCAGTAACAACTCATTGCTCTGAAGTTTCTTGAACAGGTATGAGGTAAGCTGCTGTCCTCAAATGATTACAATTTAAGGAACAGACCGAGTAAAAACTTATCTTCAACCTTCCCCGGTTCAGTTCACTGACAGAAACAGTGGAAGGGCAAATATTTGATTGTATGAACAACAGAATCCACAGTCAGAAAGATTTAATTTTATTGCTGGATGTGCTGGTTATCGTGCCACTTTTGTTCAGCTCCAAACCCACCACACTGTGAACTTGCTCTGCCATTATAATGGCTGGTAAATTTCTCCTCAGCCAGCTGGCTTTCTTTTAAGTTTGTCAACCTGGGATACTTGAGAGATACCTTACGTGCTTTTTCTTGTTTGTTTTGTATTGGGGTTTTTTTCTTGGTTGTGCCATGCAGCTTGTGGGATCTTAGTTCCTGACCAAGGATCAAACCTGGGCCCCTGGGTGGTAAAAGCATGAAGCTCTAACCACTGAACCACCAGGGAATTCTTGTTTTTTTGTTAACACTGTTCCAAAAGTATTTTAACCAGATGAGGAAACTGATTTCAGAATCAGTAACAGAATGACTTCCTCAGAGGCCTAAACTCCAGTTCAGCAAGATCCCATCTATAGGCTTCTCACTTCTGGTAGTTATAATCTTTTACATATATTCCTCAAAAATATGTGAAATTGCCTGCATTACCTTAACATTCCCTTTTTAAATTATAGCCCTTCAAAACATGGGATTCTCTGATGGCTCAATGGAAAAGAATCCACCCGCCAATGCAGAAGTCACGGGTTCAATTCCTATGTCGCGAAGATCCCCTGGAGAGGGAAATGGAACCCACTCTAGTATTCTTGTCTGGGAAAAATCCCAGATGGGGGCTACAGTCCAGGGAGTCACAAAAGAATCGGACACAACTTAGTAACTAAACAACTCTGAAACATACGAATAAAATTAGTTCTCAATTTTAAATCTACTCTGTTGGAATACCTAGTGTAGTTTGTTTTTCTGAATGGATCCTCCATTCAGCATAAAAATTATTGAGACCAACTAATCAACTCAACTCTACAGTTAGATAACATATAGAATGGCATAAAATTCAATCTGCAATTTGGATGATGAACTGAAAAGTTTTACTCCTTCATAATTGCTACTGCTTTAAAATAAATGAAGGCATAACTTCTGCTGTGAGGTCATACTGTGGTGATTTAGGATAGCATTTCATAGATATCAGTGTTGTTCATTTTGTAAAATCAAACAAATTCTCTTAAAAGACAAGTGTTTTACTACAGTTTAATGGTAACGTTTCTACTTTACCTCTGTTAATCTTGGTATATGAAGACCCTTAGCATGATCACCAGCAGCCTTTCTTGATTTGCCAGGCCATGTTCTTTTCCTATGGCTTTCTGCTATACCAGACCAGGCAAAGACATCATGATAAGCTAAATCCAAATCAGATGGATCTACTGCAAACTGGCATATTAACTTCAGCAAGCAAGCAAGACAGTCTAGCTGCCACTGTGGATAAGAAGAAAATGTTATTTACCTAATTTCCATTAATTTCACATGGCCACCATACAAACTGAAATTAAAGACTAGAAAATGAAAATAATTATAGCTAGTACTTAATCCATGAGGTAATGAAATTTTTCCTGTTCATGTATTACGGTTAATAACAACCCAATCTTACAAAAATAGACACTAGATAACTAAAATGTGTATTCGATGAAATGAAAACAATACTTGTATTTCTATCATGAAATAATCATACAAATGCATATAATAACAAGATATAAAAAATACTGCTTGGAATGAACTGAAATAATAAAACTATTAAAATACTTTACCTACAAAATTAGCATTAAGGGCAAAAATATTAGAAGCTGCCTCTCCACATTAAGTGGCATATACTCTAATATTTGGGAGTGAAAACTATTCTCAATAATTTGATAACTTTTCAATTGAAAATTTGTACTTTACAAATGTACATGTAAAATAAAATGAGTATCTCATCAATAAGATACTGCTTAGTATGGAAAGTAAAATTTCTAACTGATTTAAAGCTCTACATTAAAATTTTTTAAATAAAACAATTCCTTCAAATAAATAAGAACATCATCTATGTATGAGAGCTTTCTCTTCAATGGTCCTTGTTCTCTTCTTTTCCTAATACTTCTACTAAATGTTACAACTATACCAATATACCAGGAAACACAGCAATACTATGTAACTGATTTTTCAAGAAAAGTATCACAAAATTTCAGTGAGAAAAAAATTTCTTCACACAAACAGTGCTAGAAAAATTGGATAGCCATATGGAAAAATAAAACCTCACCCTCATTCTACATATTCAAAAGTTAACTCAAAATATATCACAGATCTAAATGTAAAAGGTCACTATAAAATTTACACAACACATAGAATATCTTTGTGACCTCAGAAAAAAGGTTTCTTAGCTAGGATTAAAACTGAAAACTTCTCTGCTTAAAAGACACTGTAAATATAAAGAAAAGACAAACCACAGATTGAATGCAAATATTCTTAATACATATACTTGACCAAAAAAACTTGTCCAAATTCATTAAGGAAAAAAGTCTTACAGCTCTTTACTAAGAGAAAAAAACAAAACAAAAATCCCTAAGATATTTACAGACACTTTACAAAAGAAGATAAAAAAACATGGTCCAAATGAAATGTTAATGGGGAAATTTATAACTATGTTTACATTAAAAAACAAGAAGGTTCTCATTAATCTAACTTTAGAGGTTAACAAACTAGAAGAAGAAGAACAAACTACACCCAAGGCTAGTAGTTGCAAAGAGGAGATAATAAAAATCAAAACAGAGATAAATAAAATAGGGAATAGAAAAACCTAAAGAAAAAAAATCACTGAAAATCAAAGCTGGTTCTTAAAAAAGAACAAAATTGACAAACCTTTAGCTAGGAGGACTAAGAAACAAGAAGAACCAAATTACTGAAATCAGAAATAGAAGTGGGACCATTTCAACTAATTTTACAGAAATAAAAAAGATTTTAAGAGAGTAATACAAACAACTGTTACGTCCCCAAACTCAATACACTATACAAAATTAACAAATTTCTAGAAACACAAAACTTATAAAAATTCAATAAAAAAGAAACAGAAAATCTGAACAGACTTATAACTAGCGAGGAGATTGATTCCATTATCAAAAATCTCCCAAAAAAGAAAAGTCCTGGACCTGACAGCTTCACTAATAAATTCTAACAAACATAAAGAAGAACTAATGCCAATAATCCTCAAACTTTCCCAAAAACTGAAGAGGGAACTCTGTAACTCATTTGATGAAGCAAGCATTAACTCTGATACCAAAGCCAGACAAAAGACACTACAAGAAAATTACAGGCTAATATTCTTTATGAATATTCATGTAAAAGTCCTCAACAAAATATTAGTAAACAGAATTCAGCAATATAGTAAAAGGATGACCAAGTGGGATTTACTCTTAGAATGCAAGGATAGTTTGACATATGAGCACTGATCAATGTAAATACTCCATATTAACAAAATGAAGGAAAAGACTACATTATCTTGATTACTGCTGAAAAAAGCATTTGACAAAATTCAACACCCTTTTATGATAAAAAATACTCAATGAAATAGGAACAGAAGGAAACTAGTGCAACATAATAAACAAAAGTCATATTGAAAAACTCAGTGAAAATCATACTCAATGGTGAAAGACTGAAAGCTTTTCTTCTAAGATCAGGAGCAATGCAAGGACAATTGCTTTCATCACTTCTATTCAATACCATAGAGTTAAGTTTCGGCCTGAGCAATACACACAAAAAATAAAAGGCATCAAAATTAGAAAGGAAGAAGTAAATTTATCTGTTTGTTACTGATGCAGAAAACCCTAAAGACTTCATGTAAAACCTGTTAAAACTAATAAATGATCTCAGCAAAGTAGAAGGATACAAAGTCAACACACAGAATTCAGTTGTACATGAACAATGAACAATATGAAAAGGCAATGACAGAAACAATTTCATTTAAAATAGCATCCAAAAGAATAAAATACCTAGGAAGGAACTTAACCAAGGAGCTGAAAGACTTCTACAATGAAAGCTAAAAAAGTTGCTCAAAGAAATTAAAGACAAATAAATGGAAACATATCCTGCATTTATGGACTGGAAGACTTATTATTAAAATATCAATACCATCCAAAATCACTGCAGATGGTGACTGCAGCCATGAAATTAAAAGACGCTTACTCCTTGGAAGGAAAGTTATGACTAACCTAGATAGCATATTCAAAAGCAGAGACATCACTTTGCCAACAAAGGTCCATCTAGTCAAGGCTATGGTTACTCCAGTGGTCATGTATGGATGTGAGAGTTGGACTGTGAAGAAAGCTGAGTGCTGAAGAATTGATGCTTTTGAACCGTGGTGTTGGAGAAGACTCTTGAGAGTCCCTTGGACTGCAAGGAGATCCTACCAGTCCATTCTAAAGGAGATCAGTCCCAGGTGTTCTTTGGAAGGACTGATGCTAAAGCTGAAACTCCAATACTTTGGCCAACTCATGCGAAGAGTTGACTCATTGGAAAAGACTCTGATGCTGGGAGGGTTTGGGGGCAGGAGGAGAAGGGGATGACAGAGGATGAGATGGCTGGATGGCATCACCCATTCGATGGACATGGGTTTGGGTGAACTCTGGGAGTTGGTGATGGACAGGGAAGCCTGGCGTGCTGCAATTCATGGGGTCACAAAGAGTCGGATATGACCGAGCGACTGAACTGAACTGAACCACCCAAAGTGACCTACAGATTCAATGCAATCCCTAACAAAATCCTAATGATGATTTTTGAAGAAACAGAAAAATTCATTCTAAAATTCACAAGGAATCTCAAGGAACTCCAAACAGACAATCTTGAAAGAAAAGGACAAACCCGGAGGACACACACTTTCTGATTTAAAAACTTACTACAAAGTTACAGTAACTGATACCAGTGAAGTACTGGCATAAAGATAGCTTTAAAAAAAGAATGGAACTGAGAGCCCCAAAACAAACCCTCATCTATATGGTTAAATGATTTTTGATAAGGATGCCATGAACATTCACTGTGGCAAAAGGAGTCTTTTCACAGAAAGATGGTGGAAACCTGCATCTTCACATGCAAAAGAATGAAGTTGAACCTTTACCTAACAACAATTAACTCAAAGTGAATCAAGGATCCAAATATAAGACCTAAAAAACAATAAAAATCTTGAAAGAAAACACAGAACCAAAGGGTCATGACACTGTATTTAGCAATGATGTCTTGGAGAGTATACCAAAAACTCAAGTAACAAAAGAAAAAACAGAAAAATTGGACTTCATGAAAATTTAGTTTGTGAATCGTAAGACTATTCACAGTGTTCTTTAATATATTGAGAGATACATTATGAATAGTGGATCTCAGTCAATCTGAAAGCAATTTATGTCTCAGGCAAACTAGCCATCTCAAGCGTTGCGAAGCTACAATGTGTGCCATATGGTAGTAAATTTTTCTTAATACTTCATAAAAGTATCCATAATTTTAAAGCAAAACAGAGAAAATCTTTAGCACATGATTACCTGTAAACTTTATTCAAAGAAAACACATAAGTTTTTAAGCAAAAGTCCTATGAACAACATATAACTATTCTAAAATTTTTAAATTCTCTCACTTTGTCTGAGAACTAAAAGGCACCTTATAATTCTGAAAGAGTAGTGAGAAAACTAAAACACAACAATAAAACACAACAAAAGACATCCGAGTTTTAAAAGTCAAAAAACAACAATTACTATTGCAGAGGTATTTATTCTAAGAAGGAAAATATCTGTAGCAAAATATGTAAAATAAAAATGGCAAAGAAGTATTGAAACCAATGGTAAGATTAACAAAATCTTAACAGATAGCAATACCTGTCTTAAAAAGTATATATTTTTTAATATACTGGATGCAGCAGCACTCAATAATAAATCAAGAACATCTGACTCCTGGACTCTAAAGTAATTCTAAAAAACAAGTACTAAGAAATTAATTTTTGAATGCAATGTTTTATAATGCTATTCTGCTTTGCTGGAGGTCAGGAAACGAGCATACCTTCCATTTCAGACAAAACTAGATTACAGAATTTGGTCCATCATTATGAATTTTAAAATATTCCACAAGTAAGCAATTTTATTTTCCTAATATTATAGGACAGTGCTTCTTCAAGTTAACAGCAGTAAGTACTATTTCCTAAAACTTCCATTTTGTTAAAGATCAATAATTTTGTAAAATACTATTAAAAAATACTGTATCAATGTCCAACTGCTATAAAAATTTCTAAAGGCTTACTCTCAAATTCTGTACCTATTTCATTGCAGACCAGTCACAAATGGTCTGGAAATATATTTTTGAGTAGTGCTGCTTAAAGGAAAAAACGGTCAAAACAAAACAAAGAATATTTTCAAAAAACTAAAGACATAAACCAAGTTTTTCTTCAAAACCATCCCAAATTTTAAGACTATATAAACATTAATATATAACTTACCAAGCTAAAGAAAAAATGTTCATGAATTATAGTTCAGCACCATTAATATTAGCACTGAAAATTTGTACAGAGTTGACACTGAGAACTCTTACTGAATAATTAGCTCACCAGATTCCTTATTTTTCCTTAAATTTATTTCTACTGTACTCCACCCTCCTTTACTACAATAAAGTTTGCAGGAAAAGTTACATTTGCAAGTGGTTCATGGATTTGGCTTATAGAAGTGGCAATCAGCTACTGTAACTGGTTGAAAGGGTGAATTTTCACTTACCACAGTCCAGGATTCCTGCTCTTTTGGCTCTAGAATTCCAGAATTAAAAATTTCTAACAACTGTTGAAGTCCTCCAGCAGCAACAAACTGTAAGCAATTGCAAGAGTATGGTAAGAGGAAAGCAGCTACATAATGCAGTAAAATCTGCTTTTTAATTCAGTGACTGGATGTGTGTTTATGTCTGTGTGTGTAAGTAAAATACTATATATCTTTCATTTAGGAAATTATTCTTTGGCTTAAATAACCAATATAACTTGTATACAATAAAGTAACAACAGCTAATTTTCAAGAATTTTTTGAAAAGATTCTTACAAAAATCTATATACATACTTTGTATTCCATTAACCATTTAATTTCAGGCACTGGGATGTCCTAACACAGTACTCTAATGAAGGAAAAAAAAGTGCTAAAAACAGAAGCACCAAGGCCTTAAATAATCTCAGTTTATTAATGTGATTAAAGTAATATATAATTTAAAAATCATGCTTTATTTAAATGGTACGTTACTTTAAAACAATAATTATGGTACCTACTTTTGGTACACGAGATCAATTATTTTTACCAAGACACTGTAAAACATGTATAATCAAACCTTGCAACTCCAGGAATTTTTACTGTTTTCCACTTGATCCTCACTTGAATCATCTGAATCTGGATAGAGATCACTATAACTTCCCTGTGGGAATGGCAAAAATAAATAAGGAAGGGTGGCAGGAGGATTAAAAGATAATGTACTCTGGAATTTTGCTCCAGAGAGAAAACAAGCATTTGATGATAATAATGGAAATGCAGTCACCGTTGACTCTCTCCTTATTCTTCTGTTAGGTTTTCCCAGTGCTTCAATAATTTCCAGGGCATATAACAGCTTGTGAGCACTTTTAATTTTGAGCAGTTCTTTCCAATTAAGTCCATCATTGCTCTTAAATTAAAAAAAGAAAAAAGGTTTCTCAAACCAACTTACTAAGAGAACCACACCTCCTCCCCAAACCCAGGGGCGGGGCGGGATGGTGAAGACTAAAGAAACTGACACTATATATAAAAACTCAAATATTACATATACGAAGGGCAATATATAATTGGAACTAACCATATGCTTAAAATACCAATTATTCCTTAAATTTTGCTAAAATTAATATATAATAGCAGCATAGGAAAAAAATATATCTGTTATCCTCCAAAACAGTTGAGGTAATTTACCATCTTCTGAATAAAAAACACACAGCCTAACTGAATGTGTCAACTTTTAAGGATACAGTAGTACAGTGTGTATATAATATTTATGTGACACCTACCCATTTAAAAAGTCATATACAAACACACAAACTTTAAAATATTATTCTACTCTCAATTTATAAGTGCTATTCACACTTAGTGTGCACGCTGGACAATGTTATTTACAGAGCTACAATGAGTCAACTCCCATTTTCTAGGCCCAATTTCTTCAAAGTGAATGCCTTAAAATCACGTAAAGAATCACCTAAAGTGAAGTTGCTCAGTCGTGTCCGACTCTTTGCAACCCCATGGACTGTAGCCCATCAGGCTCCTCAGTCCATGGAATTTTTCAGGCAAGAGTACTGGAGTGGGTTGCCATTTCCTTCTCCAGGGGATCTTCCCAACCAGGGGATCAAACCCGGGTCTCCCGCATTGCAGGCAGACGCTTTACCGTCTGAGCCACCAGGGAAGCCCTGAAAAATTTAACATGTATTAATATTTCCAGAGGCATGACCTCACATGTATTAATATATCTTTGTAAAGATGTCTGTTAAAATTAAAGATTATTTTTAAAAGTTACATAATAAGGGGTTACTTAGTGCAAGTACCAACAGAACACCTATTGAACTAATTCAGAACTAATTCAATAGGTGTTCTGTTCTGAATTAGACATCTTTACAAAGATACATTAATACTTAATACATGTGAGGTCATGCCTCTGGAAATATTAATATAAATTTCTTTGCCTCCCTTTTTCTCTATTTCTACCAGTTGTCATGTATAAGCGACCAAAATAAGCACTGATGCAAATATCATTAAACCTTGGTGTATTTTCTCTAAACGTTACTTTTTGTTGTCAAAAACAAAGCAATATTCAGAACATACAGTAATATGAAAAAACACTAATATAAAGGCAAATTTACTGTTTACAGAGATAACTTTAGAGACCATTCTTGCCTTATATATAGCCCATATTACGCAAGCTCACTAATAATTAAATATATGAACTTTAAAATGAAGTGGCACTTTTTAACCTATTAAATGGGCAAAATTTTACTGAGGTTACAGGTTAACAACCAATCTCATATACTACCAGTAGAAATGTAAACTGTATCATCCTCCAGGGAAGTAAAAATATTTTGTGAACTTACCTGTTCATCTGAGATATTCTGGAATGCCATCAACATGTTAGGACATGTAGGAAGAAGCATCAGTAGCTCCCATACACGCCTGGAAAGGTTTTCTGCGTGAAGATGAAGTTCTTCACATCTTAAGCTCTACAAAAATAAGAATAACTGCTTATCAAAACAGATCAGTTTTTTAATTAATCTAAACAATTTCAATCTGCATCAAATCACTATCAAGTTTGATAATATTAAAATCTTACTTTAAAGTGAGAATAAACCATTTTTTACACAGTAAAGTTAGTTATGTCAAAGCAGTGGTTTTTCAACTTGTTACTGAACGCTTTTCTAGGAAAAAGTGACCTGCAACTCTGGCCACTTTCCTCAGAAAAACTTTTCAAACAGAAGTGAAAATATTTTATGAAATCATCCAAATAAATTTCAATCAGACTATCACCTATCTCCTCTTTGCAGACCACTATTCCAAGAATGACAAAAAGCTGGTTAATTAAATCCCTGACCTTCTATTTGGGGAAAGAGTACACCTATTTCTCTTATGTTCCTAATTCATATCTTATATTTCAAGCAGAGATAAAAGAAAAGCAAACACTTTTAAAGAACCTACTTTTTTCCATTATCACTTGTTAAATTTGAATTATCTAAGGTACGAGATAACAGTACGCTAAACAATATTGCAAAAAGTATTAAAAAAAAGAGTCGGACACGACTTAGTAACTGAACAAAAACCACAATGTAAGAAATAGGCAAGTTTTGGGGGTTTTGTGTTTTGGTTTTGTTTCTTAATTAAAGAACAACCCTAAGAGGTAAACAAGCAATGAAAGCTAAAATATACGGTTTTGGAATTTTCCAGAGTATGAGTTTGTACTCATTATTCTACTACTAGCTGCTGTCACATAATGATTTTGAGGTATTCACCAAGCCTAAGAGATGCCAAAGGAATATCCTTACACATCTACAAAAAATAAAAATCCAGTTCTTTCTGTATAATGGCATAAAGCTAATGTACTTTGAAGGTAAGAGAATTTTAGAGATGAAATTTCAAGATAAACTTTGCTTTACACAGACCTAATGAAAAAAGAGAAGCAACCCACGTTAATACTGTTAGTTTAGTTGAAGACAAGGCACTGACAGGTCTTCGGTAAAATAGAATTCATTCCTTTGTAAATACCCAGTTTGAAAAAGAGAAGGAAGGGGAGAGGGAGGGAAACAAGGAAGGGACTGAACTCTGCAGCAGATGATCTAGAGAGGAAAATAAAAATCTTCCAAGTGTACATGACTATGATCTACATTGTGACTAGAAGGCCACACAATGTCATACATAGTCAAGATCCATTATGTTTTTGGTAATCGTCTTCAAGACTGAACCAGTCTAGTACAACAAAGAAACTCCACACCATCAACTGCATACTGGTCATGATGTTCAATAATTTATCTGTCCAAAACGAATGTTTTCTCTCTGGTTTAGGCCTCACATGGTGAATTACAATGGGCTACTAACTGGTATGCCGACCTCTGGTCTGTTTTCTCTTAACATAATCCTCCAAACTAACATCTGAACTGTGACTTTTTGTTGCTTTAAAATCTTCCATGATAATAACAATCCATTTTAATACAAATAAAACCTCTTAAGGTCTTTTGTAGTATGGGTTACAATCTGTCTTTCTGTCCTTATATTTGAATTACATCATAATCACACTCCCAGTTTTTCAAATTTTTGTTTCCTCCTTTATGCTCCCATAACACACTTCATAGATTACTAGCACCCTCCTCAAAAAATCAGGAAGTTCTTATACTTATCTTTTACTCTTAAACTAGCCATACAACACTGACATGAAGTAAAAGGTTATTAAGTATGGCATAAAATTTAAAGGTGAGGAAATGGAGGTTTACGACATCTATTATTATCAAGATTATTCTGGTTGAATAAAAAGGGGATTTCTTGGGAATTTAAGAGTGTGCCACCACAAAAGAAACCAGGTTATGGGGAACAGATGACTCAATTTGGTAATTCATGAGCAAATACATCGTGGAAATGTAGAAAGAAGCCACTTAACATTCTTAGCAAAGAACTCTGTTAGCCTAACATAGAAAAGTCATAAAGGCACCAGTCTGCCAATCTCAAAATGATGATTCTTCCAAGAAAGATGGTCCCCTGAAATAGAATGGTGGCAGTGAAAATAAATTAAGAGGACAACAGGTCAAAACATCAGGTGTGGCAGACGGGATCAGGAGGAGGGACAGACTCGGCTTCAGGAACAAGATAAGAAGAGATGGAGTCCAGGTTTCTGACTTGAGGAACTGGGTAGATTCCATTTCAATGAAGGAGAATGGATGCCTGTGGGACATCAAGTGCAAGTGTTAAGTAAGCAACTGAATGTTTAAGTTTGGAACTCAAGAGAAGAGGTTTGGTCCGGAGAAATGAGTTTGAGAGTTAGCACTAAAAAGATGGTATTCAAAGTCAACTTTTTTTAATTATTTATTTTTTATTGAAGGATAATTGCTTTACAGTATTGTGTTGGTTTCTAACCAAATAAAGTCAATTCTTCCTCCGTGTACTACTTCCATGCTAGTACATGAGGTTCCTTATTGTTTTTTCTATCCCTGTCAAACAAACCTATTACCTTTAAAAGGAAAATTAAGATATATGTCTCTCCCTCTGATTAAAATACTTCAGTGGTGGACTTCCCTGGTGGGCCAGTGATTAACAATCCTCCTGCCAATGCAAGGGATATGGGTTCCATCCCTGGTCCGGGAAGATTCCACATGCCTCAGGGTGAATAAGCTTGTGTATCAAAACTACTGAAGCCCAAGGCCCTAAGAGCCCAAGCTGCACAAAAAAAGAAGTCACTGAAATGAGAAGCCCATGCGCTGTAACAAGGGATCAGCCCAGTTGCTTGCTGCAACTAGAGAAAGCCCATGCTCACCAACAAAGACTCTAAATAAATAAATATAGATAAATAAATTAATAAAATTTGAAAACAAAACAAAACATCATTCCAATGCTTCCATTTTGAGTGAACTGGAAACAGCTTGCAAAGGCCAGCTTAGCTGTTTACCTTTTCATTTCATTTCCCTCATTTCACTCTCCCACTACCCTCCTCACTCTACTTACTGGCTCCCAAACAATTCCCAGACCTGCCTAACTCCTTATTATCAAGGGCTTCAGGAATCAGTCTACTCTATATCCAAATTATTCTTCATTCTCTTCATTTAGTAGCCTCCTTTTCATCTTGAAAGCTGAAGTTTATATGGTCTCCCTCAGAGAAACCTTCCTTGACCAAACATTAATAATATATAAATGTTGTTGTTCAGTTGCTCAGTCGTGTCAGACTTGTGTGACCCCCATGGGATGCAACACACCAGGCTTCCCCATCCTCCACAATCTTCCAGAGTCTGCCAAAACTCATGTTCACTGAGACAGTGATGTCAATCAACCACCTCATCCTCGGCTGCCCACTTCTCCTCCTGCCCTCAATCTTTCCCAACATCAGGGTCTTTTCCAATCAGTTGGCTCTTCACATCAGGTGGCCAAAGTACCAGAGCTTCAATATCAGTCCTTCCAATGAATATCCAGGGTTCATTTCCTTTAGGATTGACTCCTTGACTTTAGGTTTGATCTCCTTGCTGTCCGAGAGACTCTCAAGACTCTTCTCCAGTGCCACAGTTCCAAAGCATCAAGTCTTCAGTGCTCAGCCTTCTTTATGGTCCAACTCTCACACCCACACATGACTACTGGAAAAACCGTACTTTGACTATATGGACATTTGTTGGCAAAGTGATGTCTCTGCTTTTTAATGTGCTAACTAGGTTTGTCATAGCTCTTCTTCCAAGGAGCAAACATCTTTTAATTTCATGGGTTTTGTCTATCACCAGTCTCTAATGTCAAGTCATGACAACTATGTCTACCTAAAACTGTTTATCTGTTAGTTTACTTGAAACTGTTAGGCATGGCAATTATCCATCTTCCCCACTGGACTCAATGAAGGCTGAAACTGTGTCTGTTTTAATCCTTGTATAATAGTACTTAAAACAACATGCCTGGGATATTAGGCACTTAAATACTTAATGAATTAATAAATGGATTCTTTGGTTTTACTGACATTTAAGAGATTACTGAGAGCATTGTTTTCCACTCAACAAAGACAAAACAAGATTTTGTGAAAATAAAATGATATAGTCACCTCACTATCTTCGACTGCCATTTTTCCTGAGGGTGGTTTAAATGATGCGAGCATCTCTAATAAATCAAAAAGAGTAGTTAAATGAGGTTCTTGTAAGAGCAAAAGCATTGGAATGTTGTCCTTTTGAGGGGGTGGTAGGCAAGATGCTGGCAGCTGAACACCTTCCCCTTTCCGTTCTCTCCTTGGTGCACCCAGAGATACGAATACCATCTATAAAAACAGGAGCAACAGGGGAGGAAAAAAAAATCAACATATAGTCAGACATATTAAGTTTTTGGTTTAATAAATCTGTGATGTAGAAAATAACTTCCCTTACAATTTTAACAAAAGTTAAGACTGATTTTGAACCATACCTCAACTAAACAACTACTGACTGTAAGTCAAAAGATAATTAAAACTCAAACCACATTTATGTTTACCTGCATATCCTTAAAACCAAGCTCATGAAGTGCTTTTTCATCATAATCTGTTGTTAATTCATGTCCAGAAGAAATCATCCTGACAGGTCCCATAAGGCCTCCTTAAAAAACAGCAGAAAATGAAAGTCAACTTTTTGTAAAAGTTAATTTATCTGCCAACATGAATACATGGTTATAGCAATTAATTCCACTGAACATTAAGCTTAAATATAATTCTTGAGCAAAGTGGAAATGGTGCTAAGCATGCTTCCTGCATAATTTGCTATTGTCCGAGGTTAGCCTTAGGCAGTTAGAAATTCTAAGAAAGTCCTCCTTTAGCACCAGTCTAATTAGATCAATTTCTGCTTGCTTAATAATATGAAAAATTTACAATTAAAAAAACACTACAGAGCTTTCTGAGAACCTACAGCATTTCCCCTCAGTAATATGTGAGACCCAGATTCATTAATGCTTTAGTTCACAAGTAATCAGCATGTATTTAAAATGATCCAGTTCTCTCTTCCCAATTATTACCCAACAAAACAAAATAAAATAGAATATAGGACACACATAAAGTTCTGGCATGAAATGAAAAAAGATGAGCTACAACATTCTACATTACAGTAAATTCAATGACCTCAATAGACTGAGACAATTCATTTCTAGAATGCATAAGTCCTCTTTGCTGCCTACATCTCCATTTCCCACCATCATCCATACCAAAATATGCTTTAGTTGCCCAAGCATGTTTTTTCTTTAAAGCACCAGTATGTTCCCATCTCAAGGTCTGCTCCACCCCAGAAATTCATACGGATCATTTCCACAATTCAAGTTTTTCACAAAATGTGAGCTCTAAAAGGCCTTCATCCTAAATCTAAAGAGCTGCATCTCACTCTTAACCCCTTACTCTGCTTTATCATTTTTTATAGCACTTATTAGTATCTGATATTTGTCTCTCATTAAAAAAAAATAATAATAAGTTCCACAAAGCATGTATGTATTCCCAACATTAGAACAGCAGGTATTCAAATTACTGTTTAATCCATGAAAAAAATTTTAAAGAAAATGCTTGATAGAGGAAGAAAATTAAGTAAAATGATGAAACAGCTGATGAATAAACTTAAGTATTATTAAATTTTATTAACTTAATGTAGGAAAAGTCCACTGGATAGGCGTAAAAACAACTACTTTCAGTAATGAATGAAGCAGGACTACTGCTTTCCATAATGACATACAACATTTTCCTTCCACTCCAGAAAATTCTATCAGAAAATATTTCTGGTAAGGAAAGTGGGTTCCTCTAGTAAGATTCATTTCAATTATTTTCCTTAAGTATAACTGCTGTGCAGCACAATTGCTAATTGTTGTGTAGCTAAATCTAAGATTCTTAGCCTTCTTGCCATTTCTTAACCTAGAAACCCTGGTCCTCCCAGTGGTTTGATGAATATTCAATCCTGTATCTTCTGAATATTCCTATAGTGTATTGGGTGTGTGCACACGCATGTGTGTGTAAAAAAAGACTTTAAATTCATCCTGATTATTAGAAAGAAACAGAGTTTTTCTTTCTGCCCAAAGAATATTTCTTTGTTACCTATTGTGATTTATTTCACAACTCTTCAAGAGATCATAATGTTGTAGTTTTTAAATGTATATTAGCTAATATTAAAATTCATCTATTATCCTTTTAACCTCTCAGAACTTATAATACTGTTTTGTTTCTTCACACAGTTTATTATTCAGAGTAGTTTCATCCAATTTAAAGTAAAACTTCATTCAGATTTAAGTAAAATATATTAAGAAAGAAATTAACTTAGCATCTCTACAATATTTTATACATAGAAATGCTAGGTATAATCACTTATTCAGGTGTTCATTCACATATCTCAGAAAGTTTTATTCTCATATATTACACAAACACAGTAATGAAGAGTACCCTAACTAAGGACTTTCCTAGCAGTCTAGTGGCTAGGATCCAGTGTTTTCACCGCTGTGGCCCTGGGTTCAATTCCTGTTTGGGGAGATTCCACAAGCCACATGACAAAAAAAAAAAAAAAAAAGTACCCTAAATAATGTTTAAAAAATTGTTTCAAAGTACTTAATATCTTTAGCTTCCTATTTATCATCATATGACTTGCAAATCATCACTGAGTTCCTTCTTCTGATACTGTTTTATCTAAATCAGTTATTTAGCAGAAAGTAAATGCTTAAGAAAAACATGAGCTACTACATGGAACAGAAATTCTATACTAAACCTTTAATACTTTGGTAGATTTTTATTAAATTTCTATGTTATTGTGATAATCTAATACAATCCATAACTTGATCTTTTTACAACAGTTGATAAAATATCCTTGGTTGTGTTGGATTGCTAAGATAATATGGAGTTGATTTGCTTCCTCTTTCCTTCTAAATACCCCAAGCATGCATGACTTCATTCCAAAATACAACTAAGATGGCTAGTACTTTACTTAGGATTCAGGTTTCTATTTGATATGTGAGTTAGGCTTATACATTGCGTACACCCTTTAATTATAATTGATAAATTGGTTTTTAGCGTTAACTGAGCAGCTTTCTATCTTCCACTACTTTTAAGAGGATTTTTAACCTAAGAACTGCTTATTCCTTAACAGTTCTGAAAAAAATTTGCTATCTTTTAAAAATTCAATATC
Organism: Bos javanicus; assembly: GCF_032452875.1. Taxonomy (NCBI): domain Eukaryota; kingdom Metazoa; phylum Chordata; class Mammalia; order Artiodactyla; family Bovidae; genus Bos; species Bos javanicus. The sequence continues at coordinate 59,827,814 of NC_083878.1, forward strand.
TTAATGCAACAAATTGGAAACAACAAACAAGGAAGGAACAAGAAAAGGAAACAAGAAATCTTAAAAATTCTTAGGTTATGATGCTATGTTAAACAACATTCATCTAATTTTAAGCCTCTGGAACTGCAATGAAGTAAATTTTTATAATTCTACAACTATCTGACAGAGAAAAAAGGGAATAGATAATACAGGTTTGCAAGCTGGCAATCAAATGAACTTACAGTAACCATCAAGACCTGAAAAAGATAAATCCTAAAGCAGACACAAAATTATAATCTATAATCTTATTTACACTGATTTGGCAGAGGAACAAGATCAACACCTGACAAAGAAGGAAAAGAGAAGAGTGACGTAAGGGGTAGAAAGAGAACAAAAAGAAAGAGAAAAGGGAAAGGAAAAACAGCGCCTCAGTGATCTATGAGGCACTAACACTGCTAAACTTCATCAGAGGTCCAGAAATTATGGTGAGACTAAGGGGGTAAATTTTTCTTAAAAACATATAACTGCTAATCTTTTTCAAATTTGATAAATATTACAAATACACAGGCCTAAGAAGCTGAACTAAATCCAAACTGCATGAACATAACAAGGCACATTAATAATCTCACTGCTGAAAATCAACATTAAAGAAACATATTTAAAACCAAGCACAGTTAGAAAGACATACTGTATATAAGATAAGAAAAATGACAGACTTTTAGTCAGAAATTCTGCAAGCCAAATGATAACTGGCAATCTTTTACAAAGTTCTGAAAAGAATTTCTTTACCTAGAAATCTATATCCAGTGAAAATTTCTTTCAAAAATGAAGGCAAAACAAACTTTTTATTCAAACAATAAAAGCTTGAGAAAATTACTAGATCTGCAATATAAACATTTTTAAGCGAAATTTATTATAAAGAAGAAGAAAGATAAGTGGAAATTTCTCAATCTACACAAAAGGAATGAAGAATGCCAGAGGTGTGTGTGTGTGTGTATAAGGTAAAAGATGAGATAAAGTTAACAGAAAATAATTGGTAATTAGCTAAGCATTCTAATTAAAATGCACACACCGTCACTCTGGATTTTTAAAGATCCAATGATTAAGGGAAAACACATCAATATTCTCAAAAAAATACGTTAAGATATCAGGAGTATGCTGAGGACAAAAAAAAGAGAGAGAGAGATGTCAGATATTAAAAGCACCACTGCAAAAATGAAAAACTCAAAAAAACTTCAAAATAAAGTTGAAAACATATCTAAGAAAGCTAAGACTCAAAGAAATGAAACATAGGGAAGAAAAGATAAATAAATTAGAAATAGTCCAAGAAATGAAACATGTAAAGAATTTCTAGAAAGAAATGATAAAACAAGACACAGAAAGTAACTCAAGAAAATTTCCCCAAACTAAAAGATACAAGTTGCCAAACTAAAAGGGACCTCTGAATATAAAGTACCCATTACAGTTGCTGAAAATAGATCCATACTCAGGCATAGTATTGTAAAACAGGCACAAGAAGGTTCAATAAGCTCTGGAAAAGGGGAAAAAATATTAACAGGATGTATAAAAACTACCAGAAATCAATATGGCTTCAAGATTTGAAACAGCAACAGAACCATGAAGTGCATTAATATCTCTAAAATTCTGAAACAAAATTATTTCTGACCTAGAATTCTATACTTAGCCAAATTACCATTTAAAGTATCAGAAATATATTTTCGATCAGTCAAAGAATCTCTCAAGAAGTTACTGGATAATTTGCACTATATTCCAGTCAAATAAAAAAAAGTGAACCAATAAGGAAGGTATGGGATATTGAAAACAGAATAGTCAACACATGAGAAAGACAAAAATTACAAGGAGGATGATAACGGAGAGCCAACTACTGTAAGTCAGATGTGGAAAACAATCAATAGGATCAGTGTCACTAGAAAAACGTATTCCTGAGGGCCAAAAGACCAAATCTCTGCTACTTTCACAATACTTTCTCTATCTAAGGAAGGAATGCAAAAGTGAACTGGGCCCAGAATCTTTATCTCTACTCGGACTGTCAAGTCTCTACTCTAACCTTCAAGTCCTATCATCAAAAAGAAGAAATTTCATTTTGAATAAAAAGATCAGAAAAAGAAAAGACTATTCTGTTGAGTATTTCAGCATCTTCTCAACATCATAGCACTAAGATATGTCTTCACTGTGCCAAGACCTAAACTTGAGAACTTTCCCACTGATAACCTTCGATGAGGCTTTATAACACATCTTTTCAGATTCCGTGGTCGCTCCAGATAGTAAAGAATCTGCCTGTAATGCAAGAGATCTGGATTCAATTCCTGGGTTGGAAAGCTCCCCTAGAGAAGGGAATGGCTACCCACTCCAGTATTCTTGCCTGGAGAATTCCATGGACAGAGGAGCCTGGCAGGCTACAGTCCATGGGGTTGCAAAGAGTTAGACAGGACTGAGCGACTAACACTTTCACTTCTTACTAAAGAGATGAAAGTATACCTTCTTTAGCTTGCATTTTCTGTGACCCTTTGCCTAACAAGAACATACTCCCTTTTCCTTAATCCATCAAGTTTCTCTGTGCTTATGTTTCACAGAACTAAATACATCCTTTAGGAAAAGATACACTGGAGGTAAAGCTATAAAGAATATTAAAAAAAAAATCAAGATAGTGTTAAGGGGAAGAGGAAATGATGATATCAGGGAGGGACACACAACTAGCTTCTAATAATGTTCTAGCCCTTATTCTTGGTGGTAGGTGCACTGGTGGTTCATTTTATTATTACTCATTTCATACTCTCTTTATATACATTGCAATGTAACAAAAATATACTTTTTGATCTGAAAATTCCATAACTAGATATTTAGCCAACTCCTGTGAGATAATGTATGTATTAAGAATACTCTGTATAACACTATAAAATCAAAAGAAAAGAAACTACTTAAATATCCCTTAATAGAGAATAGGTAAAATAAATCATGGTACCACCATACTACAGACAATATAGATCTTGAAAAGAATGAGGTAACTTTCTATATTTAACTATATGGAATGTTCTCTAAGATAATAAGCACAATGAACAAGGGATAGAAGAGTATAAACTGAATGCTACTATACTTGTGTTTTAAGTACACAGCTGACACCTGAACAACAAAGGTTTGAACTGTGCAGATCCATTTATATGCAGGCTTTTTTCAACAGTAAATACTAGAGTACTACCTGATTCTCAGCTGATGGAATCCACAGATGCAGAACTATGGATATGAAAGAACAGTGGGTATGAAGAGCCAATCATAAGTTATACATGGATTTTTGATTGTGCAGAGGGTTGGTGTCCCTAACCCCCATATAACTCAAGGGTCAATAAATATCTTGTTATCTCTTGAAAAATATCTAAGAAAATCTGCCTCAGGAGAAGGGAAATGGGGAGATTCAGAGATAGGATTAGAAGGGAGATTTTCAACATCTACTCCTCTATCAAGAATACTCACTAATTATTTAAAAACAGTTTAAGATTTCTGATATATTTAAAATGTACTTATGATTTCATCTTAAGCACAGTGTAGTAAAACTGTTGGCTCCTTACTAAAAGAGACAAAAGAATTATCTGCTCACAGGCAGGTTATAAGTCTTAAAAAGAAGCTTTTAAAACTTCAAGATTTTCTTCCACTAATGTTATCAATCAAAGTGACATTACCAGGTAGGCATTTTAAAATATGTATTTAGCCTATTATCATTCAGACCTTTAACCTGTAAGTAAAACGTAACAGCTTTTCTGGTTGCTCCTCTGAATAGCCCCTATTTTATGTGCTATGTAAAGACACTAAAAGGGAGTAATCAAATACGCCTTTCAGGCTCACATGAAAATTTCTTAATATGATACTTTTTTTGAGGAAAGGAGAGATGCATAGGTGGGAACTCAATGATGTATTGTTTTCATACGCTTCAAAAAATATATCAAAATAGCAAAAAAAAAAAAAAAAACCAAAAAACTACTGAGTAAAACTGGGTACTTAGAGAAGCAACCCACTCCAGTATTCTTGCCTGGAAAATCCCAAGGACAGAGGAGCCTGGCAGGCTACAGTCCATGGAGTTGCAAAGAGTCAGACACTACTTAAAGTGACTAACACTTTCACTTTTAAAGTTGGATTCTAGGTGGTGTATGGACACAAACTTATTAATTCCCATGCTGCTTATCAAATAACCTACAAAAGCAGATTTTTTTTTTTTGAGAATAATGAGTACAAGTGTTTGCAAATAACATCTTTTAAAAAAAATGAAAAAGATAACTATTAACTCTTGCCTAAGAATTGATGGCACCATACCTAGGGTGGGAGGGGAGGAGTCATGAACATGGCTCATAGTCTTTATTTAAAGAAGTAAAGGTTTGAAGTCAATATATGATAGAACCTAGAAAACAGAAAAATTTGAACTGATGGACTTACCAGGAAACTCTCCTTTTCGGCTGCTTTGACCAAACTCCTGAAGCTGAGCTTGTTGATTTATTTGTTCTTTCTGTAAATTTTCATACCAATGAGTTACTTCAGCCCTAAGATCTGCTACCTGGTCACTAGGATACATTTCAATAGTCATCTGAAACATGAGATGCAACCAATTTAAAAATACAAAAAGAACATATATTTGAACTGGGAAATGTTATTAATTTGGAAACTAAAACTATGTAACTACCTTATCAGGAAGTCCAGCTGGCTGGCAAACAACCCTTAGCGGCAGGGACTGTTTGTCACTCAGTGCTTTCAAATGACTACTAATGCCCGTGCCTTCAATTTGCCACTGTCTGAGATGATATGCAAACCTAGAACACAAAAACCACATCGAGGAAGGGTATCATTTTAAACTATTTTAATGTTACAGAAGTTTTCGCTATTTTACAAAATGAAAGAGCCCACAAAAGGGTCCAAAACACTACAGTTTATTCTACAACATTAAATTTAAGTTTGGATTCATGATAATGAATCAAACTCAAATGTGTAAATATAGTTGAGTGCCTTAAAAATTAGTTTCCAAGAAAAATTACCAAAAAAAAAAAAAAAAAAGGCCCATTAAGAATATTATAGGGTTTTTTTTTGTTTTTTGTTTTTTTTTAACAAGACGGAGGGAGGACTGGGGAGTAGTAGACAGGAGGAATTTAAAGAAACAAATTAATCCGGTAAGTGAAACAGCAAGCTGTCAATCCTATTTTCAAAGGAAGACAAAAGGTATTAGGAAAGATTTTTCAAAGAGAGAACTGTATTGCAGTAAATATATGTTAACCAGCCTAACAACTTTGAGAGCGGATTCCATGACTGCTAAAAACATAAAATGAATAATAAAGATTAATATGTCAAAGGAGACAGGCAATTAAGCATGACACTAAATATTAATTTTCTAACTGATTTTCAGTTGAACACAGGATCCAGGGTACCTCAAGGTATTTAAGGAAAAAAAAAAAAATCAATGTCTAAACTAATCAGCAATTCTGGAATAAAAGGGCAAGTAAGCAAATAAATGTACTTGATTTCCAAGATGTGATCCAATGTTCACCTTCTATGAGCAAAAGAGTAATCAATCTTTTGGAGCCTGATAATTCTTAAGTAATGAGGGGGTTATCTGGTGTACTAGCAATGTCTGGCAATCTTCTACCTACTATATGCCAATAACATTGCCTTCTCCCTTAAGCTGTGATAATCAAAAATGTCTCCAGGAATTACCTAATGTTCCCAGAGAAACAAAATCATTTCTGGTTGAGAACCACTGTTAAGATTATAACCTTATCTCTTTTTAAAAAGAAAATCCTTTGAAAAAGACATTTTTATTTACTCTTTTAATTATAAGGAATATATAAGTGCAATAATTACTTTATATTTTCATTTTATAAATGTTTAGGCAATTTTAAATTAGAAACAGCAATCTTTTAAAACAACATTTTTAATTACTCTTTTAATATAAAGAATAAACATAATAATTACTTTATGTTTTCATTTTATAAATGTTAGGCAATTTTTAATTAGGAGTAGCACTAAGCACATTAAGCACCTGAAACTGTATGATACTATACAAGGATTTGCTTGAAAATTCCTATATAATTTTTTAAAACCAGCTCTCAGTTTTTGAATGTTCAATTGTTTCCTAGATTCTTTACTTGCCACCCAAAAAGTATATTATTTAGCACCAACATTAACTTTTAGAGGAAAACATAAACAAATACAAAGGTTTCTATTAAGGATATTATAATAATCAATTTTCTTCAGTTTGAAAAAGTTTGTACACCTGAGAAGGAACTTTTGAACTAAAATTCATTAAACTGATAAAATGCACCACTGGAATCCTAGGAAAAATTTGTTTTAAAAGACTTTTAAATAAGCACCTATTTTAAAAACATGGGTTAACGCTGTATGAGGACTGAGGGCTTGAACCAACAGGACTGTTTTGGTTTGCTGTTTGTAGACCCTGCAGCACAGAGAAAATTTTAGAAGACCATGTACTGTTATCATTAACAATAAATATCTGATAGGAAAGGGTAGATTATAGAGACTCTGATTTTCTTTAGTATTATCTTCGTGTAATATCTGAATTTTATAATGAGTATGTATTAATTTTTTATTAATTTGAATAAGACATACCACATTTGCTTTTTTATTGTTAGCTTTTAAAGTGATAAAAATTATGAGGCAGTGTGAAGTTTCTGTTGAAAAAGACTCAAGACTTCCCTTACACATTCTTTAAAAACACAAGGAATTATTTAAGTAGAATTTCTACAATTTACAATCGTAATCAAAATAAGGAATTTTGCAAAGCCTAAATGTTTTAAATCACAGAGCCATGTTATTTATAAGGAATGTGTAGAAAATCTTTATTCAGTATCTTCTGACATTTTAAACAAAGGTCAATATATATAAATGGTATAGGTTTCATTATCAAACTGAGCTTGGAAGTTGAAATAAGTTTTAACAATTTTGTTCAACAGTTCTTTGTACTTTTACATTTACTCATGATTTTTAACAAACAATTTCTTAATTAAAACTATCTACTCACCTTTTAATTCAGTCGATATATTCATAAATGTTAATTTGCTTTATTTCTGTATTACACAGGGTATGTCTAAATTAATTATATAGATATTCATTAACACAGAATTTTTTGATCATGTTTCCATGGTAAATGGAAATTCAAAATTAAAATACTGTCTCCTAGTCCAGGAAGAAAAAAAAACAGCAAATGAAACAAATGACTCAACTTGATTCAACTATGAGAGATTATCTGATGTTCTTGGTGAGAGTTTTAGTGAAAACTTTTTTGGTAGTGGTGTTCTGCCATTTCAATCATAGTAATACTTTCTTAGAGATGGAATTCTGTCTAGAGATTTTTATTCATGCACATCTTCTCAGAGTCTTATGATATTTAAAGCTCTGCAGTATTTACCAGGAACCTATATTGCTGATTCCACGATGAAATGGTACATATCATGAATAAAAATTACTTCCATTATTAACTCTTCACTTTTGGTAAGTTATGTTTTCTAGCTGCCCCCAAGAAAACCTTTAGTTTTAAGAATACTTTAGGACATATCAGCTATTTTTTTAAAAAGCCTAAAATTCATTCTAATAATGTGGTTTTAAAAAATTACCTTCTCCTAAATGCTTCCAGATGTGTCTTCAGCATAAGAAGTCCTCTTTCTATAACAGTGAGACTTGAGTGTGATTCCTGTTCAAGACTGCTAGAAGCTATCATAAGACTCTCCATACACTTACTAATAAATTCTTGCTCCTTCTCCAAACCCGTTTTACCTAAAAAGTCAGATGTTTAGATATGTATTATCAACCTTATATTCTTATTTAGCTGTATTAAAGAAAATGAATTACAGATAAGAAAAATACTTACATAAAAATTACCTACCAGACAGTAATTCAAATCACTCACCATTAATATAATAGGAGTTAATATACTGGATAGCTGCTCGACTGACATCACCAGATTGTGCTCTTAAAGCAATGCCCCAAAATTGGTCCATACCACAAAGCTAAGAAGCAAAAATATGCCATCTATAAATGTTAATTGTAAAACAATGTTTAATTAAAGACCAAAGTTACAAATTTAAAAGGCATTCAATTATCAGAGCTTTAATATTTTATAAAGTATTTAAAAGGCAATTCCTAATGATAAAAACCTTGAAAATTTCTTCACTTTCTGAAATATACCTGTACTAGTTATAAAAATACCTACTTACGAATCATCTATGTATGTGTACAACATTTAACTCATAAGTCATGACTACACAGTGAGAAAAAGTCCTCAAAACATGCTACAAAGGAATAATAACTGACATAATTATTAGCGTAACATGTTAACGTAACATGCTTTCATCCAACTTATTCTGAAAGTCACTGATTTCAGGCATTCACAGAAAATTAAAAAGATTCACTAACTGAAACTGATAATTAAACTTATGACTTAAACTCTGAGATGAAAAAAAAATGTTTTCACTGAAAATTATAGAAAAAGTGAACAGTGGAAGTTCTCAAAAACTGTAACTAGGGTGAAGAAAAGATAACCTTCTGATAAGTGACAGAATAGCTTTAGTGTTCATGGCATCTACTTAAAAAGCAGTATTATCTCAAAATTAGAGTGTGACCTTTTAGGTAAATCAGATCTGTCCAACTGTATGAAATCACCAAATTGAAACTTATCATAGTGCTATCAAAGTAAGAGCTTGAACCAAAACATTAAAAATAAAAATAAGTAAACCAACACTATTCAAACAAGGAAAGAAGGTAGGAAGATACTATGAAAGCAATATACAACTGCTTGCTCTAAATACAATTACAGTTATCTTTACCACATAGATTTTACAACAGTTTATTTTTCTCTCTATAACACAACTCAATCTCTAAAGAAAATTAATGAAAAATATAAGTGGAGTGCAGATGGCATGAATCAGAGCTATCATTAATAAACTGAAATGTCCAATAAGCAAGACTTTCAAACAACAGTCTATGTTAGGTGAGCCTAGGAATATATAATACATTCAACAAAAACTCGCAGTCATCCAACCTAGCCAAATAAAAGCCAGAAATAAGACTAGCAATCTGTGACAGTCTTCAGCTAATGAACTGATCATGCCTCATGGTCACTAATGATTTAGGTATATTCCATTCCAGAAGCGAAGTTATTGATAGGAACTCTGAAGTTGCCCAAGAGCAACTGAAAGTTTGGCCACAAAAATGGCCTGAAAAACAGATTTTAGATTAATCAAACTTCTACTCAGCAAAATCCTTTATTAACCAAGGAACATACAGTAAATTATATTACTTCAGTTATACTAACATACAATATTCTATTAGTTTCAGGTATACAGAACAGTGATGCAATATTTTTATACATTATGAAAAGATTACTGTAAATAAAATCAATTACCATCAGCACCATATGAAGTTGTTACAATATTATTGATTATATTCCCTATGTGGACGTTACATCTTTGTGACTTGTTTCACAGCTTGAAGTGTGTATCACAAGTTTCCATTATTCACAACAAAGATTATTTTCAGTAATAAAAATTACCATGTTTGCTTTATAGAACTTTTAAAACCCAGAAGATAAAGCTTAAGACTTCAAAATAAAAGTCTGCAGAGTCAGTAAATTCAATGCTTGGTAGTAATCTAATTTGATGAACAAAAGAAATTCCACAAGCTGACCCAATAAAAGGACAAATCTCAATTCATACCTCAGAGTTTGAACCACCATCATAGGCACTGGTAGCCAGTCGAGCCAAGTTACAGAGATGCTGAAACAGGTTTAAGCCAGTCATGCTAATTGTTTCAGGTTTTAGCTGGGGCATCTTAAAAAAAAAAAAAAAAAAGCTGTCAAGGTAGTTTAGGTGTGATAATTAATTTAGCAGATTTCATTTTATTAGATTTAAAGTAACACATTTAAGTTAACAAACCTAGTTTTACTGAAAACACTGAAGAGGAAAATGTAATATCTGAGATTTTTAGTGATAACAAAATAATTTCATAAAAAATTTTAATCATGATGTAACTGAAACCTGCTGATACGTGCTTCCATTTTTGAGATGTATTATAGACCCAAACCAGAGGAAATTTATAAATTTTATTAGTTATTATATAGTTACACCAGACACATTTACAACATATAGATACACAGTTTTTGTATAAGTCAGAGCTTGAAATTAAGATAACTGAAGACCTGTTTGTAGCTTTGTCTTGAATCTATTAAGTGATTTAAGTGATTTAGTTTCTATTACCAAAACTCATTCATATGAACTCAAGTCTACCACAGACTTTCTAGAGCCTTTATAATCTCAAAAATCAGCATATAACAAATAAAGTGTATTGCTTTATTATCAAAGTTTTAAAATCTAAATGGAAAATTATCTACTGAACCAAATGCAGCATCTTATAAATAAAAATTGGATAATGTGTATCTTTAATATCATAACAGCCCTTCCTACAATGCCCTCCCCCCAAGAAACCAACAAATCTGAACATTAGTTTATATCTGCCAGAAGACTAGCTAAAAACCATACCATTTAATTAAAAATTGCAGAATAGGGCTCCCACACTAGTAGGTGTGGCACCACCCCTCAAAAATTGAAACATAATGTTACTAATGATTTTAAAAAATATATAACAAAACCCCACACACATCTCTTATTACTGTTCACCAAGAGTTACACTTACTGTTAGTTTAAGTACTTTAGCTAAGGAACATAACATTTTTGTAAATCAAAACTAAGTATTCATTTAGATATACAAACACTGTAGAGCACAAAACTAAAGCAACATCTAAGTGGCAAATATTATACAAGGACTGCAGATAAGCAGTATATTTATCTTTTTTAAAAAGAATTCCAGGGCTTCTTTGGTGGTCCAGGGGTTAAGAATCTGCCTTGCAATGCAACAGATTCGATTCCTGACTTAGGAAGATTCCACATGCCAGGAGGCAACTGAGCCCACATGGCTACACATGCTTTGCAACAAAAGAAACCCCTGCAATGAGAAGCCCTGGCACTGGACCTGGAGAGTAAGCCCCGCTCATCATGAGAGAAAGCCCCAGGCAGCAATGAAGACCCAACCAAAATAAATATTAAAAAACTTTTTTTTTTAATTAAAATATTTCAAGAGGAAAAAATGAACATTTACAGTTTACATTTCAAGAGCGAAAAAGGAAATACAGAAAAACAATACAAATAGTCAAGAAATAAAATTACCTTCTCCAGGAAAAGATGTTTGTAGGTTTCCATTCCCATAGCATGTTGATCTTTACTTCGAACTTGATTTAAAAACCAATGGAGTGCATCATCGTAACACTCAGAATCTTCTACTAAACAATGCCATAAAATATCAACTTGCTCCAAACTTAACCCTAGATAAAATTACAAATTTTAAATCCTGGTACATGCAACATTTTCATCCTAATTAAATATACCAGAAGCACCAATACATACAGAAAAACAAAGGAGATATTTCATAGCAATTTATAAAAATTGTTTTGTAGGAGACTTCATATAATTTATGCTTTCAAATGTAGTTAAATATACTCCAAAGATAAATCATCTGAAAAAACAAGACTTATATGGGATAGTATCCTAGAAGAGACATTTGTTCTGGAAACTCATTTTCTTTAAGACATGAACAATCATTGTATTATAGCAAACATGATTAAAAGAAAGTAATCCCCAAAAAGTTAAGTCAGTTCTAAGGTTTAAGGGTAAAGAATACAGTGGATACCATATTCACAGCTAATTCTATGCACATAGGAGATAAACAATAAATGCCAATAAGCATCATGTTTGTAAACTATGAAAAAAGGGATCCTTACAATTAATAAAACAAAAAGGAACTTACTACCTAAAACAGAACAGCAACACATCACAGGTAACAATTAGCTAAGAAGCCACTGAAATCAGACAGAATCTGTATGGTATTAAAACTTCGACCCAAGTATTAGATAATTCTAAAGTGTGTCAGAAGGAATCAGAACTATTCAGAATCAAAGAAAAGGCATCAGGGCAATCACAAGTCTGATAAGTGAGACAATACAAAAGGGTAGAATAAAATTATCACAGGGATTTCTAAAGTATACCATAAGGGATTCAAGAGCATGGGCTTATTCCCCAGAATCAGAAGGCACTGAGAAGATGACAGAATCTTAAGTAACCACCACCCCCATCCTTTTTCCGGCCAGTATGGAGCTGCTTGGAGGCTGGTTGGGGTGGTGAGGTCCAAAGCAGCTTCTGGAATTTCTGAGCAGCCCTGGTCGGTACAAGATGGACCCAGTCGTCTTGAGTTACATGGACAGTCTACTGTGGCAGTAATTTGTCTCATACTGGATCCTCCAAGTTGGCTCAACGTTCATGTGTTTGCCTTTGAGTACTTTGCCAATAGTCAGTTTCATGACTGCTCTGACCATGTCTTCTTCACTAGCCCTGAAGTCACTCAGTTTATCAAGTACGCTGGCAACCCAGCAGAGATCACCATGTTGCCTGAACCCTTGGACCTCTCCAATAAAGAGTTATTATTTTTAGCCATCAATGATAATTCCAACCACACAGCTAGGGGAATCCATTGGAGCCTGTTGGTTTATCTCTAAGATAAAAATGGCTTTTTTCATTATGATTCTTATGGTAGTAGCAATTAATTCCACCCAAAGCAGGCAACAAAGAAATTAGAGGCTCTCTCAGGCAGAAAAGGAAACAAACTAGCCTCTGTGGAAGAGAAAGTGCTCAACAAAACAGCTATAACTTGGGATATACATGATATGTAACACTGAGGCCTGTGTCAGAACTACTTTAGACGACAGCCAGAATCACTATTGCAGCTACTCACTCTTACATACATCATAAAGAATAGAGAAAAATGGAAGGATCTCATTGCCAGACCTGCCAAAATTTAGCTGTTGAAATATAGTTGACTTTTGAAGTCTCCTCTTTCTGCCTGTCCCCATGTATTGGATGGCTGTAGTCTCAGTGTCTGAGGGAAGATGCCTGGGAGAGGAAATCTTCGGATGCTTGCTTTCTCCTGAGAGAATGTTATCCTCTGCATTCTCCTAATGGGAAGTTTTGCTTTAACCCTAACTTTAGAGCAATATATGTTCTGTGAAAATGTCTTCAAAATATGCACCAAAACCTTAAAACCAATCTTAACCAATCATAACACTTATTAATTCCCTTTTGGTCTCCCTTATCCACACTGGTTTATTCCAAAGAAAAAAGACTGATCTGTAAAACAAATTAAAAATATGTGAAATCTAGAAGCAAGAAGAAAATCATAGAAGAACCAAAAACTTATTGCACAGTCCACATATTCCAAAAGATCAACTGGCTAGAAGCAGATCAAGTCACAACTAAATGTAAGATCAAATATTATCAGTTACTCAGTTCTATGATACCTCTTCCATTCAACAAGCAAAGGCTTTCCCTGCTACAAGCTCTGCCAATACTTGATATTATCAAGATGGTGTTAGCCTATAGTCGCCCACTGATTCCTAGAACACTTTAAGAGAGAGGGAATAGTAAATAATGCTGTTAAAATAAATGTGGTATACCTCTTGTTTTGTATCTGAAACTTACTAAAAGTTGGTTTGAGATATAAAGGAAAAAAGTGACCTTTCTCAACTCTTTCACTTAATTCAAAATGCAGATAATGAAATTTTTGAAATGTGGAACCAAGAATAAAAAGAAGTATTATTCCTTCCAAAAAAAAAAAAAAAAAAGAAACCACTCGCAACCCTCCCCCTACTCCAAAAAGTAGATGAGATCCAAAACCACGTGAGAAAATATTTACCTAGTAGCAGTATCAGTCTAAGAGATTGAGGCGAAAAATGTATACAAATGTATCCAATCAGTTTCTCATAGAAATAGTTAATGTATGTCTTATTCATTCTAAGAATCTGTGCCCAAGAGCCAACATAAAAACACTAGGAACAACATTTAGTGTATAACTTAAATACAGTAAGTAGTTAAGAAGAGATAAATGAAGATAGGTAAGAATCTTTTTTAAAACTGTAACTTTCGAGTAACTATATTATACTTCAAAGAAACTGTAACAGTTAGAGAAGTACAATTATGATGTGGGATAAGTTCAAACATGATTCTAAATGTGCAGTAGCTATTGAAAGCCCACACAAAAAGAACATATTCTATGTTTAATGGAAAAGGAGCAGCAAAATAAATAACTCGTTATTCAAATACTGAAAAAAATGATTAACTTTTTCCAATGAAAATCTATATTCAACAAACAGGAAACAATGGTCATGTGAAATTATTTATACTGAAAATATTTGTTTGCGTTTGATTTCTCCATGTATAAAGATTTTTAAATATTTTATATTATTTCTTGTATATCCTGAATGATAATGGGTGTAATAAATGACCTACTAACATGAAACAGGGGTTTCCTATCAAAAACAGGTGCCTTCATTTTGTAATCTACTGGTAACATAATGTTTGTGGCATTCGTTACAAACACCTTGACTTAAAAGAAATTACAGACTCAAACAGTAAAATAAACACATGGCATACCTCAAGCACAGATATGGACTTAAAGAGTCACGAAGACATCTCTCAAGCTAGCAACATACTCACCCAGCAGTTTGACATTAACCATAGCTAAAAAAAAAGAATGTCCTTCTAATAAATGAGGTTGTTGACACAGACATACAGAAAACAAGGCATGTGGAGCGTGAAAGAAAATAAGTCAGTCTAGCAAGAGGAGAAGGCAATGGCACCCCACTCCAGTACTCTTGCCTGGAAAATCCCATGGATGGAGGAGCCTGGTAGGCTGTAGTCCATGGGGTCGCAAAGAGTCAGACACGACTGAGCGACTTCACTTTCAGTTTTCATTTTCATGCATTGGAGAAGGAAATGGCAACCCACTCCAGTGTTCTTGCCTGGAGAATCCCAGGGACAGCGGAGCCTGGTGGGCTGTCGTCTATGGGGTCGCACAGAGTCGGACACGACTGAAGCAACACAGCAGCAGCAGCAGCAAGAGGAAAGGTGCTCTGGCTGAAAGAAATCAACCTTCCTCCCTTCTTGAGAGGATATCTTGCATGTGGATTTAGAAATGGTCCACACTCTTAATATACCAAACCAATTTCTCTGTTTTTTAAGATTAATTATTAATGAAATTGAGTTTGAGATTCATCTAAATTAAATGTGTCTCCAAATTTCTGTCACCTATGAAGTCAACAAATATGGGATAAGATTAGCCCTGATATAATATACAGACAGTGGCTGTTTCCAACTGGAGTGAAAGGAATATTCTATTAACCAAAGGTTAAAAAAAAGAAAACTACAGTCACTCTAACATGATATGTTCACCTATGCCAAATATTTTGTTCATGCAATGAGTCATTCATTCATTAAGAAACCGACACATTCAGAGATTGAAACAAGAACATGTCAGGGACAAGCTGCTATTGCCATACACAGATAGGACGTTTAGTACTGAGAATAATTTGATCACCACAGAAATCTAAAGGCATGAGTACATTTAATTGGACTCTTTCAAGAATCAATGAAGATCTAAAAACTTATTAAAATGTTGATTAAAAAACTTACTGAAATGATCAGGTGATCCCAGAGTGGAAAAGACACAAGTTAAGAACTGAAGTCGCACCTGAACTTCGGCACTATGGCTGTACCTGCAGTTAAAAAACCGTTAAAATAATTAGCTGAGAGACCTTATATCTTAATTATTTTTAAAGATCTAATGGTCCTAATCTTAAATTGTACCAAATAAATAAAATTCCATTTAAGAACTCAATTATTAAATATTTCAAATTATATCTTTAGCTACACACACAAAAAATGGCCAAAGCCAAATGTCACAGGAAAGAATTATTTAATATTATAAAACTCTACAAATTATTAGAACACAAACTTTCAAATTAGATAAGTAGGTAAGAACAACAGTAGAAGAAATGTTAAAGTTATGCAGTATGTACATTAATTTTAATATTTAATACATTTCCATCTAGAAAGTCCATGTTTCACTGTCACTGTCCCTCCAGGGATAATACTATATTCCTTAAACAAGAAATGTTAATGATATATCATTTCCATAAATACAATTCATGAAGAAAACAAAATAAGCATTTATTTTGATAATAAATTATAAATAAATAAAATTGTATCATTTTATTTTGATACAAAATAAGCATTTCTGAATGTTATTTCAAATCTAAGTAACTGTAATTCATATGTACAAAATTCAATGTATAATGTAAAAATTGCTTTGAAAGCTTGTTAAGTAGGTAATTTCACATGGTTCTCTGGGAATCAGTTTGTCAGCATTTGCAAAGGAAAGCATTTGAAGAATCAAGTGTTGGTCTGTGGTACAGGAAAGGTAGGAGATGGGTCTGAAGAGGGAAGCAGGGGCCAAACTGCTGTGAGCCTGAATGTCAGAAGAGTTTGATACTGTTATGGACAGATAAGAAAGTCACTTATCTGGTGAAGGATGCTGGCGAAAGAAAAGGGGTAGTGATCAGATTTGCATTTTAGGATTCCTGTAGCAGCTCTGTACACTGCACACTGAACTGTGACTGTGATATCACAACATTCTAGTTCCCACAAGCACCTGAATCAACGAGACTGAATCAATGAAGAGTTTTTATGTTACAACTCAAAAGGCTGGCTGGGGATGAATTGCCCAAATTACCATGCCAACAAAAGAGAGCAGCTACTCTGAGCTATGATCTATATCCCAGTTTGCAGATAGAGTCTCTTAATTCAATTTCTAAATATCCGTAAGCAGGTGCAAAATTCTAAAAGCTTCCTAAAGTTAGCTGGTTTCAAAAATTACACTAGATTTGCTACTGAAGTTTAAAGTTAAGCTTTCCTACAGATTGAGTTTGCTTGATATATCTTAATTTTTCTTTACTGTCTCATATTAACACTGGCAAAGTAAAGATAATATTTGCTTCATTATTGTTGCAGTGTCCTTTCTGAAGTTCAAAGTACTTGTGTCAAGCTGGCTGGGAATTGGGGGTGTGGTGGGGTGGAATACCGTAAGCAACTCACAGACTAGAACACTATTCAGATTAAATTCAAGACCTTCTCTTAACAGTTTTCATCCTTTTACCAATAGGGCAGATTTTGTAGCAGAGACTTTGGAGTATAAGTTCAAATACGAGTTCTATCATACATCAGTTCTGCGATTTTAAGTAAATTACTACACTTATCTGAGCCTGAGGATGGGGAATAAAACAGGAATTATGCCTTGTCCTTTACAAAGTGCCTTTACTTTCTGAATACTTCCTTCCCTGAGAGTAAAGGGACCTATAACTTTAGAAGGTAGGGACAAGTCCCTTTGTCCTTCTTTCTTCCACTTTCACCATAGTGCCACTGGCTCCACATTTCAAAGGACTCTTGCCTGCTCTGTTAGAATCCCACTGGCTGATGAAATCACCAGCCAGGAAATTTCCTGGGATGCAAACCAAAAGTGTTATCAATACTGATAAACTCTCCTGGGCTTGTCCATGGCTCCCAATATTACAGAAAATACAGGACAAAAACAGTCTCACCACAGGCATAAAACTCTAGTGAAAAACTGCCACCTTAAAAAAATTAATCTCTTTACAGCCTAAATGTTGGCACAGGGTTTTCTCTAGAGGCAACTGTATTCAAGGAATATATACTATGTCCATTTATTAAATGAAATGTTATCTTTAATGCAACAAGAATCTTTTTGTCCTATGTAAAAATCTTAGAACTTGCCTACTATAATCTCCACTGAACAAATGAAAGTAATGTGCCACAAACTTATGAAACCAGTATGCTTTATCAAAGAGCAACAAACGTACAACTCAGTTTTCACCCTGAAGAAACAAGCGGATTACGCCAAATTAGTCCAGACAGCTCTCTCTTCTAAGATTTTATTCTCTTAAAATGTCAGGTAACAAAGCAGACTAGAGGACTGGAAGGATACTCTGGCATACCCTAGGAAAGTGTAAAACTTATACTCATCTCCAAACAGTACCACATAAGCAATGCTTCTTTAAAAAACAAAAAACAAAAAATACAGGCATCAATGCTATGAGGCTCTACTTCTGGCTCCACTAACAAAGTAAGCAACTTCACTGTTGCCAGTGCTGTCAATAACCAAGTGTCAGACATGTGTTCATTTTCTGGCACTTAATGTTGGACTTTTTCTTTCTGAGTATGATTCATCTGAGTCTGCGATGCCCCTCTGTTAAGTTCGTGTCCCTGCTCTTCAAGCCCACAGGCTTTGTTTCCAATGGGAGCTCTCTTGCAATTTAAATGTTTCTTTGTTGACAGGTTAATTTGAATTCTGCCTTCTAAAAATGCTGGTCAGTGTGGTTTTACTCCTGCTCCTTGTTGATTTTAAGGCTACTATAGAAAATGTATGGAGATACAGATTCAGAAGGCAATAATCTTTACCTCTGCTTCAAGAAGAAAAAATGAAAGAGGACAGACTATGAAGAATACTTAGAATTTTTAAAGGATTTAAAGAGAATGCACCTTTACAGAGGTAAGATTGTAAGCCAAGTTACAGAAAAGAATAAATTTAAGGAAATATCTCAGAAATAATTTAACAAGCATAAAGAACAATTTCTAAAAGAAAAAAAATCATTGAACAACAAAACAAGAAAGGTTAGTTGATTTAGATTTTAGAGGGCCCAAATGCTAGACAGAATAAACTACAATTTATTTTTTATTCAGCGAAGAGTCTAAATGAGGGTAGGAGTCAAGTTTCTTGCCTGTTATATACCATAGTTTATTTTAGTGACATAACTACAATTTATAGATGACCTACTATGTGCCAGAAACAGCTTACTAATTTATTTATTCTTAAAAAAAAAAACTCATACACTAAATAATTAGAAATTAGAGCATTAAGTAACTGAAATAAGGTCAAACAATAGATTCATAACCTAAACCCAGATCTGTGTGATTCTCGGGCCCATGTGCTTTCTAAAAGTATCATTAATGCCTTCTGCAATTCATAAGCATGAGTAATTAACAATTATGGGGGAGGCTGAGGGAAGAAAATTGATCCAAAGGTTGGTTAAAGAACTGGAACAGTGTTTGTGGGCATGTCCAGTTGTGAACCGCAGAGTCTTAATCACTGAACTGCCAGGAAAGTTCCTGTTCTAACCTTTAAAATGACGGTTCCTACTTCAAATTAGTTGTTGTGTACCTTGAAATTAATACTTAAAACGTATCCAGCACATAGCAACTATCAATGAATACTGGCTATTTTTATCACCACCACCACCATTATTCATGATTCGAAATACACATATACAAAAAGGGCCCCAAGTTTTAGATGACCTGGAGGATGGCAGTACACTGAAAAGCAAAGTAAATTTTGGAGAAATAACTGATGGGGGGTGGTAGGAGGAAGAAGGTGGACATGATTTCATTTTTGGAGGTGAACAAGCATGCCTTAAAAACCCATAGCTTTTCTGAAAACTGCTACTATCTGATCCGTTATCTACATGAAACTTTTCTATGAAGATGTTTTCTCAATAAATACTGTGTATATTTTTCTTATTTACGGACATGGTGGTTTCCATAACTATCAGTTTCCACTGACTCACAAGTAGAAGCTTTCTGAATTCTACATGATTTCATCTATGCAGGAATCTCCCTTTATAAGAAACTTTAAACACAGCTATACAACTAATCAACTTCTACTAATACTTACACAAAGGCACTTCAATATATCCAGACAATATTTTTAATTATAAAATATTAACCATCTGTACCATAACAATTTCCATTTTCACGTAATAAATACTAGTATATAACTATAATAATGAAGGAAAATGGTTTAAATTAATTCTATGATAAAACATTTTTTCAGAAGTAAACATTTATATTATTAAATATTAAATATTATTCAGTTCAGTTCACTCAGTCGTGTCCGACTCTTTGGAACCCCATGAATCGCAACACACCAGGCCTCCACATTGATCACCAACTCCTGGAGTTTACTCACACTCATTTCCATTGAGTCAGTGATGCCAATCAACCATCTCATCCTCTATCATCCCCTTCTCCTCCTACCTTCAATATTTCCCAGCATCAGGGTCTTTTCCACTGAGTCAGTTCTTCGCATCAGGTGGCCAAAGTATTGGAGTTTCACCTTCAGAATCAGTCCTTCCAATGAACATTCAGGACTGATTTCCTTTAGGATGGACTGATTGGATCTCCTTGCAGTCCAAGGGTCCCTCAAGAGTCTTCTCCAACACCACAGTTCAAAAACATCAGTTCTTTGGGGCTCAGCTGTCCCTGTAGTCCAACTCTCACATCCATAAATGACTACTGGAAAAACCATATCTTTGACTAGATAGACCTTTGTTGGCAAAGTAACGTCTCTGCTTTTTAATATGATCCCTAGGTTAGCCATGACTTTTCTTCCAAGGAGGTAAGCATCTTTTAATTTCATGGCTGCAGTCACCATCTGCAGTGATTTTGGATCCCAAGAAAATAAAGTCTGCCACTGTTTCCCCATCTATTTGCCATGAAGTGATGGGACCAAATGTTATGATCTTAGTTTTCTCAATGTTAAGCTTTAAGCCAACTTTTTCACACTCTTCTTTTGTTTCATCAAGAGGTTGTTTAGTTCTTCATTTTCTGCCATAAGGGTGCTATCATCTGAGGATCTGAGGTTATTGATATTTCTCCCAGCAATCTTGATTTCAGCCTGTGCTTCCCTCTAGCCCAGTGTTTCTCATGATGTACTCTGCATATAATTTAGTTAAATAAGCAAGGTGACAATATACAGCCATGACGTACTCCTTTCCTGATTTGGAATCACTCCATTGTTCCATATCCAGTTCTAACTGTTGCTTCTTGACCTGCATACAGATTTCTCAAGAGGCAGGTCAGGTGGTCTGGTATTCCCATCTCTTTAAGAATTTTCCAGGGTTTGTTATGATCCACAAGGTCAAAGGCTTTGGTATATTCAATAAAACAGAAATAAATGTTTTTCTGGAACTCTCTTGCCAATGGATATTGGCAATTTGATCTCTGGTTACTCTGCCTTTTCTAAATACAGCTTGAACATCTGGAAATTCACAATTCACATATTGTTGAAGCATGGCTTGGAGAATTTTGAGCATTACTTTGCTAGCGTGTGAGATGAGTGCAATTGTACGGTAGTTTGAGCAATCTTTGGCACTGCCTTTCTCTGGGATTGGAATGAAAACTGACCTCTTCCTGTCCTGTGGTCATGGTTGTGTTTTCCAAATTTGCTGGCATACTAAGTGCAACACTTTCACAGCATCATCTTTTAGGATTTGAAATAGCTCAACTGGAATTCCATCACCTCCACTAGCTTTGTTCATAGTGATGCTTCCTATGGCCCACTTCACTTTGCATTCCATGATGTTGGCTCTAGGTCAGTGATTATACCATCATGATTATCTGGGTCATGAATCTTTTCTGTGTAGTTCTTCTGTGTATTCTTGCCACCTCTTCTTAGTATCTTCTGGTTCCGTTAGGGCCATATCATTTCTGTCCTTTATTGAGCCCATCCTTGCATGAAACGTTCCCTTAGTATCTCTAATTTTCTAGAAGAGATGTCTAGTCTTTCCCATTCTGTTGTTTGCCTCTATTTCTTTGCCCTGATCACTGAGGAAGGCTTTCTTATCACTCCTTGCTAGTCTTTGGAACTCGGCATTCAAATGGGTGCAGAGTGCATTCAAAAGGGTGCATTCAATTCAAGTATCTTTCCTTTTGGCTTCTCTTCTTTTCACAGCTATTTGTAAGGCCTCCTCAGATAGCCATTTTGCTTTTTTTGCATTTCTTTTTCTTGGGGGTGGTCTTGATCACTGCCTCCTGTACAGTGTCACGAATTCCGTCCATAGTTCTTTAGGCACTGTATCAGATCTAAGCCCTTGAATCTATTTTTCACTTCCACTGTATAATCTTATGGGATTGATTCAGTCATATCTGAATGGTCTAGTGGTTTTCCCTACTTTCTTCAAATTCAGTCTGAATTTGACAATAGCGAGTTCATGACCTGAGCCACAGTCAGCTCCTGGTCTTGTTTTTGCTAAATGTATAGAGCTTCTCCATCTTTGGCTGCAAAGAATATAATCAGTCTGATCTCAGTACTGACCATCTGGTGATGTCTATGTGTAGAGTCTTCTCTTGTGTTGTTGGAAGAGGGTGTCTGCTATGACAAGTGCGTTGTCTTGGCAAAACTCTGTTAGCCTTTGCCCTGCTTCATTCTGTACTCCAAGGCCAAATATGCCTGTTACTCCAGGTATTTCTTGACTTCCTACTTTTGCATTCCAGTCCCCTATAATGAAAAGGACATCTTTTGGGGGTGTTAGTTCTAGAAGGTCTTATACGTCTTCGTAGAACCATTCAACTTCAGCTTCTTCAGCATTAGTGGTTGGAGCATAGACTTGGATTACCATGATATTGAGTGGTTTGCCTTGGAAATGAACAGAGATCATTCTGTCATTTTTGAGATTGCATCCAAGTACTGCATTTCAGACTTTTTTGTTGACTATGATGGCTACTCCATTTCTTCTAAGGGATTCTTACACACAATAGTAGATATAATGGTCATCAGAGTTAAAGTCATCCATTCCAGTCCATTTTAGTTCACTGAGTCCTAAAATGTCAATGTTCACTCTTGCCATCTCCTATTTGACCACTTCCAATTTGCCTTGATTCATGGACTTAATATTCCAGGTTCCTATGCAATATTGCTCTTTACAAAATCAGACTTTGCTTCTATCACCAGTCACATGCACAACTGGATTACTTACAATAATATTAAATCATATTATATTTACAATGCCCTAATACGCCAAAGCCTTTGACTGGGTGGATCACAATAAACTGAGGAAAATTCTGAAAGAGATGGGAATACCAGACCACCTGACCTGCCTCTGGAGAAATCTGTATGCAGGTCAGGAAGCAACAGTTAGAACTGGACATGGAACAACAGACTGGTTCCAAATAGGAAAAGGAGTACGTCAAGGCTGTGTATTGTCACCCTACTTATTTAACTTCTATGTAGAGTACATCATGAGAAACGCTGGGCTGGAAGAAGCACAAGCTGGAATCAAGATTGCCAGGAGAAATATCAATAACCTCAGATATGCAGATGACAACACCCTTATGGCAGAAAGTGAAGAGGAACTAAAAAGCCTCTTGATGAAGGTGAAAGAGCAGAGTAAAAAAGTTGGCTTAAAACTCAACATTCAGAAAACGAAGATCATGGCATCTGGTCCCATCACTTTATGGGAAATAGATGGGGAAACAGTGGAAACAGTGTCAGACTTTATTTTTTTGGATTCAAAAATCACTGCAGATGGTGATTGCAGCCATGAAATTAAAAGACGCTTACTCCTGTGAAGAAAAGTTATGACCAACCTAGATAGCATATTCAAAAGCAGAGACATTACTTTGCCAACAAAGGTCCGTCTAGTCAAGGCTATGGTTTTTCCAGTGGTCATGTATGGATGTGAGAGTTCGACTGTGAAGCAACCTGAGCGCTGAAGAACTGATGCTTTTGAAGTGTGGTGTTGGAGAAGACTCTTGAGAGTCCCTTGAATTGCAAGGAGATCCAACCAGTCCATTCTGAAAGAGATCAGCCTGGGATTTCTTTGGAAGGAATGATGCTAAAGCTGAAACTCCAGTACTTTGGCCACCTCATGCAAAGAGTTGACTCATTGGAAAAGACTCTGATGCTGGGAGGGATTGGGGGCAGGAGAAGAAGGGGACGACAGAGGATGAGATGGCTGGATGGCATCACTGACTCGATGGACGTGAGTCTGAGTGAACTCTGGGAGTTGGTGATGGGCAGGGAGGCCTGGCGTGCTGCAATTCATGGGGTCGCAAAGAGTCGGACACGACTGAGCGACTGAACTGAACTGAATACAAAACTGGTGACTTCTGAAAAAAGTATTTACTTTTGATTCCTAAAAACACTGCCTTATGAAAAGAATCTATAGTGAAGGTAAATCAACTCCTAAAGTTATATAGTTTGTATTTCCCTAAGGTTAAGCATTATTAAAATAACCTTACAAAAGTCATATTAAAAAAGAAACTTCCTCTTATAATTTTATAACTATTTTTCATTATATTTATTATACAAAAAAAAAGGAATGGAAAACTGAAAAATCATCTTATCTTTCAAAGCAAAGACAATCAACACTACACATACCTTACCTAGTTAAAGTATACTTACAATGCATGCTTTTGTCTGCCTTCTCTTACAGCTTGAATATAGTATACCAAATTATCAAAGAAAAGCTTCATCATGTTCAGTTCTTTTTCTGCCCACCTGAACCAATTAAAAGAGAAAATAATTTCAGAGGCACAGGGTGAGATAAATCTATTCTAGAACAGAGAAAAACACTATAGTGCACCTTAATTTTTATGAAGTTATAGTATGATTGTGTTTAAATCTCAAAATATTCAATCTCTGTGTAGGGAATAAAATGTCTGGTCAAATGCTAAATAAATGACTAACATGAGTTAATGTTTTAAAAAAAACAGCACAATACAGTCCATGCCAGCCTGTCAGTTTGCTGGTTACCTGAAGATTTACTAAGATGATCAGAGATAATTTCCAATTTTAAAATATGGACCCTAAGAGTTTAAGAGAAAATACATATCAAATCAAACGTTGAGTGCTACTGCATATAACAGACTCACACCAAGTGCAAGTTTTTGCTATTATTGATGCCAATTAACTGCAGGAGCTCAGAGTTCTTTTAAGCGATCCACCTAGTAAGATAAAGGACACCAGTCTCACATGAGAATTAACAGAGCTTATTTATGTTTAAATAAGAAACAAGCTAGGGGTTTCATAGGTGGCTCAGTGGTTAAAAATCCACCAGTCAATGCAGAAGACACAGGATACTCTGGTTCAATCCCTGGGTTGGGAAGATCCCCTGGAGGAGGAATTAATTGGTGACTGAGCACACAGTACACAAAAAACAAGCTAAAAGGGTTTCAACTCAATATACTTGATAAATAAGTAAGTATGTTAGTCACTCAGCTGTGTCCAACTCTTTGCAACCCCATGAACTATAGCCCACTAGGCTCCTCTGTCCATGGAATTCTCCAGGCAAGAATACTGGAGTGGGTTGCCATTCCCTTCTCCAGGGGATCTTCCCAACCCAGGCAATTCTTTACCATCTGAGCTACCAGGAAGCCCCAATATACTTGATAAGTAACTGAATATTCAGAGCTTCCCACTTCCATTAGAATGTTAGCCTCTGTAACTCCTTAATATAAACCTCCTCAAATGACTGCAATACCAACTTGCCCAGGTGAGCTACAACTGAATCACTTTAATGCTTTTGAATTTTGTAATTTGGCCATTTAAAAACTAAGAGAAGAGTAAATGAAATAAAACTCATGCTACTCTTGTACTTAAAGGATGCTAAATGCTTTCCCCTACTCCTCTGTCCAAAGACCCTCCTTGCAGTCACAAATAGAACTGTCACTAGGATCACACTGTAAAAATTAATCAAAGAAAGAGCTTTTTTAATATGCTTTTTAAAAAACAGTAATAGAGGTTCAGGTTAAACCAATCCCCTATTAAAAGAAAAATAAACAGTAAGGGCTGTAACTCAGAAGAGCTAACTTCATCTTATTTGTGTGTGTATTAGTTACTCACTTGTGTCCAACTCTTTGTGACCCCACAGACCATAGCCCACCAGGTTTCTCTGTCCATGGAATTCCCCAGACAAGAATACTGGAGTGGATTGCCATTCCCTTCTCCAGAGGAGCTTCCCATCTTTAGATGTCTACAAATTTTTTAAATCATACTCATTTTGAAAGAAAAGTATTCTTACCAACTAATCTTAGTTTTGAGAAGGAATTATATAAAATTCCATCCTACGTGATTTCATAAATAAATCCTTCAACAGGTCTAATTTTTCCTAAATTTTAAGTTTCTGAAATCTCTCCAAAAAGGCTATTTTGAATAAAGCAAGTTACACATTCTCAGAGGTTAATGAAATACTCATGATAGTGAACTTTCACCAGAATTTTCTCAAATATTAGATCAATATCACATCAACAGCACACTATCGTTGAAAGAATTCTTTAACATTAATCATAAGTTCTCTATGTATGTAAAACAGTAACACAGTGGTTTCAAAATTATTCCTAACATGATGCAATGCCTACAACCAATTTCAATCATGGATAAAAATTAAAAGCATCCTAGAATGTTCAACATGTGGATCCTCTTCAGGAGTCTTTTGCCATGATCAAACACACTAAAAAATCTTTACCTGAAAATTAAAGCATTAATTGCTACACTATTTTTCTCAAGCTACAATGAATACAAAGGTCAGATTTCCTACTGGCAGGGGTATATATAATCTCCATGGTGCTAAGTGGCAGAAACAGCACCTCAGAAATCTAAGAAAACATTTGAATTACACAAAATTCATATTTTCCTTGTACAAATTAGCAGCTGATAAGTTACTCAAAAACTGAGAATTATGATTGGAAAAAGTCTTGAAAATGAATACTTTCTTTTATTTACTTACATTGTAATCCAATGTGTATCATAACTGCTCCCAAACTGCTGAAAGGTACCAAAGAGTTTTGGAAGAAGACGAAGTGAAATTACTACTGATCTGAAATAACAAAAACAGATATTTATAGAAAAAAATAATTTTAACTACTATCAGTAATTCTAGCTCTTAAAAGAAATTCAGGTATTTAAAATCAAACACAAAAAGAATTAATGGATTTTACAGATGCTTCTATGCAAACATTAGAGTTTTTTCTCTCAAGTATCAGCTTATTATCCACTGTGGCAAGAAATCTAAGTTTTAAAAAATCCAATCCAAAACTTTTAAAGTAAAATACACTATATAAATATCTGAGTATAAAAGAAAAGTGAAGCGCTTTTAAATATAAAAATTTTTAATGGAAGTTTTCTTTTAACAGTCATAGGTGTTTCTCAGGATTTAATCAAGGAAAACAAGCAGCAGCAGGTTGAGTCAATTATCTAGAGCAGGGCTTCTCAAAGTTTAGTCTTAAAGTGCCAACTCTGATCCAGTAGGTCTGGGGTAGGTTCAGGATTGCATTTCTAATAAGCTCACAAGTGATACTCAAACTGCTGGTTTGTGGACCACAAACAATAAATATAGAGAACACTTTTCAAACTACATAAATTATCACTTTCCCCCTATCTCTCACTTAATATAAACTGTATCTAAACTGACAATCACTGCATTATGAGCAATGTTAATAACAGAAGCACACCATAAACCTCAAGAAGCCTTGAGGTTTGGCTCCTTAAGGAGCCAAAAGGCAACATGAAATCACTCAAAGACCTCAAGAAGATCTGAGTATGTCTATCTTCTGGAAGAAAAGGGGGACAGGGAACACACTGATATACAAATCCCAGAATTCCTAGTAGGCAAGAAGGCTGCTTCCATGAGCCCTGAAAGAAGCACAACAAACTCTAATATTTTATTTTTAAGCTTAGGAGCAGTATTGCTTCATGAAAGAATTTTTTTTTTTTTAATTTGGCACCCTACTAACAAATATGGAGTACAAGTAAGTCCTCAAAAATGCCTACTCTTTTCGAGAGGAGTACCAGGAATATTAGTATACAAGGCTACACTTCTAAATAGGAGGAAAATCATGGCAAACGCCAAGCAGGAGAAACTGCAAAATTTCATCTTTCTAAATAAAATCCAAAGTACTTAAATTTGATTACAAAGCCATATGTGATCTGTCCCCATTTCTTCTATCAGTGTAACCTCTTTTCCTTCCCATCCTCCTTGAGCTATTCCATCAGCACACACAAGCACATTCCTGCTTCAGGGGCTTTGCTATTGCCTATGCTTGGAATGCTCTTTACCTAAATATCTACTTGAAGGACTCCTTCCCCCACTGTATTAAGGTTCCCTCAATATCAACAGAAACAATGACCCTGACAACTCAATAATTAAATAACACCTTCCCACTGCTCCACGAACCTCTTTATTGACTCCTTTACAATTTTTATTCATCATCATCACCTAATGAATATTCCTTTATTTAATGCTACCACTAGAATATGCTCTATGTGAGCAGACTGTCTTATTCATTAAAAATTCCCGCATATGTGCGTGCTGAGTATATATTTCCTCAAACAACAAACAACAAACCAGCAAAGAACTTAAAAGCAAGATTTTCAAGTAAGGAAGAAGAACAACAATGTACAATGTTATATTACAGTTCTGAAGTACAAAGAAGAAAATATTACCAGAAGACAGCATGCTAAGAGAACGTCAGAAGATCAAAACGACATTAGTATTTAAGAATATACAGTGGACTTCCCCAGTGGTCCAAGAGTTAAGACTGGGCTTCCACTGCAGGGACACAGATTCAATCTCTGGATGGAGAAGGTCCCCATGTCTCAAGGTATGGCGAATAATAATAAGCATACAGTGAAGAAATAAAGACAGTAAATGCCTGGTATCTAGTAAGTGCAAAGTAAAGATTCTTTAAATATTTAAAAACACTTAAACGTTTAGTATATTTTTAAATATTAAAATTTTTAATATTCTTCAGCAAGTTGCACAGTAGTGGTGCTTAGGAAGATAGACCATAGAGGATCAGGAGAAATCAGTTTCAATTTTAGATTATTTATCTAAAATCTTCTGTCAAAATTTCAGAAACATTAGAAGAGTTTTTCCCAAAAATTAAGACATAAAAAACTAGAATGTATACATATACATTATTTGACTTTATAAGCACAAAATCAGTAAGATAACACAATGAAAAAAGGACACAGGAAAATTTCACCTAAAATCACAGAAGCAAATTCCAAAATTATTTGCCTAGTGTAATTTCAAATTTTAAAATATACAGACAGACAGACTAGATATACCATAGCTCATTAAAGCAAGTCTTATACTGTGCAACAGTTGTATATTTTCTGAAAATCTTATTTCCTCTTTTGCATTCAATGCTGTTAAGAGTCTAAATTGTTTAAATTTACTTTCCAAGTTTTCTACAATGAACATGATTTCATTTTATAAAATGTAGAAGCAAGCACATGATGCTTGACATTAGAGAACAGGATGCCAGGCTCTGAGCGGGTAACAGTGGAAGATAATTAACTTACTTGGTGATAACAATAATTTATATTTCAATGTTAATGGAAACTTCGCAAGAACAGATGTATCAACTTGTTCCAATTAAAATCATATCATGCTGTACAGCAGAAACTACACAACACTGTGCATCAACCACACTCCAATAAAACTTTTCTAAATTTTTTAAAAATGTTATAGCATTTCTCCTGGAAGAACTGTTACCTTATCAACTTTTTTGCCCAAATAGTTTTCATTGCTGATATGCTTACAAAAAACAGAAATTATATTCATACCTATATTTCACAAATTCTTCCAAGAGTGAAAATTTTAAATATGAAAACATACAACCCTGGGCAACAACAGATTTAAGATAAAAAGGAACAACAGTCCTGAATAACAAGATACAGTTAGCTCTCCATAGCCACAGGTTCCTTATCTGGGGATACAGAGAGCTGACTGTCCTACACTACTGTCTATGAAGGACCTGAGCCCTTGTAGATTTGGGTATCTGCAGAAGAATCCAGGAACCAGTGCCCCACAGATACCCAGGGACTACTGCGCTAAGTTTAGAATCAGGAAAAATGCTATCATCTTAAAACTGCTCTGGTTTTTTGCTTAATTCCAAGTTTTTGTTGTAACCAGAAGCTTATTACTAAACAACAGTGTGGTATGACTCTAAGAATTACCCACGCTTAGGAGAATGAACCGGAGAAGACAATGGCACCCCATTCCAGTACTCTTGCCCGCAGTCCATGGGGTCGCGAAGAGTCGGACACAACTAAGCAACTTCACTTTCACTTTTCACTTTCCTGCATTGGAGAAGGAAATGGCAACCCACTCCAGTGTTCTTGCCTGGACAATCCCAGGGACGGCGGAGCCTGGTGGGCTGCCATTTATGGGGTCGCACAGTCGGACACAACTGAAGCGACTTAGCAGTAGCAGGAGAATGAACACATTTGCTGGTGGGCTTCACAATTAAAAAAGTCACATTTGGATGGTTTC
Organism: Bos javanicus; assembly: GCF_032452875.1. Lineage (NCBI taxonomy): Eukaryota > Metazoa > Chordata > Mammalia > Artiodactyla > Bovidae > Bos > Bos javanicus. Next base: position 59,857,866 of record NC_083878.1, read on the forward strand.
CCTAGACTCCATATTTGAAGAATACTGGTGTGTTCTACAAAATGCTATTCAGTCATTCTGAATTATAGTATATACCAACAGTTGACATGAAATGCTATTATGTAATACTGTCTTTACAGAGAGGAAACAAAACCAAAAAAAAGTACATAGTACCATCCATTTCTTAATTATATGAACCTCTAAACAAATCCCTAATATGTATAAGAATTTTCACTTATGTATTCTAAGGCAAAAAATTTCACACATGGATTAAACTACCTAGTACAAAATAGGAAAAAAAAAAAAAAAAGCACAAAATGGACAGGTTCCCAGAGTCTCAAATCAATTCTTGCTAAGTAGCACAGATTCTGATTCTGTGCTAGGTAGCACAGAATGTGAACACCTGTCTTCTAATACACATAAAACATCAAAGGGGCTGATTACAACTCAACCCTTACTTCCACCCTACTCACTGGACAGCAGTCTTATCTCACTGACCCAAAGTAACAAATTCTAAGCTGGAAAGTCATGGACTTTTCATTGTGGGAGTTACTGTCCACCTCATGCTCTCATTTTATGACAACATTCTGCAAACCAGTCTACTCTGTGTTTCTGTGTATAACTTTAAACTTCTTGCGCCACGGAAATGTCATTATACAGCTCATAAAACAACCTGCCTAAGACTAAAAGTGCATATGTCACATGCTGCATGTTTTAAAGCGTTTATGGTGGGTTCCATATAAATGGCAGAATTATGGACAATTTATGGAAGACTTTTTCTTTTTCAGATCTCTAAGCCCCCTTAGAAGTAATAAGGAAAAACTGCTGTTCAAAAGAAAGCTAAGTTCATTCTGTAAAATAAACTGTAATATGATCATAGAAAAGCAAAAAAAAAAAAAAAAAAAAATTGCTGAAAGGTCTATAAACCACAGCAAGTGAGGAACTAGAAAGAAAATCAAAATGAGCACAAAGAAAATTTTAAAAAAATAAAACCTCTGTAAAGTATGTAAAAAATTGACATTATCAAGAAGTAGACATCTGTGGGGATTTGGGGGTAACATGTCAGAAAATGGTGTATGAGTAGGTTGCCGTGGTCCATCTGTTTCAACATAAGGAAGAGCTTTCCTATTAACACCCTTTCTCAACACTCCTTTCCTACAGAGATGACAAACACAGGGGGCTAGGCTTGGAGAAGTATTCTTGTGTTTAGGACTTCTTAGACTCTGATGTCACTACTGACATTTCACACAATTCTCCTTTGTGAAACGCTGTCCTCTGTATTGAAGGATGTTTAGTAGTACCCCTGGCTCAAAGTAACATCTCCAATTCAACTCATCAATGTATCAACCAAAGATATCTCCAAGTATTGATACTGCCAAGGAAGAATCACTCCAGTTAAAAACCACTGATTCATCAGGAAACTGAAACTAATAATGGTTTTCTAAAAAGATGTTCAAAACTAATTTTTAATTTGCATAACTTTAGTAAGTTCAGTTGGTGTACACTGGATATGTTGTATATATCCAGGCTAAAAAATGCTACTATGCTCTAAGCATTGGTATATATGATACATTAATACTAAGACTAGAATAATAAATACAACAACCCTCTAAGGAGTAAATTCTGAGGGCAAATTTAACATCAATATAATAGTTATATTTACTATATTTTCCATACACCATTAAGTAACTATAACTGGGGTATAGGATTGCCTCCAACAAATGAAAATGCATATCTTTTCAAGTTATTTGGGACTGAACAAATTAAAGCTTACTAAAAATTCAAGTTGGAAATTTTCCATACAGTTTTATACAGTTTTCCTACTGTCTCTGTTAAGATACCCTTGGAGAAATAAGTGCTCATTATGGAAAAACTGGAAAATAGAAAAGCATAAAGAAGAAAAAAAAATAACTGAATCCTCCTAGAAGTAACTACTCTACAGCCTCACATATTGCTTATTATCTTTTTATTAAAAACAAATGGGCCTATGAGTATATGCCCATATTAATATACAACTTTTGAAAATGTATGACTCAAAGGCTACATAATATTTCCTCTTTCACATAGCTTTTTATATTTAAGTGTAACATTCATGTAAAAACATGTATAAAATTAAGTGACAATTCAAAATGAGGAGGTGAACATACGTATGTAATATGTACCCACATTAAGAAAGAAATCCTCACCAGCATCCCAGAAGACTTGGGAAGAGCCCCCTTTCTAGTCACTGACAACCCAAGAGTAACCATTATCCCAACTATTAAATAGGTTTCTTGTTTTTAAACTCTACATAACGAGAGTGATAGAAATAAGCCTTTTTATTACGGCTTCTTTCACTCAACATTATGATTGTGAGATTCAACCACACTATTCCTTGCAGTTGTAGTTCTTTCATTGCTACTGTTATAAACATTTTATTTAACAAACAGTCCACAATTTAATTTTTCCTTCTTATTCTGTTTTTGGCATGTGGACAGCAGTACAAAGAACAGTTATTTTGAATAATGTTTTTATGAACATCCTTGAATATGTCTTTTGGTGACCATCTGGATGTATTATTGTAAGCCACATACTTTGCAGTGAACTGCTGGGCCATACAATATGCAGATGCACATATGGGGAATAAAAATTGATACAACTTAAAAAAATGTTCAGTAGCTTCAGGAAGACTATTAAAAGACAATTAACATTTTAAAATTAACTTCTGTAATACGTATATAAATTATGAAATATCATCCAGCCATTAAAAGCGTTCCTTTTAAATACATGTTGAATGAGGCAACTGATCCACTGCTGCTGCTGCTGCTGCTAAGCCGTTTCAGTCGTGTCCGACTCTGTGCAACCCCGTGGACTGCAGCCTACCAGGCTTCTCCGTCCATGGGATTCTCCAGGCAACAGTACTGGAGTGGGGTGCCATTTCCTTCTCCAATGCATGAAAGCGGAAAGTCAAAGTGAAGTCTCTCAGTCATCTCCGACTCTTCGCGACCCCATGGACTGCAGCCTACCAGGCTCCTCCATCCATGGGATTTTCCAGGCAACAGTACTGGAGTGGGATGCCATTGCCTTCTCCAACTGATCCACTAACAGGGACCTATTAGTAGTTTCTTACACCTGCATGAATAAGCAATTTTTCTACTGTGATTGTTCAAATTATAGACCTTTAAAGACCAAAAGTAGAAAATAAAATATTGAACATATTTTTTCTAATTCAATTAGGTCAAAAAATATTTTTTTACATAGTTAAATATTCAATAAAATTAGACATTTATATTGAGCCTGAGCGGAGGTAAAATGAAAATGTTAATATGTTCAATTAATAACTGAATTCACTATGAAAGAGAATGAAACAATATTACCAAAGCAGTATAAGACAAGGGAAACTGGAAACTGTATCAATAAGCAGAACTGAAAATCAAGAAATTTGTAATAATTTGAGCCCCAATAAAAAGTATACATATATACAGAAGTCAAACCAGATAAAAAATACTAATCTAATTCTCTATGCACTACAGAAGTCAAAAAATCCACTCAGAAGGAAGAAAAATGCCATTATCAAAATGTATGTATTTCAGCTTAGTTGTTTACTTATCATATTTAGCTTCCTTTATATATAATAGCGCAAGAATATTTAACTTCAATCTGAAAATAATCACCATCATTCCCAGAATCAAGGAGACAGTATTATTATTCCCTTATTTCTGTTAGAGGGGATCTAATCAAGAGTGCCAAAAAGTGTTGAAATAACCAAGACCAAGTGATAACATATGAACACTGTGGGGGGAAAGAGTTTAATACAAAAACCACAATTACTTAAAAAAAAATTTTTAAGGCTAATAATGGTATATTAATTATGAATATGATTACCATGTAAAAAACTGTCAATTCCTATTTACCTGTTGTTTCCTAAATTTTCAAGGCAACCTTCGATGAATCTCATTCGAATCTGTCTATCTGTAAACCAACATACTAAGGAACAGAGAAGTTTCTCTGCTTCATTTATTAATCCTTCAGAAAGATTAACCTACAAAAAGAATGTACATACATTAAGTTACTAACACTGATTGCATTCTGCTGTAATTTTGTAGTCTTTTGGCTTTATTAAATAACTTACTGCATCATCATCCTGGACTATATCCCACAACAAAGTGTTTCCTTTCTTGCAAACGTTATCCAAATTAATGTCTGTCACAGCATTACTGCTGAATTGATGTTTATGAACTGCAGGTCCTGAGGGGCAAAATATACCACACTATAGAGGAATGCAGCTGACTGAAATTGTAAAGTGAATTACAGCATTCATAAAAATAACAAATTCAAAGTGAAGTATAATGATAAATCTTTTATTACATCACAAGACAAAAACAAGATTATTACAATAGTTGCTTTATAAGTGAGAGAATAGTATTGTTTAGTTTGATACTACTAAAGTGAAGAGTTTTCATAATCTCTTCACTATTTCATAGCCTCTGCTCTATTAAGTATTATTATTTAATGTTTTCTTCATGTCAAAAGAACTGTATACAAATACCTGAAACCCAAATTAAACATAAAAATTACTGTTGATGGCTCAGATGGTAAAGAGTCTGCCTGCAATACAGGAGAGGGTTTGATCCCTAGGTCAGAAAGATCCCCTGGAGAAGGGTATGGCTACCCATACCATACCATAGGCTGACTGGCTATAGTCCACAGGTTGCAGAGTTAGACATGACTAAGCAACTAACACTAACTGAATTAACTATATAGCCATGGGACATAACTCTGTTAAGTGTCTTATATCTAAACACTTTTTTGAATTGAGAAAGTGAAAGTGAAAGTTAAGTCGCACAGTCATGTCCGACTCTTTGCGACCCCATGGACTGCAGCATACCCGGTTCCTCCGTCCATGGGATTTTCCAGGAAGAATACTGAGGTGGGCTGCCATTTCTTTCTCCAAGAGATCTTCCCAACCCAGGTATTGAACCTGGCTCTTTCGCATTGTAGGCAGACAATTTATTCAAAACATTCAATTAAATTCAAAAATTCTAGTAAATAATTCTCCCTAGCTCTGTTATATTAAGCAGAATTGCTTCTTTTTTAGCAGCTTTACATGACATTTTCCTCTTAAACTGTACACGTACATTGATTTCATAAAATGAGAATTATGCAACCACCACTAGAATAGGGTTTTAGAACACTTTTACCACCTTAAAACATTCCCTCATACCTAATTAATTATATTTAATCCCTGAGCCCATTCCCAAGCCCTAGTCTATTTTTCTACTCCCACAAATTAGCATTTTCTAGAAATTTCATATAAGTGAAATTATACAATATGCATGTACAGTCTTATGTCTGACTTTGCTCACTTAGCAGAATGTTTTTAGAGGTTTGTCCACGTTGAAGTACCTATCAGTAGTGTGGTCTTTTTAATTACAGAACAATAGTCCATCATATGAAAATATTATTTTGTTTATATATCTACCAATTAATGAAAATTTGAAGTTTCCAATTTTTGTCTAATATGAACAGTGCTACCATAACACTGATGCAACCGGTCTTTGTACAGACGAAGCCCCAGTACTTTGGCCACCTCATGCGAAGAGTTGACTCATTGGAAAAGACTCTGATGCTGGGAGGGGATTGGGGGCAGGAGGAGAAGGGGACGACAGAGGATGAGATGGCTGGATGGCATCACTGACTCGATGGACGTGAGTCTGGGTGAACTCCGGGAGTTGGTGATGGACAGGGAGGCCTGGCGTGCTGCGATTCATGGGGTCACAAAGAGTTGGACACGACTGAGCGACTGAACTGAACTGATGCTTTTTTTTCTTTTGGGTAAATATTTAGAATTGTGGGATCATAAGGTAAACACACAAATACGTGAACGTTCAAAATTTGAAGAAACTGTCAAATTGTTTTCCAAAGCAGTTGTAGTACCAGTTACTGTTCCTCCAAATTCTCCCCAATACATAGCTATGGTCCTTCTTTTTAATTTTAGCCATTCTCATAGGTATGCAGTAGGATCTGTTTTTTATTTGAATTTCTCTAATGACTAATGATGCTAAGCATCTTTTCATGTGCTTATTAAGCTATTTGTGTACCTACTATGGTGAAATAAATCAACTCCCAATTTTTAATTAGGTTGTCTTACTACTGAGTTGTAAGGTAAAAGTTCTTATATGGTCTGGATACAAGCCATAGATACATGATTTGCAAGTATTCTCCCAGTCTGCAGTTTGACTTTTTAAGTTTGGGTTTTTTTTTTTTTTTGGTTTGTCTGTTCTGGTATCTGCTTTTTAAAATTAATTTTATTAAAATACAATGTAAATATAAAATCAGATACAGAACACTTCTATCTCCCCCAAAAGTTCTCTTCTGTCCCTTTACAATCAGTCCCCACCACCAACCACTGAGTAGACATCAACCACTGCAAATCACTTTAAGAAATTTTAGAAGTGCATATAAATAATATATAGTATGTACTCTTCTGTCTAGCTTTATTCACTTAGAATGTTTTTTACATTCATCTATGGTGTTGAATGTATCAGTAGCTGTTTCCTTTTTGTTCCACTGTGTGAATATACGACAATTTGTTTATCTACCAGTTAATTCCAGTTGAGGTTCATAAATGAACCAGTTAACATTCATGTACAACTCTTTTTGTGGACATGTTTTCATTTATCTTGGGTAAAATATGTAGAATAGGAATTCCAGCGTCACATGGTAAGTACAAATTTAGCTTTGTAAGAAACTGATAAAACAGTACTCTAAACTGGCTGTACTATTTTATGCTCCTTGACAGCACTGTATGAGACTGTAGTTGCTCTCCATCTTTAGCGTCATTTGATAGCATTAAGTCCTTAATTTTTTACCCATCCCAAGTGAATAGAAGTATCTCACTGTGGTTTTAATTTGCATTTCCCAGATGACTATCGATATTGAGTATCTTTTCATGTATTTACTGACCATTTCTATATCTTCATTTATGTATTAACAAAATTAACTACTCACATCTTTCACCCATTTTTAAATTGTTTGTCTTTCTGTGTTGGAATAATTCTTTATAATAGAAGAAGAATGGCAAAAAATTTAATAAATATGGTATCTAATTCAACTGAGCTCAATCTTAACCCATTCATTTCTCAACAACCACAATAACAAAACAACAAAAATGTCAGAACAGGGAATTCCCTAGCTGTCCAGTGGTTAGGACTCTGTACGCTCACTGCTGAGAGCCCAGGTTTGGTCCCTGGATGGGTAACGGAGATCCTGCAGGCTATGAGGCATGCCTCCACATCCCCTATCCTCCAAAATCCTGAAGTAACCTTATCTAGATCCTATGCTAGTAACATCTGAAATCAGAAGTTGTTTCCAAGATTCACAAATTGCATCTCTAAGTCTAATCACAGCAGTAACAGCATATACCTAATCTATCAGGTTGTACTTAATCATTTATTGGCATCCCAAAACCTATTTCCTAGGCTAGCAAATGGTGGTGGTGTGTAACCAAGCAAGAGGTTGAATACTGACCTTGACATTGCCAATTCTGTAACTGTTTTCCCTCCTAACTTCTCCCTTTCTTCCTTCACTTTCTTCTATTCTTAAACATCCTCTAATCTCCATTCATTCAAGTTTGGTCGTGTCCTATCACTTTTTTTAAGATTAATTTTAAAGTGATTAGAACATCATTTTTTGAACATTTTTATCACCCCAGACGAAAGAAACACCTTACCCTTTATCAGTCACCCCTCCTCTTGTTTCCCCCAATTACCCCTAGCCACAGGGAACCACTATCCATATATCTTAGTTATTTGATATAAATGGAACCATACAATATGAAATTCTGTGTAATCACCTACTTTTAAGTCTTAAGCTTCCAGAATATAAAATCTAATATAGCCATAGTGAAAGTGAAGTTGCTCAGTCATGTCCGACTCTTTGCGACCCCATGGACTGTAGCCTACCAGGTTCCTCTATCCATGGGCTTTTCCAGGCAAGAATACTGGAGTGGATTGCTATTTCCTTCTCCAGGAGATATTCCCGACCCAGGGACTGAACCCGGGTCTCCTGCATTATAGGCACACAGTTTTACCATCTGAGCCACCAGGGAAGCTCAATATAGCCATACATTTTCTCAAATACAAAGCTATAATTTTGCATATTATTTTTTAATTTCCTTTCCTTATTAAATATCTCTTGGTGGAACTCTAGCCTTCATATTCATGATGGACCATTCATAATAATTTCATTTCTTTGTTAAAAAAAACTGTAATATGAAAGTTATTTGGTAAAAACAATGAAGTATAAAAACATTAACTGTTGATCTCTTTTAACAATATGTTACATTCACTTTAAATAAAGGAATACATTTTACTTAATACAGAACCTTACCTTGACTAAGATGTTCATGGTAAATAGATGCTAAATTGGGAAGATGTTGTTGGAGATGAGATGTTAGCTCTGCATGTGAATTAATCTGAACTAGCTCCTCTTCACACCCAGATTCTTCACCATCAAAATCAGCCATATTTTTTTCTGATTTTGCACTGACCTGGGAGCTACTACAACTGACATCATCTGCACTGAGCATATCATCAACCATATGACTGTAACACAGAGAAGAGCAGCACAAAGTTAGCAATTACAATTCAAACACACATTGTGATTCACAAAAAATCTCTCTCAAAACATCTGGCACAAGTTACAACATACTCAAGAATGAAGCTACATTTTGTTTGTTAACACTATGGGATACTGACAAGCCTTACAAAATATAAAAGCCCACAAGTCAGCACTATGTATTAACTTTACATTATATCCACATATATGGTCGATCAACACTTCACTAAAACAACTTCAAAGGGAATAATTTTAGAGAAAAATCAGTAAAACTTACTGTTAGAATTATTCTATAAACTCAGATCTTAAAGTGAAACCTCAAATTTTATTTTGTTCAGCCACTGCAGAATCAAATGACTACCAGGAAAAAAAAATTTCAATTTAAAGATGCAATCCAGATTTGGTTGGTATTAACTGGGGGACTTTCACAAGTGGTTACCATACACAGAGAATATGGAAATGAGTAACATAAAAAATTAAATCATTAGGTCTTTTCAGGTGAGGGTTGGTGTGAACACTAAAAGAAATTTATAATGTGCCAAACTGAATATGCTGCTACCCACATTGGTTTTATGAACTAACTGCTTTGTCTTCAGTATGTCCTGGGAAGAATTATGAACGTGCATTTCTGTAATGTCAGACCATAACCAGTGGTTTTCAATCAGAAGGCCAAGGGGGCATCCAGGAAATGTCTAGAAACAATTTCTGGTAATTACAATATAGGAGATACCTCTAGTATACAGGGACACAGGCTAAGGATGCTGCTAAACATCCATGCTACAATGCACAGGAGAGCATTCACACTGCCGTAAATCCAAAACACAGAACTACGTGGCCCAAACCATCAACCCTGTCAAGACTAAGAAACGTTATCAGGGCTCCCCTGGTGGCTAAGTGGTAAGGATTTACCTACCCATGCAGGGGACATGGGTTCAATCTCTGCTTCAGGAAGATCCCACATTCCATGGAGCAACTAAACCCATGTACCACAACAATTGAGCCTGTGCTCCAGGCCAGGAGCTGCAACTGCTGAGCCCACATGCCACAACTACTGAAGCCAGCAGGCCCTAGAGCCTGTCCTCCACAATACAGAGAAACCACTGCAATGAGAAGCCTGCACACCACAACTAAGCCTCACTTCTCCCCAACCCTAACCCTAATTAGGGTTAGGGAGAAAGTCTGCATAAATATATAAATAAAATAAAAAACAAACATTACCATATACTCATATGGAATAAAGATAAGAACCAAAAAGCAAAGGAAATAAAGTAGGAACATGTATGGATATGTAATTCTCCCAAACAACCATCTTAAATTCTGAAAGGCCTGGCGAACAGTCAGGTCTAAGAAAAAGTCTGATCAAGCACTCATCCCTATTTCATCATTAACTCAAATATTACTACTTATAATGACAATAATAACAAATAGTAGCTAATATTTATTAAGCTCTGATTATATGCCAATCATATCAGCCCATGAAATGCTCACAATAAAGCCCAAGAGATAGGTATTATTGTTTCTATTGTATACACAAGAAAATGATGTTGAAAGAACAATTGAGTACTCTGCCTAATACTGTAACACTACTGACAGAATCACTATTAAACACAATGGGTATATTTCACAGATGATCAAAAAGCTTTATGCTGAGGCTTTAACTTTACTGATATCCTAAAAATGGAATGTGCATAAAATTCCCCTTTCCATGATCATATTTTAATGGAAGTATCCCACAAGCAATTTTCTATCTACTTTTAGGCAAGTTTAACAAGGAGTTGAAGATCTAAATCTGTACTTCCTATACAACAGTCACTAGCCATCTGTGGCCCTTGCACATGGAAAAAGTGGCTGGTCTAAACAGAATATGTGAGCAGTAGTAAATATGCACAGATTATTGAAAATTTAGCATTACAAAAAAAGAATGTTTGTTAATAATTTTACACTGATGACGTGGATATTACTGCTTTAAATAAAATTTATAATTAAAAATCAGTCTTCTCTGTTTTATCTTGCTTTTTTATATGTGCCCATTAGAAAGTTAAAAATTGGGACTTTCCTGGCAGTCCAGTGGTTAAGACTCCATGCTTCCACCACAGGGGATCGCAGGTCCGATCCCTGATTGGGAAACTAAGATCCCTCAAGCTGCACAATGCAGCCATAAATCAATAAGGAAAGAAAATTAAAAATTACATATCTGAAACATGCATTTGTAGCTTACATTATATTCCTATTGGACAACACGGATCTAGAATTTATCACAACTGAATAAATGGAGGCTACAATTAACTCCCTGAAGAAAACGTAAGCTGTTTTATTTTTAGGTAGACTTACCCATCATGGTGGTGGTGGTGGTGGTGGTGGTGGTGGTGGTGGTGATGCTGTGGACCTATAAACTGCCGACAATTAAATAATTCATTCCCAATAGCCTCCCCAAGAAAGTCCCCAGTGCGTGTAATACAAGATTCCTGAGATGCTTGTGCTATATGAGCAGCATTCATTTCCCCCGAAATATCATGTTCTGGGTCTTCAGAGTGTGAACAGGCATCTAGCATTCGTATTCTATTATCTACCGATGGCATTGACTCAGTATTAAAAACCAGGTCCTTTCCTGTTCCATTGTTTGTCCCACTTCTTTCTGATGGGCCTTGGGAATCCCCTAAGCAAATGCCTGCTTGACTTTCTAACTTCCTGTTCCGAAGATCCGTACCACAACTGCTTTTAGGAGGATTATGACCATGATCATCATCTTCATCTTCTTCTTTCAGGGCTTCAATATCTGCAATGTCTTCTGACTGTAACTCACTGCCAGGGCTCCCTGCTGACTGGCTTGCATGGCTAGAATTCACCTCATTGCTAGATCCATCACTATGTCCACTGCTGCTACCAGGACCACTACTTCCATCTTCACCACTGTTGGCAGTTTCATCAGAACTTCCCTGCATGGATTCCTACATTTAGAAATGAAGACTTAAATAAATATTTAACCCAGTAAGAAATGACATTAACACACTATACTTTCTAAAAAGACTGCCACATATTTCCTTGAACAATATAAAATGGAATTAAAAACTCAAAGAGAAGTAAAGAATTTAAATGATACTAACAAGATAGGAGAGGTCTTAACAGGGCTCAAGTTTATATTCCCAGTTCAAAGGATAAACATGGCACAAACCCAAATAACTCTTTAAAGGGGGAGGAAAAAAGGGTTTTCATACCTCTGTATCTGAAAGTCGCTGTTGCACATGTTTGGTTCTATTAATAAGTTGCTCATCCATTTCAATGTCACTGCCTCCACTTTGATGGGTATCACTGTTATCACTGCTTTGAGGACTGGCTGCAGGTGACCCTATATTAAAATGATGGGTTTTTTTTTTTTACTCTTACTTGTATTAATATGGATCTATCAGAATGTCATAATCCTTTGATTCTCTGACATACCAAAGCTTCATGCCAAGTAGCCAAAAATATAATCTGGAAATATGTTAACACTTGCCAATTACTTCTAAAGAGAATATACATGATTTCAATTAGAAGTCAAGACACTAATGATTTAAACAAAAAGGGTAAGACTGATAACTAGTAAGGATTTACATCTCCTGCACAAAATGAACTGATACACACATATAAAATCAATTAACTCTAGATGATCATCAAAATAAAACTATAAGTCATCTTGCCATACATTTCTAAGACTCAACTTACAAGGTGATGGTGCAGCTCTTCTGAGCTCTTCTTCCTCTGAAGGAAAAGGAAAAACAGGATGGAGATACTCTAAGTGACTGAATTTCTTTGGGACATGTATCAGTTGTTCTTATTACATAAACAACAAGATATAGGTAGGGAAACCTGTAATAATATAAGACCCCACCACTTGCCACAGTAGCTGTGGGAGCCTGCATAGAAAAGCCTAAGGAAAGAGTAGTATATGATGTCAGGAGACCAAAAAGAGGGGTAATGTTGGTAAAGTTTTAGAAAACCCTAGAAAGCTATACGTGTAAAAGCACACACAAAACACCTAAAATGACAGAAAAGTGTGAAGTAGAAAACATGAAAAGATAAATGTATCATTATGTTCTATTCTCAAAACTACATCTAAAACAAAACATGTTGACTGTTTTCTAACTTAAATTTCTAGAGATTTTATGAAACTTTTTTTTTTAAGGGAAAAATATCAATGAAACAAGATCCAATAACTACTTAAACTTCATTGCCATTACTTGAACAGTATACCAAAAGCATGAGCTCACTCCAATTTATTAACCTTTTCACAACACCAACAGCTCTCATTTCAAAATTGAGATTAAACTTAAACTAATTTGCAGAAACTACTTCACATCTGAGTTAAAAACTAGGGACAACTCACTTCAAATTACATAATACTTTACGAACCTTTCTTATTTCCAATGGGAAGATTAGTGTTTAATAAAGATGCAAAAGAACTCTGTTTAGATAGCTGGGCCTTAGCTGCTAGCGCATTATTCCATAGTGCTTTGATTAACATCGATGCCAAGTACAATGTCTTAAAAAAAAAAAAAAGGAGAAGTTGAAATTAGAGGTTTTAGGAAATATTGTAACAAATTTAATATGCTTTTGCTTAAATGAAATACCAACAGTAATAAACTACAAGTTAAATCATGTGAATAACAAATAAATTTTCACTTAAAAAACTTAACAAAAAAAAAATTTCATTATGTTTTGAATCAATTACCTGTTCGGTATGAACACTTGGCTCAAGAGCCGAAACCAGATTAAGAAGATGTCTAAGTGGTACTGGATCCAAATTCTTGATGAGTGAAGGAAATAAGTCATGTATGTATCGACTACAGTGTTTCAACTAGAAAATAAAAGTAGTGACAATAGTCAAATATAATTATACTGCATAAATAAATAAGCTGATAGCAAAAAAGTTATGTAAGTTTAAAAGTGAAGAAAGTGGCTGGTATGCTAATATGTTCAATACTAGCAAAGTATTAATTACCAAATTAACATAAGTTACAGTACATAAAACTGTGAAAATAAAATTACACTTTACCACAACTTTACCTTATCCAAGAAATCACAAGCACAACTTTTTAACCTCAAGAGGGAAGCCCACAATAAGTGATTTGTAAGTTCCAAGTATAAAAAGAATTCCAATTTAGGAATGTATCACTAATATACAAACAAACAGCAAATTAAAATGCAGGAAATAAAAAACAAAATAAATTACAATTAGGAGAGAAAACCAAATAAATATTATTTTTTAAGTGTACAGTGGGCCCTTGAACAACACAGGTTTGAACTGTGTGGTTATACAAGGTTGGTTTGTTCCCCACTAATAATGATATGTTCCACAGATACAGAACTGTGGATACTGTGGAAGGTTGACTGTAAAATTATACATGGACTTTTGACTGTGCAGAGGGCTGACACCTCTAATCCCCATGATGATCAAAGATCAACTGGATTATATTTCTTATATTAAGTGGTTATAAAGTATTTATATAACATGTTCATTTTTAAAAGAGAGTCAAAACAGAAGCCCCTTTACAATCAAAGACTACATAATATAAACTAGGAAAGTCTACTTTGTTACACTAAACAGAATTAGGTAAATATGAGGGAAAATATAATTTTCAAAAAGATATGACTACTAAATATTACAATGTCAGTAAAACAAGCATGTTTTATAGCTACAAGGCTGTTAACTGCTAAATCAAGATATGCAACAAATATGACTAGGCCAGAAATACTCAATTTCAGGACTCCAAAAGTAAAACATATTCTATTATCTTCAATACATTAAAAATTTATTAGAAAATATAGATCCTTCTATTCTAAACACTGACTTTCATATTTTTTCAGGTGTAAATCATGTACCTTTTCTATACTGCATCATCTTATCAGGGTAAATATACACAACCTAATGTTTGAAACAGAGGTAAAATAAAATAACACTGGAAAAATTCCTCTATGGTGAGGTAACTTTTAATAAACTACTCTATTTACTTCAATCTACTATTTGATTCAACAGTGTTTACTTACACAATTGCTATACTTTAAGACCAAAACATCATTAGATTTTGAGAAGTGAATCATCAGTTATAAGTCTGCCCATTTTACAGATTTTACCTAAGAATATTAGTTTTAATATATTAACATTCTAATTAAGACTGTACTAACAGTTTATACTTGCTTTATGTCAACAAGTAGCTGTTAGATTTATACCATTCCTAATTAAAATGTGATTTAAAACATTCTATGCAATAAACATGATTTGTGACAACTTAAATGATTAATAAAATGGGATTTTCATAATAAATATAATTTTGATTATTTTTAAATAATAAAGACCCTTGAAAGATAATTACATAATCCTGTAGCGGAGGCAAAAGACACATAAGGCTCTTTACAAGATACACATTATGAAAACACATCCAAAAAGTGAGGAGAAAATTTTAAGATTGACAGCTTTAGTTACTGGTAAAAACAGCAGTGTGGAGTTGGTTCACAGACTCTTCACTAGTTATTGAAAAGAAAAGAGAGGAAAAGGATGTCAGGGAAGATGGTAGGGCAGAAAGTGCCAGGAATCCATCTCCGTACCTAAAAAGCAACAGTACTACAGAAACTGTATGAGGTAACAATTCCGAAACTCTGGAGTTGCCAATCTGAACTCTTACGTTCCCAAAGGAAAACTTGGCTGGTAAACTGTTGTTAATGCTGGCCATTTTCAGCCTTCAGAGTGATAGAAGCTACCCATTTCCCAGTCCTTGACGCTATGCCAAGAAGCTGTGGGGACAGCAATGTGACGCTGGTACAGTTTGTTGGAGCCATGGGTGGGCAATAATGATCTTGTGCTCCAAATAATAAACTTCTGTGTTCTGAACTTGGATCACTACATCGGATGGCTTGAGGTGTAGGCAGGCAGGTTAACTGCCACTGTTTCAACCCAAATAAGGTGAAGTGTCTACTGGAAGAATTAAAGAAGTCACACCAGGATGTCTTTTTTTTTCTTTTTGATGCTCAACAAAGAATGAATGTATAGAAAAATTTAGAAAGATACTACACATTGTAAGGGAAAGACACAGGCTCAGGAAAAAACATGAAAAGTCCATAAAGTTTCACATTAGATTGATCTTTAGCCCAAAAACAATCAGAAAAGAACAAACTCTGAAAAAGGAAGAGAATCTTTTTTCCAATTTACCATATTGTAGACTTCACACTGTTTACAACCAAAAAAAAAAAAAAGAAAACCAACACAAAATATAAAAAGAAACAGGAAAAGATGGCACATTCAAATAAATAAATCAACACAAAAGTACCATCATTCATAGAATGCAAACCCAAAGAAATTACTAGACAAAAGATCTTGAAACATCTTAATGTTAAAAGAGTTAAAGGAAAAGGGTGAAGACAGGAAAATATTGCCTGAACAAAATGAGAATATCATTAAAGACATAAATCATAAAAAGGAGCCAAAAGAGAAATGCTAAAAAGTAAAGTAATGGAAATAAAAAATATACTACAGAACCTCAAAAGCAGATCTGACAAGCAGAACAATAAACAAACTTGAAAATAGGACAACTGAAATTACTGAGTCTAAGGAATAGAAAGAAAAAGAATGAAGAAGATTGAACAGAGTCTAAGGGTCCTGTGGAACACCATCCAATCTACCAATATAATCGTTGTAGAAATCTCACAGAAAAAAAAAAAAAGTACACAACGTATATTTAAGACTAATAGCAAAAAGCTCCTCAACTTGAGGAAAGACACAAGTTCACAAATTCAAAATTTCAAACAAATTCCTAATAAGAGCTGAGTTACCCCAAGACATATTATAATCAAACTGCTAAAAGCCAAAGACAATAGAATAATCATGAAAGCAAGAAAAGGAAATGCTGACATTCCACTGCACAGAAGGAAATTTATTAAATGTAAACTTTAAAAGATGAAACGAGTCGCCAGTCCAGGTTCAATGCACAATACTGGATGCTTGGGGCTGGTGCACTGGGACCACCCAGAGGGATGGTACAGGGAGGGAGGAGGGAGGAGGGTTCAGGATGGGGAACACGTGTACACCTGTATCGGATTCATGTTGATATATGGCAAAACCAATACAATATTGTAAAGTTAAAAAATTAAAAAAAAAAAAGATCTCCTTATCAACAACCTAACTTTACCACTTAGAAACTAGAAAAATAATGAACTAAACCCAAAACTAAAAGAAGGAAAATAACAAAGGTGAGGACACAGATAATAAAATACAGATTAGGAAAACAATTTTTAAAAATTAATAAAACCAGAACTTCCCTGTGGTCCAGTGGTTAAGAATCTGTCTTCCAATGCAGGGGACACAGGTTCAATCCCTGGTCAGGGAACTAGATCCTGCAGGCTCACGTGCAGCCAAACAAATAATTTTTTTTTTTAATTAACAAAACCAAGAGCTAGTTCTTCTAAACAAGTAATAAGCTTTTTGCTAAACTAAAAATAATTTTTAAAAATAGAAAGAGGAGAAATGTAAATAGCTAAAATCAGAATGTGGTATATTGCTACCAAACTTGAAGGTTAAAAAAAATTTTTTTAAGAAAATACCATGGACACTGTATGCCAAAAATTGCTTACAAGTTACCTCAACTGACTCAAGAAGAAATGAAAAATGTCTCTTTAACAACAGAATGAGTCAGTAATCAATCTCCCAAAGTACAGTTTAAAATACATGGTTTAACTTGAATTCTACCAAACATTTAAAGAAAAATTATCACCAATCCTTCTCAAACCCTTCCCCCAAACTGAAGACAATCAACTTCTTTACTCATTCTATGAGACTAGCACTAACCCAATACCAAACTTTCCTAAGAACAGAAAGTAACAGAGCAGTATCTCTTTTAATGATACAACAAGTCCTTCACAAAATACCAGCAAGTCAAATACAACCTCATAGTAAAAAAATTTTTACCAGGACCAAATGAGATTTACTTCAGGAATACAAGAATACTTCAAAAAGAAAATTAATTACTGTAATACAACATATTAACAGAAAGAAGGAAAAAAGCCATACAATCTCAACTGACACAGAAAAAGCATCTGACAAAAATCCAACACCCTCTCAAGATAAAAACTCTCAGCACTTTTAAGAAGCTGCTGCTAAGTCACTTCAGTCGTGTCCGACTCTGTGCAACCCCATATACGGCAGCCCACCAGGCTCCCCGTCCCTGGGATTCTCCAGGCAAGAACACTGGAGTGGGCTGCCATTGCCTTCTCCCACTTTTAAGAAGAAAAACTCCTGAACATGATAAAGGTGATTTATAAATCCCACAACTAACATCACAGCCAGTACCCAACGACTGAAAAAAATTTCCCTTAGGATCAGGAACAAGACAGTGATGCTCACATTCACCATAGCCACTCAACGGTACATAGAAATTCTAGCCACAGATATCAGACCACAAAAATAAATAAATCAATTAAAAAATGAAAATACATTGGAAAGGACTTGTAAAACTATTCATAATGACATGATTTTATAGAGAGAGAAAGCAAGTAGCACTAAAAGCAGATTCACAAAATTACACACTACAATGTACTGAGTATAAGCTCAACAAGCAGAATTCAGCTATTTCTATGTAACAGTAATCTATTTTACATATGCAAACTGTGGAAAATTTCTTAAAGAGATGGAATACCAGACCACCTGACCTGCCTCTTGAGAAATCTGTATGCAGGTCAGGAAGCAACAGTTAGAACTGGACATGGAACAACAGACTGGTTGCAAACAGGAAAAGGAGTACATCAAGGCTGTATATTGTCACCCTGCCTATTTAACTTATATGCAGAGTACATCATGAGAAACGCTGAGCTTGAGGAAGCACAAGCTGGAATCAAATTGCCGGAAGAAATATCAATAACCTCAGATATGCAGATGACACCACCCTTATGGCAGAAAGTGAAGAAGAACTAAAAAGCCTCTTGATCAAAGTGAGAGAGGAGAGTGAAAAAGTTGGCTTAAAGCTCAACATTCAGAAAACGAAGATCATGGCATCTGGTCCCATCACTTCATGGTAAACAGATAGGGAAGCAATGGAAACCATGACAAGATTTTATTTTCTTGGGCTCCAAAATCACTGCAGATGGTGACTGCAGCCATGAAATTAAAAGACGCTTACTCCTTGGAAGAAAAGTTATGACCAACCTAGACAGCATATTAAAAAGCAGAGACATTAGTTTGCCAACAAAGGTCTGTCTAGTCTTTTATAGACTTTTTCCAGTAGTCATGTATGGATGGAAGAGTTGGACCATTAAGAAAGCTGAGCCCCGAAGAATTGATATTTTTGAACTGTGGTGTTGGAGAAGACTCTTGAGAGTCCCTTGGACTGCAAGGACATCCAACCAACCCATCAAAAAGGAAATCAGTTCTGAATATTCCTTGGAAGGACTATTGCTGAAGCTGAAACTCCAATACTTTGGCCACCTGAAGCAAAGAACTGACTCATTTGAAAAGACCCTGATGCTGGGAAAGATTGAAGGCGGAAGGAGAAGGGGACAACAAAGGATGAGATGATTGGATGGCATCACCGATTCGATGGACGTGAGTTTAAGTAAACTCTGGGAGTTTGTGATGGACAAGGAGGCCTGGGAGCTACAGTCCATGGGGTCGCAAAGAGTCGGACACAACTGAGTGACTGAACTGAACTGAAGTGATAACATGATGAACCCTAAAAAGCTGTATTTAGTAAAATAAGCCGCCACAGACAAATACTGTATGATTCTACCAAAATGAGGTACCTAGAATAGTCAAATTCATAAAGATATAATGTAGAAGAAAAGAAATCAAAAGTTCCCTGAGAGATGGGAAGAAGGAACGGAGAGTTATTGTTTAGTATGTACAGAGTCTTCATTGGATGTGATGTCAAAGTTTTGTATACAGGTAGCTGCTGCTGCTAAGTCACTTCAGTCGTGTCTGACTCTGTGTGACCCCACAGACGGCAGCCCACCAGGCTCCCCCGTCCCTGGGATTCTCCAGGCAAGAACACTGGAGTGGGTTGCCATTTCCTTCTCCAATGCATGAAAGTGAAAAGTGAAAGTGAAGTCGCTCAGTCGTGTCCGACTCTAGCGACCCCATGGACTGCAGCCTACCAGACTCCTCCATCCATGGGATTTTCTAGGCAAAAGTACTGGAGTGGGGTGCCATTGCCTTCTCCATGTATACAGGTAAGTGATGGTTAAAAAACATTTTGAGTGTATTCAATGCCACTGAATCATACATTTACAAATGGCTGAAGTGGTAAATTAATGGTTTGTTATGCTGAACATATTTGTACCATAATAAAAAAAAGTTTAAATAAAATACTGTTGAAGGCCATCAACCAAAAATTCAAAACAAGTTAAAAAGGGGGAAAAAAAAAAAAACTCTCTGGGACTTCCCTGATGGTCCAGTGGCTAAAACTTTGCACTCCCAATGCAGGGATCCCAGGTTCGATCCCTGGTCAGGGAACTAGATCCCACATGCCACAACTAAGAGTTTGCATGCTGTAACTAAAAAAGATCCCACATACTGCAGCAAGATCAAAATGCCTCAACTAAGACACAGTGCAGTCAAATGAATAAAAAAATTTTGAAAAAAAAAAAGAAAAACCCTCATGGGGTTAATGAACACCTACAAAACAACATGAGAGAAATTCTGCCAACAAAGAATGATGGGATATATAGTAGATACTCTTTTCTGTTTAATATTAAAAATAAAAGTTGTTCAGAAAACAAAGGACTACTCTTCAAATATACTACACTGTTCTTACTGAAAGCTAGAGTGGCTCTTTATATGATATTCGATCAAATGCTTCAAGTACAGAGATCAGACATCTCAAATATGTGGAAACCGAGAATAAAATACCCACAATTTTCTCTTCAGAGATGTTAGAGAAAATAATCGAGAGGACATTACTGCCAGTTGACTTTTGAGCTGAAACTGAGCAAAGAGAGGTACCTCACTTCCTCCCTTGTCACTTCCTCCCCTGTCATTGGAATATACACTCTGCCTGCCTGCCACTCCTTAAGTAGGAACTACTCCAAGGTTATAGTAATTGTGTCTAAACCCAGTTAAGGCCTCACTTACAACTTCTAAGATTTGGCACGTGAGTGCCGAGATCTACTCATCTTGCAGCCACTGAAGACAAGCCTCTTAAACTTCCCTTGCTTTTAAACCTGCCACCTACCAATCTAGAGTGATCTCTGCCTCTTTCATTCTCCCAGACCACTGTGTATAAAGGCCAGTTTATAAACCAACAAAGTAAAAGTCTACTCTGTGAAAGCCACAAAAATAAGCACAAATTAACTCGAATAAAGAAAAAGAAACAAGAAAAACAGGAATAAGGAAAAAGGATTTGTGGTAAATCATATACCTACATACAAAATTAATACTAAATAACTGTGGAAATTATGGTTCACTTAAAAGTTGCATAACTTGATAAAATATAAATAACATAATAAAAACTGTAAAGTGGAAAATGAGAAGAAAAAAATGATGAGAATTTCCTCATCTTCCATAAAGGAAACTCATTCATTACTGTATTTTAGAATGAAAAGAAACAAACCCACAAAGAAATGAGAACCAGAAACAGATAAAACGGGCTTCCCTGATAGCTCAGTGGTAAAGAATCTGCCTGCCAATGCAAGAGATGAGGGTTCGATCCCTGGGTTGAGAAGATCCGCTGGAGAAGGAAATGGCAACCTGCTCTAGTATTCTTGTCTGTGAAATCTCATGGACAGAGGAGCCTGGTGGGCCACAGTCCACAGGTTTGCAAAGAGTCAGACAAAACTGAGTTGCTGAGCATGAGAATCAAGGGAGAGAGAAAGCTATAGCTCAGAAAATTTGCGAGTGAGCTGCAGAGGAGATAGGTCTATCTCTGCAGTGTAACTGGAAAAATCTGAGTTATCTGAGTACCAGATTTGATAGACAGCAGGAATGAAACAAGGACATTAAATCCTGTTTTCCCATTTCCAGAAGTCTATTTAAGAGCTCTAATGGAAAAATATTTCACAACACCTGAAAGTACTAAGATCTCTTACCAGTCGTCTACCTTAAATATGAACAACACAGGAAATACCCAACAACATAAAAAAAGAATATAGTATAGACAAGAGGTTTGAATATATAGTACAAGAAGGAATCACTATTCATATAAACAGCTCCTAAAATAGGCATAAATGAACAGAATTCAAATCATAAGATGTAACACAATGACAGATACTGCAATGGCCAGATTATAACTGAAGTACAATCATAACTTCACATGCTAACAGTATGCAGAGTCTCAAAAAGCAGCAGTTTAAATGTACATACAAATATACAAGCAGAAGCTAATCAGTGTTTCTAAAATTAGTCATCATATATTCCCTTTGAGAATCAGATGAGAAGTATGAACTATTGCCCTTCAAAATGTACATAATGCACACTGAATCAGATGATATTTAAATTCTAAGACCTAAGTAATTTTACTTCTGTCACTGAGACAGGAAAATCCCCAAAAAGCTTTTAGCTGTATTTTAAGACAAAATTATTATCTAAGTTACATAAATCTATATATCAGTTCAGTCGCTCAGTCGTGTCCGACTCTTTGCGACCCCATGAATTGCAGCACGCCAGGCCTCCCTGCCCATCACCACCTCCCGGAGTTCACCCAAACTCATGTCCATCGAGTCGGGGATGCCATCCAGCCATCTCATCCTCTGTCGTCTCCTTTTCCTCCTGCCCCCAATCCCTCCCAGCATCAGAGTCTTTTCCAATGAGTCAACTCTTTGAATGAGGTGGCCAAAGTACTGGAGTTTCAGCTTCAGCATCATTCCTTCCAAAGAACACCCAGGACTCATCTCCTTTAGAATGGACTGGTTGGATCTCCTTGCAGTCCAAGGGACTCTCAAGAGTCTTCTCCAACACCACAGTTCAAAAGCATCAATTCTTCGGCACTCAGCTTTCTTCACAGTCCAACTCTCACATCCATACATGACCACTGGAAAAACCATAGCCTTGACTAGATGGACCTTTGTTGGCAAAATAATGTCTCTGCTTTTCAATATGCTATCTAGGTTGGTCTTAACTTGTCTTCCAAGGAGTAAGCGTCTTTTAATTTCATGGCTATATGTAATCTATATATAAATCTATATATATTCTTTAAATATGGAAAGCATTTAATGATAAATTCCAATACAGTAAAAAAGATTCTGAAGTTTACCTTTTTATGTCCTATGACTAAAAGATTTTATATGAAAGGGTATGAAGAGAGATGTAAAGAGGTAACTCAAATCAGAATAGTAAGTCATTTTAAATGGTACAGAAAGTCACTTAAATGTCAAAATCTTTACTGTAACTTTATGTACAACTTTTTATATTTAATGAAAAATTAGTAAACACATGTAAAACTTTTCAAGTTTACATAAACGTGGGCAAAATCTCCCACCTACCTCAGGCCACTTCCCCAAAAGCAAACCTATTAAAATTTCTTGTGTGTTTTTCTAAAATTGTTCCAGACACTCACAAGTACAAAGAGTACATATACATGTATGTACATTCTCTTTTTACCACTGTTTTAATACACAGTGGGAGAATACACTGGGTACTTACTGTTTCTCTTAATAAAAAATCTACTACCGTTATTATTTAATAAAAACATATCTTGGAGGTTGTTACACATGAACAAAATACATCAGGTTCAGTCCTTCTCATGGCCACCGAACATTCTACTAGACGGCTTTCCCAAAACTCATTTAGTCCCACGTGACAGACATTCAGGGTCTAGTAGCATAGTGAGTGGTGTATCAAACATTTTCATGTACATGTATTTAGAAGACAAATAACTAGAAAGAGAACTGCAATGTTGTTCTTCTAAAGTTACACCATACTCTGGTTAACAGAGTGTACTGTCAAACATAATGAGAATTACCTAATAGGTGAAAACGATATAATGTTAGCTGAACTTACATTTAATTATAATCAAAGATAAGCATTTTTCAAATATTTATAAACCACTTTACACATTTTTTTCAATTTCCCTATGTCACCCTTATCTCTTTTCTGCTTGGATTCCAACAGAAGAGTTTTGATACAAACAATGAAAAAAATAGCAGTCAATCCAATTGTTACAGGGTGAAGTGTGTGTATGTATGCATATCAACTGTGCAAAGTGATTTCAAAAACTTACTCCAGAGGGAAGGAAAAAAGACCCAGGCAAGACCCTATGAAACCAACCAACCAACCCTAGACAACCTGTAACCTGATGTCTGTTATAGTTGGTACTCAAAATGTAAAAATTCCTGATAATTTGAAATCTGTAGTACAGTCAAAAGTTAAACAGTAACAAATCACAGGAATACGCAAATAAAATAATCTTTCAAATATATTTATTTCATCTCATTAAACTATCCTTTATAAATATTTTAAGTTATTTCAGACTATATTACAGATTATGCCAGAATTTTTTAATAATTTCCTTTTTGGTGAATTCAAATTTTTGCCAGGATAAAATGCTAGATAAAATTAATACATAGTATCAATTTAAATGTGATGAATTTCAGTTTCAATAAACAATGCTTCATTACTCCTAGTTACTTATTCTATATTACTTAATATATCATTGTTCTCAATTTTGTCTTGCTATGAATAAAAATTAAAAATCAAAAATTTGAAAAAGTGTAAGTATATTAAAAGTTTATGTATATATGTTGTGATCATTAAGAATATGGATGAAACAAAAATATAATGGATGAAAGCAAGTATAAGGGGAGAAATGGCTATTTTAATAGCAATAATATATAAAATTAAAACCCTTAAGAATGAGCTTAACATATGATAAAATCTATATGCAAGTAACTCTGAAATGCTGAAAGATACAAAATAAAACAAATGGCATATCACAACTTGGATAAGAAGATAGCACTTTTCAAAATAATTATAACAATGAAAATAATATTTTTAAAGGTAAGTCAATGCTAAAACTCACATGGAAAAATAAATGAGACACAGATTCTTTAAAATATATATAAAGGATCAGCTTTGCCAGATATTAAGAAATGTTACACAGACACAAGGTGAAAAAAGAAAAGATATGAGTATAAAAGCAGGGACTAACAAATGTTTTCTCGATGCACCAGACAGTAAATATTTTACGATTACAGGTGATACATTCTCTGTAACAGATATTGTATTCTGCCACTGCAGTGTGGAAGCAGCCACAGACAATATGAAAATGAACAGGCAAAGCTATGGGGCAAACAAACTACAAAATCCAGTGTCCAGCCCACAGGCTATAACTTTACCAATCCCTGGAATACAGATCATGACTATATACACAAAAAGGTCAGTCTACAAAGTTCAGAAATTGGCCCAGTCAAGATAAAACTAGTGTCTGAAATCAGTGAAGAGAATTACTAAACAAATGGAATGGGGACAACACAACCAAAAATTGGGAGGGGAAATACTGCGTATGTATATGATAAATTCCTATTGGATAGAAGATTAAAAAACAAAATTGAAACAAAATGTACAGAAAGGAACTAAAGGTGAATTCTGTTATAATCTTGAAATGCATTTCAAACCATAACACAAAAGCCACAGGCCATTAAGAACTTAAACCACAAGTCTGAAACCACGTACTTGAAACTCAACTGCAAAAACCACCTGAATTAAGCAAGGAGACATGAAAGCAGAATGTAGTCATAACTCCTAACAGAAAAAAAGTCCAATTTCATTGATATATAAAGATCTCCTACAAAAAAAAAGTAAAGCAATTGATAAATGGCAAAGAATATAAACATTCCCGGAAACAAAAAGGGTTCTTAAACACAAGATTTCCAACCTGATTCACATTAAAGAAATCCAAATTTAAAACATCAATGATAACACTTTTCACTCACTAGTTGAGCAAATAAAAAGGAGTTTAATACAACTAATTGAAGAGGATAAGGATAAGGACTTCCTTTCACTTAAAGGTGAAAAGATAAGGAATGATGCTGAAGTTGGAAGCGCCAGTACTTGGACCACTTGTCGTGAAGAGCCAACTCACTGGAAAAAACGTTGATGCTGCGAAAGATTGAAGACAAAAGGAGAAATGGGTGGCAGAGGATGAGATGATTAGATAGCATCACCAACTCAATGGACATGCATGTATTTGAGCAAACTCTGGGAGACAGAGGAGAGGGAAGTCTGGCATGCCTCAGTCCATGGGACTGCAGAGAGTCAGACATGACTTACCAACTAAACAACGGCGAGCGGTCAAAGTGGCACTATCACACCATGAGCTACCATAAGTAAACCACACATAAACTTTAATGTAACAATTCTACCTACAAGTAGGAATTTATCCTACATAATGGTTTTGCACTTGGATGAAATGACTGTAAATAGGTTACCTGTTGTGGCACTGGTTGTAATGGAAAAGAATAGAAAAAGATAGTGCCTATGAACAAGAATTGGTTAAATAAACTACGGTACATGCATATAATAAACACTATCTAGTCCTTAAAAAATTAAGTGCTTTATGTTACTTATATGGAATAATAATCTCCAGGACAAAATGTTAAGTGAAAAAAAACCAAGTCCATTTAGTATGATACATCTGTGGAAAAGAAAAGTGGAAAGAAAAATGTTTACTGTTTACAATTAGAAATTTATACAGAAAATGTATGATGTACCTGAGAGATAAGGAACTGCATGCATGAGAGACTGGTAGAAAGGGGAAAATGTATAGCATATCTTTTTTGAAAAGATATCAATTTTTTGAAATTTAAACCATATGGAAATGAGCCTCTTCAAAAATTATATTTAAAAAGAAGATAGTATAATAGAAAAAAAAACATTACAATGTTCAGGACAGAAGCACTGATTGTATAAATGATAATAATAGGAAAATGTCTCTTAATAAACCAAGAACCTCTAACTGACTAGCTCTCACTTCCTTTAATTATACCACTTGTACAGTAAGACAAGACATGGATTCACAGATTTGGTCCCCAATTTTTCCCATGTCTTGGTTTCTTTAGCTACAAAATGGTAACAGAATTCACCTTATCAGGGAGTGAGCACTTAGAACATATAATAAGGAAGTATTTAATAAATGTAAGCTGTTGATATTACCTGTGCAGCAGCCCAAATGCAGTCAATATGCTGAGTACTCAATCGCCCTTCAGCTGCCAAAAAATTCAAAATCACTTGGCACTGTTTGATAATCTGGGAAAGAAAACCTTATTATAGTTAATTTTTAAAAACTTTCTCTCTTAATAGAGCAGATAAGTCATATAAAAGTCCACAAACCTCAATATGTAAATTTGGTCCAAATATATGCTCTACCACATTGTTGCTTATAAGCCAGTCTGCAAGTTCTTTTGCAATGGACCTAAAGTCAAATAAAAAAAATAGTTTATACATTTCAAAAACTATTAGTATCATTCTGTCCCATGTCTAAAAGCAGACTCAGGTGAAAACCCAAAACTGCTCACATACAAATTATAAGTGTTAGTGTGTTAGTCGCTCAGTCGTGCCCAACTCTGCGACCCCATGGACTGCAGCCCACCAGGCTCCTGTGTCCAGAAGATTTTCCAGGCAAGGATACTGGAGTATAAAGAAGTGACTATATACAATTAACTGTTAATAATACTACAAAGAGTAACTGAAACCGAAATCAAGAAATGACATTACTACCTAAATTTATGAACAAACAAAAAAATTCTGAAAAGTTAGGCTAACTAATACCAGGTGCATAGGGGAGAATACCAAGGGTAACACCCAGAAAGCGATGCATTTTCTGACTCAAAGATCATGCCTTCCCATTATTTCCACAGTAGACACTGAAGCATTCAAGGAAGGTTTTCCCGTAGGTCTGCTATGGCTGGGCTTCCCTGGTGGCTCAGTGATAAAGAATCCGCCTGCCAATGCAGGAGATGCTGATTTAATCCCCGGGTTGGGAAGATTTCCCTGGAGATGGAAATGGCAATCCACTCCATTATTCATGCCTGGGAAATCCCATGAACAGAGAAGCCTTGTGGGCTATACAGTCCACAAAGTCACAAAAAGTCAGACACTGAGTGATCAAGCACGAGCCACTATGAGTAGATATCATAAAAGTAGGTTACCAAAGTGTGGGGGGCGGGAAAGAAAACTCTCCAAGGCAAACGGTAACTCCCCTGCCTGATACTCAAAAAGGTTCTGCTGAAGAGTCGGGTATCAACTGACTGTTCAGAACACTTGGCTACATTTATCATGAACAATTCACCCTTCATTTCAAAATGTGAACTTTTTATTCCTAAACAGTTTTAGATTTTCCTTCATTTTTGGAAAAGAGCTAACAACTTTCTTTTAGAGTAATAAACCACTGGCACAGAAATTAAACTATTAGGTAGCTGGCCAAGTTCCTCTATCCATGGAATTCTCCAGGCAAGAATATTGGAGTGGGTAGCCACTTCTTCTCCAGGGGATCTCCTCAACCCAGGGATCGAACCCGGGTCTCCTGCATTGTAGGCAGATTCTTTACTGACTGAGCCACAAGGGAAGCCCAACAATACACAGTGTCAGTTTATCAGTTAATTTGTCTTTTATAGCTTTAAGATACGTGTGAAACATAATAAACTGAACATATTTAAAGTATATAGTTCAGTGAACTCAAGCTTACATATACATCTATGAATTCATCAGCACTGTCAAGATTACAAACACATCAACCCAAAAAGTTTCTTTATGCCACTTTATCTTTTCTCAGCTCTCACCCCCACTGCCCAGACAATCAGTGATCTGCTTTGTTATTAGTTTTCATTTTCCAGAATTTCATGTAAAAAGATACGGCATGTGATTTTTTTATAATTTAGATTTTTTTTTCACTCAGCATAATCCATTTTCCTTCATTGTCATTAACCCATTGGTTTCTTTCAAGTTTGGGCAATTATGATTAAAGCTGCTGTAAGCACCCATGTGCAAGTTTTTGTGTGGATATAAGTTTTCAAATTCTTTGGGTAAATGCCAGGGAACAAGACTGCTGGATCATAAGGTTATGCTGAGTTTTGTAAGAAACCATGAAACTGTCTTCCAAAGTAGCACCAGTGATGAACAAGTGTTTCTACTGCTTTACTCTTTGTCAGTATCTGGTGTTACCAGTGCTGTGCATTTTGACTGTTCCAATAGGTGTGTAGTAGAATTTCATCGTTGTTTTGATTTGCATTTCCCTGATGTATGCATGTGTTCATGTGCTATCCGTATATCTGCCTTGGTGTAGCTGTCTGCTAAAGTCAGCGTATTTTCAATCTGATTTTCTTTCTGTTCATTTTCTTACTGTTAAATATTTAAGAGTTCTTTGTATATTCTGGATAACAATTCTTTATCAAATGTCTTCTGCAAATGTTTTCCCCTGTCTATGGCTTGTCTTCTCATTCTCTTGACACTGTCTTTCCCAGAGCAGAAGTTTTTTGAAGAAGTCCAGCTTATCAATTCATGGATCATGGTATGGTATTCAAAAGGTCACCACCATAGCCTAGGTCATTCAGGTTTTTTCCTATATTCTTTTAGGAGTTTTCTAGTTTTGCATCCTATGTTCAGGCATGTGATTCATTTTGAATTAACTTTTGTAAAGAGTGTGAGATCTACATCTAGATTTTTTTTTCCACTTGGTTGTCCAATTATTTCAATACTTGTTTGTTGGAATACAAATACAATATTTGTTGGAAATTCTATCTCTGCTACATTGTACTGTCTTGGCACCTTTGTCAAATATCAGCTGACTGTATTTATATGGGCCTATTTCTGAGCACCGTATTCTGTTCCACTGATCTCTCTGCTCTATCACCAAAACTGCACTGTCTTGATCACTGTAAATTCAGAGTAACTGTTGAAGGTGGGTAATGTCAGTCCTCCAACCTTCCAATACACTGAAGAGCAGTGGTGAGAAGGGATACCCTTTCTTTGTTTCTGATCTTAGTGGAAAAACTTTGACCTTCACATCATTAAGTATGGTGTTAGCAGTAGGAGGTTTTGCAGATGGCCTTTATCAGGTTGATTTAGTTCCCTTCTGTGCCTAATTTACTGAGAGTTTTTACCATGAATGGTAAAGTCTGACTTTGTCAAATTTTGACTTTACATTAATTGACTTTGAAATGCTGTACCAGCCTTGAATACCTGAGATAAATCTCACTTGGTTGTGATGTATCATTCTTTTTATACCTTGTTGGATTCAATTTGCTAATATTTTCTAAGGGTTTTCATATGTTTGTTCATGAGAAATACTGGTCTGTAGTTTTCTTTTCTTGTAATGTCTTTGTCTGGTTTTGCTATTAGGGTAATGCTGGCCTCAATGAGTAAGGAAGGCTTCCTTCTGCTATTTTCTGAAAGAAACTGTAGAGAACTGGTATAATTTCTTCCTTAAATATTTGGTTAAATTTACTAGTGAACCCACCTGGGCCTGGTACTTGTTTTGGAAAGTTATTAATTGTTGATTCACTTTAATTGATCCAAGCCCTTTCAAATTAATTCTTTTAAAAATTTTTAAGTGGTTACCACAGAAGAACACCTAATGAAAAAAGTAGTGTTACATATACTGTGGGTAAAAGAAAATAGGTTTCAAAACAGGATGTGTAGTGCAAAGATTCCAAGTTTTTTCAGCAACATAAATTATACACAGAAAAACCAGGAAGAAATTAAAATTCCTTTTCTTGTTTATCCACAAAAGAATTATTTTTAATTTTAAAATTATTATAAATATTTTTTAAAAGAAGCTATGAATTAGACATATGGCCTCAAAGGATCAAACATGAAAATAAAACTACTAGTGGTATATTTTACCTACTTCTGAGTAGGCTGACAGAAGCTATGATCCACAAATGAACTCCATAGAAAAAGACAATTTAACAACTAAAAATAATTCTTTCAGTTCCTTGAAAAATATTCAGAGTAAGTGTAAAATTGGACAACATTATCAATAACAACCATTCAGGACCCTGGAAACATACACACAACTGGGACTCCCATAAGGACTAAGGGGAGCAAGCAGAAAGAAAATTTGAAGAAATTATGATCAAACATCCGAAATTTGAAGAAAAATGTTCATCTACACATTCAAGAACCATAATAAACTCCAACTAAGATAAACACAAGGATATTAACGCCCAGAGAAACCACAATCAAATTCTTAAAAGCCAACGACCAACAGAAAAATCTTAAAAACAGCAAAAAAAAATAAATAAACATGTACAGAAGAACTACAATAAGATTAACAGCAGACTTTTTATCAGAAAATAGAGCTATACTGAAGCAATGTTCCTATATTTTATTAGAATTGTTATTAATCTGAAGTAGACAGTAATAAAGATGCATATTGTAACCCATAAAGCCACCACTAATTTTTAAAGTATAAAAAAATAGAATTAAAATGGTATACAGTTGGTTCTCTGTATCCATGGATTCTGCATCCATATATGCAAACAAAAAAGGATCAAAAATATTTCTTAAAAAAATTCCCAGAAGTTCCAAAAGGCAAAAGTTGAATTTGCCACATGCTGACAACTATTTACATAACACTTAAATTTTGGTATCCTCAGGTGGTCTAGAACCAATTCCCAACACATACCAAGAGACAACTATACTACTATATACACTGCAAAATAAGGCAGTAAAGGAGAAACAGAAAAAAAATTTTAATTAAGACATAAAAAAACCAAAAGCAAAATGGCAGGCATAACTCCAACTATACAGTGACTGAATTAAATAATACAATCATAAGGGAGTACTGTGTAAGAGTAGATTTTTTTCCCCAATCCAACCAAATGCTGTCATCAAGAGATGTATGTTAGATCCAAAAATACAAACAGGTTGAAAGTAAGAGGAAGGAAAAAGAGTTAACATAATAAAGTTACACTGACTATACTAACATCAAATGAAATGAACTAAGCCAAATATTGTTTTAAAGAGACGAAGACGGACATTTTAGGATGATGAAAGGATGAAATTATCAACATAACATAGTAACTATAAACAGAGTGTACCCAACAAAATGTCCTAAAGTACATGCAGCCAAAACCAACAAAAATTGAGAGAGAAAAAGAAATACAGCCAATTTTCATCACCCCTGGTAGTTGTATCATACAATGTCACTGCACTGAGTTAGCTAATACTGAACCCCTGAATATTTTTCTTAGATTACTATTACCCACCGCTTTAATGAATAAAAGGAACATGTTATTAGCATCAAGTGCTTCCTAGAGTGGGTTCTCTTTAAAAGAATGACTCAGTGCAATAATATGACTCATTGGTTAGACTGACTGAAAGAAGACACAGACTTTGATTAAATGCAAATCTCACATAGTAACATTAAGTACACAATTTGGTCTACAATTCATTTGCAGAACTTCTTCAAAGAAATATTGTTTCACAAAACGAATATTTGTTTTGAAGTTTCCACTTCAGTCAGAACAATGCAAAGGAGACTTTTCCCTTTATGTAAAACTGTCATCATAAAAAGTTCATCAACACCCTTCCCCTTCCCCATTCCCTCTGGAAAAAGAGACATGGCTCTCATTTAAGTGTTACCATGTTGTTTTCTTCGATACTCTTTTTCTAAAAACTTTTTATAATTGAGGTACAACGGACAAACAACATGATTAGTCCCAAATGCACAACATGATGATTCAACATTTGTATATATAGCTAAATGACTGTGTAAGTATATACCTAAATTATAGTAAGTCTAGTTAACATCCACTATGATGGTGTTACAAAATTTCTTTTTCATTTGTGATGAGGACTTTTAAGATCTACTCTAACAATTTTCAAATATGCAATACAATATAGCCACCATGCTATACATTACCACTCCTACAACTTACTTATTTTGTAACTAGACATTTGTATCTTTTGACCTCCCTCACCTCTTCTGCCCTCCTCTGACCTCCACACCTCTGACAACTACCAATATATTCTATCTTTGAGCTTAGGGTTTTTAGTTTTTAAAGTCTGTATATAAATGAGACCATATGATATCTTTCTGACTTATTTCACTTAGTATAACGCCCTCAAGGTCCATCCATGTTACCATAAATGGCAAAATTTCATTCTTTTTATGGGTGAATAGTATTCCATTGTATATTCTATTTCACCATAGAACTGAAAGAACAAATAAATACAGTCAATTCTCATTTTTTACTCATGGCAACTGAATCCTATAAAATCTCTGCACTGAATAAACTCATATTGAACTCTTGAATATCAAATTAAAAAAAAAAAGAACTTCTTTTCAGATTCTATTTTCGTGTTACAAAAGAGAAAATGAGCATCAGAAGTGTTCAGTGACATGGCTCAGTTCAGTTCAGCTGCTCAGTCATGTCCGACTCTTTGCGCCCCCATGGACTGCAGCACACCAGGCCTCCCTGTCCATCACCAATTCCCGGAGTTTACTTAAACTCATGTCCATCGAATCAGTGATGCCATCCAATCATCTCATCCTCTGTCGTCCCCTTCTCCTCCTGACTTCAATCTTTCCCAGCATCAGGGTCTTTTCCAATGAGTCAGTTCTTTGCATCAGGTGGCCAAAGTATTGGAGTTTCAGTATCAGTCCTTCCAATGAATATTCAGGACTGATTTCCTTTAGGATGGACTGGTTGGATCTCCTCGCACTCCACGGGACTCTCAAGAGTCTTCTCCAACACCACAGTTCAAAAGCATCAATTCTTCAGTGCTCGGCTTTCTTTATAGTCCAACTCCCACATCCACACATGACTACTGCCCCAATATCAAGTACTAGACGTGAGACTCATATCCCTCCAACTGGCCCAGAGTCACAGCTTCTTGCACTATACTGCACGGCCTCCTACCACTTCCATCCCCTGGTCCTTTCTAAACCAGTGCTAAAACAAGAAAACAGAGCATCACTTTATATGACTTCAGCTGGGAATGTGCACGTTGGGAGACTTTCTTATTGCTCTGTGCATTTCAGCAAGACTATGAAGAACCAAAAGTATTGATTTGGGGGTTACAAATAAACTGTAGCACACAGGCAAATTAATAAAAACAGAATCCACAAAATGAGGATAAACTGAAGTCAGAGACTTCAATCCCCTACTTTTAATAACAGATTGGAACAAGTAGATAAAAAAATCAACAAGGATACTGAAGACAAACATTACGAGTTCACTAGACCTAAGAGACACCTAAGGACTTCCCTGGTGGCTCAGAGGTTAAAACACGTGTCTGCAATGCGGGAGACCTGGGTTCGATCCCTGGGTCGGGAAGATCCCCTGGAGAAGGAAATGGCGACCCACTCCAGTATTCTTGCCTGGAGAATCCCATGGACGGAAGAGCCTGGTGGGCTACAGTCCATGGGGTTGCAAAGAGTCGGACACGACTGAGCGACTTCACTTTGACTTTCAAGAGACACCTATAGAACACTCCATACAACAGCTGAATAAATTCTTCTTAAGCACACATTAACATTCTGTGGTACAGATTATATGTTAATCTGTAAAACAAGACAAATAACCCAACTAAAAACTAGGCCAAAAAGTGAACAAACAATTCACCAAAGAAGAAACAGAATGGCAAATAACCATATAAAAAGATGCTCAGCATTACTGGTAATTAGGCAAATACAAATAAAAGTCATAATGAAATGACACTAACACCCACTATAATGGCTATAATCAAAAATACAGGTAAAAACAAGTGTTGATACGATTGGGGAAAACTGAAACCTTCATATATTACTAGTGGAAATATAATACAGGAATGCTGGAAAACATTTTGACAGTTTCTTTAAAAGTTAAACATAAAATGACCTTACAAACCAGCTGATCATACCTATGTATCTACCAAGAGAAATGAAAACATATGTCCAAAAAGACTTATACACAAATATTTAAAGTAGCATTATTCATACTAATCAGAAAGTAGAAACAATCAAAATATCCATCAATTTGGTAAAAGAATAAACAAAATGTGATAAAGCTATATAATGTAACACTATTCACCAATAAAAAGGAATGAAGTACTAATTCATACCACAACATGAATGAGCCGCAAAATAAACAGTGTAAGTGAAAGGTGGCAATTGAAAACAAACACTATCATATGATTCCATTTATAGCAAACCCCCAAAATGGGCAAATCTACAGACAAAGATTATTAATGGGGATGGGGATAAGAATGGGGATTGACCCACTGCTGGGCATACACACCAAGGAAACCAGAACTGAAAGAGACACGGGTACCCCAATGTTCATCGTAGCACTGTTTACAACAGACAGAACATGGAAGCAACCTAGATGTCCATCCACAGATGAATGGATAAGAAAGCTGTGGTGCATATACACAATGGAATATTATTCAGCCATTAAAAAGAATACATGTGAATCGCTTCTAATGAGGTGGATCAAACTGGAGCCTATTAAACAGAGTGAAGTCAGAAAGAAAAACACCAATACAGTGTATTAACGCACATATATGGAATTCAGAAAGATGGTAACGATCACCCTACATGAGAGAGAGCAAAAGAGACACAGATGTAACGAAGAGTCTTTGGGACTCTATGGGAGAAGGCAAGGGTGGGATGATTTGAGAGAATAGCATTGAAACATGTATATTATCATATGTGAAACAGATTGCCAGCCCAGGTTTGATGCATGAGACAGGGTGCTCAGGGCTGATGCATTGGGATGACCCTGAGGGATGGGATGGGGAGGGAGGTGGGAGGGGGGTTCAGGATGGGGAACACATGTACACCCATGGCTGATTCATGTCAATGTATTGCAAAACCCACTACAATATTATAAAGTAATTAGCCTCCAATTAAAATAAAAAATTAATTTTAAAAAACAAACAACAACAAAAAAAGAATGGGTATTGATGTAATTCCCTGGCAGTCCAGTGGCTAAGGCTCTGAGCTTCCACTGCAGGGGGCATAGGTGCAATCCCTGGCCAGGGAACTAAGATCCCACATGCCATGGTACAGGAGGGGTGGGGGGGATACAACTGACTACAAAAGAGATCCTTCTGAAGTAATATAAATGTTCTACAACTGGACTGTGATGAAAGTTGTACAACTCTGTAAATTTGCTAGAATTCATTATAAAAACAGGTGAGTTTTATGATATGTGCATTATCTATACCTTAATAAAACTGCTTAAAAAGACAGACACAAGTCACAGGCTCCAACAATGAATTTGCTCCAATCTTTCCACACTGTACAAACTCTTCTCTTTCCAACTTAAAATATCTCTACTAACTATTCCTCAAAACTTTTAATCCCCTCCCTCTTAAGCATGTCTTTAGTATGTATAAACTTCACACATTTTTTAAATGGAATTCCTTCTTACTCTCTATCCACAGGAACATAAAAACCTAGCCTGTACATGTAGGGTTACTACACTGGTGAGTTCAAGACTTTTAATTTCTGTCTTTTTGCAGGGATGGGGAGTGATTACTTCATTGGCAATTTTAAAATTCTCTTAAAGGCAGTCTGAAGGGGTGCAAGGGGATGCACTCAGGTGTCAAAAAGGGAAATACAGACATGTAGTTTAATATACATTGGATATAATCTACTTACTATCTTGACTGTGTGAAACAGTACTCCTAGTATGAACCAGAATTTATAAAGCTACTACCCATTCTGGGCCACACATTTTAAGGGGACTTAAACTGACTAAGAATGTTGCCAAAAGTGAATGACCCGCCTGGCCATATAGCTAATAACCATAATATGTGAGAAAAAAAAAGTACAGGCATAGTCTCTGGTTT
Source organism: Bos javanicus (assembly GCF_032452875.1). Lineage (NCBI taxonomy): Eukaryota > Metazoa > Chordata > Mammalia > Artiodactyla > Bovidae > Bos > Bos javanicus. Next base: position 59,894,170 of record NC_083878.1, read on the forward strand.
CCAAACTCATGAAGGGATGGGTTCAATGGAAATTAGCTCCACAGAGCAGAACTAACATCAATGCATAAAAGTTATAGTAAACCAAAAATATGACTCATTCATATCATTACTAATTTTCTAACACCTTAAAACTGTGTAACTCTGAGGAATTCTCTGGCGATCCAGTGGTTAGGATTCCACACTTTCACAACCAAGAGTGTGGGTCTGATCCCTAGTCAGTGGCTCAGAAGTAAAGAATCTGCCTGCCAAGCAGGAGACTTCAATCCCTAGGTTCTGGAGAATCCACTAGAGAAGGAAATGGCAACCCACTCCAGTATTCTTGCCTGGGAAATGCCATGGACAGAGGAGTACGGTGGGCTACAGTCCATGGGGTCACAAAAGAGTCCAACACAACTGAGCCACTAAACAACCACAGGGAACTAAGACTCGGCAAGCCGTGCAATGACACAGCAAAAATAAAACTAACGAACTCTGTTACAGCAGAAAATATTACTACCCAACTGAGATTTTAAAAAATGATTTCTATACTGGATGGACAACTAAATAGAATATTAGAAAAATAAGCATTTCTAAGTACTTTAAAAAGCTGTAGGTTATAAAAACTACTTTTTCATATGTGAGCATCATGAACTTGGTTTTTCCAAAAAAAAAAAAAAAGTTAAATGAGAGCTTTTCCTGCATCAAGTGCGGTTTCCGAAAACTATCAGTACCATATTCTTTACTATTAAGTTCTCCTATATAGTCTCTCTTTGTATTTTGTGAAAAATAACACTGTATGTTTTAAGTGTTGCAATATATTCCTCTGAAAGCTTATTAAAGGCTATACCACAAGGCAAAATATTTCCAGTGAACACTTCAAATCAAATAGTCACAGTTATATTTATCATATAAATAGCTACACACTGATATAGTGTACTTATGCATAAATTACTTACGTTTCTGTGTCTGATACCAATGATTCATTATTGCACACATCATTGAAGGTGTGAAGCTGATTCTATACAGAAAAGAAACATATTTTTCCAAAATTATTCTTGCATGTTAGCAACTGGCAAGAAACATAGTTTGACGTATTTGATATGCAGATCAGAAAGCAATAATCAGATCAAAATTATAAAATATAAGATCATCAGATATATACTTCCCAATTAGCCTATTTCATTTATCATTTTTAAACATGAATTCATTCCACAAGCAATACTTGGGCTTTATTTCACTGAGAATGTTAGAAAAAAGCTGAATAAGGGGGAAAAAATCACAAAAATTTAATGCAAAGCAGCAAGTAATGTGTCATTGCGTGCATGCCAGGTCACTTCAGTAGTGTCAGATTCTTTGCCACCCCATGGATTGTAGCCTGCCAGGCTCCTCTGCCATGGGGATTCTCCAGGCAAGAATACTGGAGTGGATTGCCACGCCCTCCTCTAGGGGATCTTCCCAACCCAGGCACCAAACCCGTTTCTTATGTCTCCTGCATTGGCAGACAGGTTCTTTACCACTAGCGCCACCTGGGAAGCCCAATGAAATTCGAGAAAGGCTTCCTAGGCCTATACTTTTAAGATTTGATTTGGGAAACTGCCATTGTTTTCTACATTTACAGTCTAATACATGGGTAAAATCTAGCCACTTCAGAATAACTATACTATAAAAATAGGTAGTAAATATAAAGGAGTAAATCTAATACAGACCTTTGTAAACCAGAGTAAGCATATCCATTCTGAAAAATGCAGCTAACTACTTAGCTCTAAGCAAACTGTCATGCAAGAAGACAGATTCAAGAACACCAGATTCTTGCCACCCGCCCCTCTCAGAGAGGCTAATAATATGTATTTCTCACCATTTAAAACAGTATTTGCTACTGTGCAAACCAAAAGTTTCTGTTAGTCAAATCTTGCCTATGGCCCAATAATCTGTGGCTTCTACCTGAAATGAATTAGTTACTTATAATCTTCTATTCTTTTTCTCCCTGAAAACATTGCTTTCTAAATGTAAAAAAGCTGAACAGCTAGGACTTCCCTGGTAGTCCAGTGGCTAAGACTCCACGCTCCAAATGCAGGGGGCCTGGGTTCAATTCCTGGTCAGGGAACTAGATCTCACATGCTGCAACTAAGATCTGGCACAATGAAATAAATAATAATAAATATTTTTTTTAAAAAAGAAGGGGGAAAATTTACCCCAAAAATTATTAAAAAAAAAAAAAAAAAATATATATATATATAAAAAACAAGTGAAGGAGTTGGACCTGAAAATCAAAAAGACCTAAGGTATAAATCCTTCTAAGTCCCTGCCTCTTCACATTTAAAATAGGAGGAAAGAGAACACATAAGAAATGATTTGTAAGGACCACAAAAAATAATGCACTTAAAGTCCTTAGCACAATGGTGCTCCATTGTGCTCCATAGGTGGCTCCATAAGCAGTAGGTATTATGATGATGATAATGATAGCCTGAGAAGGCAAACAAAAAATTACCAAAAATAAAAATAGCTTACAGTTATCTGACTTAGTCCAGCCAACCTCATAGTCAAAGTAGGTGACATAAAGTACTTAAATGCAAGATCTAGGCTTTCTTTATCAAAGCACAACGTCGTGTCCAATGGTTCTTTCACTGTGCTCCACATTAAGTCAGCCATGTTGCGAGCCGCACTCTGCCTTAACTCCTGATCAGAGAGCTTGCATAAATACCTGAAATGATTCAGAAATACAACATACACGAAAACTTGCAAGCTATTTCTTAATCCAACTTAAAAATTCAATAATATTCCTTTGCTCCCTAACTTCGAAATGTTTGGTACAGTAGAACCTGACATCCTGGGATTAATATCCCCAATTTAAACTATTTCTAAGTGATACTTCAAGCATTGTGACCTGTGGCAACGTGTCCTTTGCTGAGAGTTCAACATGAATCAGAAACTGCAAAGTCCAACACAACATAGAAGGTGGGTAGAGGGAGGGAGGGAGGGAGGAAGGGAGGGAGGGAGGGAGGAACTACACAGAGACAAGTGGTTTAACATCAGATTCCGTACCCGCACCTCCAGTAAAGCTTTCTATTCTCTAATACCTGTCATGTATACAGCTCTTGCTTTTAATAAGTTTCACTTAACTTCATACAAACAACATATCTACTTCCTGACACAGCCAAAATCTTTCAAAATGTGTACATTTTAAACAGCACTATTTGGATTTCAAAAATCACAATCCACTGGTTTTCCTCTCAGGCCCTACCTATATTATTTGGTTGGTTCCTCCTCCTCGACCCAACCTTTCAACATTACTGCTCCTCAGGGCTCATAATGGATTGCAAAAAGACTCCATATCCTTCCCATCACTTCATACAGCAGTCTTTGCAATGTGACTTCGCCACTCTTCCTATCAAAAGTGTCATTTCTCTACTTCCTTGCACCTGAACTTTGCCATGAAAGTTCCTTTGGCCAATGGCACAAAGAAATGTGACACAGCAGAAGCTTAAAAGCATTTGGGCTTGCTCTCTATTGCTGGGAACTCTTCAACTACCAAGAAAATGGACTCAGGAAAGCCTACTGGATGAAAGACACATATCTAATGCCCCAAATAACATCCAGCCAACTGCCAAAATATATATGAGCACCTGTCTCCACCCGAGACCAATCCACCTGCCAACCACAAGACAAATGAATGAAGTTATCTATCCTAGAGCATCCAGGTCCAGCCAAGTCAACACAGATCGGAAGAGCTAACCAACCGGAGACCTGTGAGAAATGATAAATGGCTGTTATTTTAAGCTACTAGTGCTGGGTGTTTTCTTACACAGCAAAAGCTACCTGATGCAGGCCTGCATCCTAGCTTCACTTGTATTCTCTTTCTATGTTCTCTCCCTAGATGAGTTCATTTATTTACTCCAGAAGATTCTAAGAGTGATTCTTTATGCTGACAACTTCTAAATTAATGCTGTTGTTCTAAATTACATGCTTTTACTCCCAATTTCCTACTGTCACTTAAATGTCCCAAAGGCATGTAAAAATGAAGTCTTTAAACTCTCTCAGTCTTTCCCATCTCAGTTAATGATACCAACTGCAAACAGAGGAATCAAGGAGAAGAGGGTTAAGTGTCATCCACTACGCTATCCCTTTTCTTAAACTCCACAATCACCAATCTTGCTATCCCTTTTCTTAAACTCCACAATCACCAATCTTGTTGCTTTCATTCTCAACTATATCCAATGAATCTGCAAAACGTAACAATAACCTTGTACAAGTTTATTGCTTATCAACAATCCTTGAACAAGTATCCCTAACTTCTTTCCAGGACTACTGCATTAACTTTTCAGTTGGTCTCCCAGCTTCTCCTTCAACCCTCCTACAATTTATGAGGCAACTTCCAAGCTACTGAAAGGCCAACCTGATCTTTTAAAAACCACTATGAGGGCTTCCCTGGTGATCCAGTGGTTAAGAATTCATCTGCCAATGCAGTGGACACACTTTCAATCCCTGGTCCAGGACGATCCCATGCTGCAGTGTGCGTGGGCACACTGAGTCCCGTGTGCCACAACTATTGAAGCCTGTGCACCTGGAACCTGTGCTCTGCAACAAGAGAAGCCCCTACCCTCCACAACTGGACACAGCCCATGGGCTTGAAGCAGTGAAGACCCAGCAAAGCCACAAACAAAATAACCAAATCTTTTTAGAAAATTAAGCTATTAAAAAAAAAAAAAAACCATCAGGATTCATCTACTTAAAACCCTTCAACAGACCCCACTGCTAAAAGTAAATTCAAATTCCTTGCAACAGCCTGAAGGTCCTAAATAATTTTATCAATCATATCATAATTGAACTTCCCTGTGCATTGTTCTCTGCCAATCTACTTCTAGTTTTTTAATGTCATATTCTTTCCAACTTCAAAGCCTATGCCTTTATGTTCCTTCTACCTGAAATATGTCCTTCTAATTAATATCTGATGAGCAGATTCATGTTCTTCAGATGCCACCTTTCTGAAAGGCCTCATATTCTCTATCACCTTATATCTTTACTTGCACAGGATTCAGCATTATCTGATTCTTTTCCTGATACTTTCTCCAATAACTTAGACAGTAACTGGAAAATAGTAGGCACTAAAATTTTTGCAAATGCAAGAATAAGAAAAATTATAAAGAACTCTTAAATATTATCAAGTAACACAATCTAAGAACACCAAAAGCTTACATCCTACATTTAAACAATACAATTCTTTCTCTATCTTCATCATAGGTTTCATTCATAGGTTGGGACTTACAAAACACAAGTATCACTTGCTCCTCAATGAGACCTTCTCCATACCCACAGTTACTAATTGTGACCTACCCTCTAGAACTCTCAATCCACCCTTGTCATTATTTTTCTCTGTAGTACTCATGAATTTCTTTTTTATGTTTTAATTATTTATTTCAATTGGAGGCTAATTATAATATTGTAGTGGTTTTTGCCATACATTGCCATTACATCAGCCATGGGTGTACACATGTTCCCCATCTTGAACCCACCCACCCTCAACTCCCTCCCCATCCCATCCCTCAGGGTCATCCCAGTGCACCAGCCCTGAGCACCCTGTCTCATGCATCGAACCTGGGCTGGGGATCTATTTCACATATGATAATATACATGTGTCAATGCTATTCTCTCAAATCATCCCACCCTCGCCTTCTCCCACGGGTCCAAAAGTCTGTTCTTTACATCTGTGTTTCTTTTGCTGTCTCGCATATAGGTCATCGTTACCATCTTTCTAAATTCCATATATATGCGTTAATATACTGTATTGGTGTTTTTCTTTCTGACTTACATCACTCTGTATAATAGGCTCCAGTTTCATCCACCTCATTAGAACTGATTCAAATGCATTCTTTTTAATAGCTGGTACTCATGACTTTCTAATGGACTCTATTATTTTTTATTGTGTACACAGATTACACAAAAGGAGGTAACTTTTCTTCTCTGCTATATTCCCTATGCCTATAAAACTTAGTATATATTTGCTTACTGAATAAATATAGCTGAATATCGTGCAACCACTGTTAATCTCTCATTCTTTATACTCAAGGAAAAAAAATTCCAACATGAATTGCTTAAAAGTAAACATTAAATATAAAAATACATGTTCATTAGAAACTATAAATTGTCAAATTAAAATTTTCTCTGGGGAATGTGAATGCAAAGGGCTTTCAAACAATATAATTCTGTACTATTATATGAACAGTTTTAAACACTACTATATTGACAACAAGGGGAGAAAAGTTTTATAAACTTACCTGATAACGTATGTCCTAAAAGGAATAATGTGCTGCATGACAGCAGGGATATGCAGCCATATTCTAATCTATAAAGAAACATAAAAGCAATATTAATGTATAATGAATATGAAATACATGTCTTTAAGAACAAAAACATTTAGTATTTTGCTACATCTAAAACATAAATATTTTGTAAAGGATAAACTAAGAAATATTACTGAACACATACAAGTAGTTTAACCTATACATTTTTAATACATATACCTAAAATCAACCTAAAGAATTACTATCAGCATCTTGATAAAAAGGGAGAACCATCAATCCAAGAGTATCTTACTACCTGCTATTCTATACCTCTTTGCATGGTAGCAACCCAAATACAATAGAACTATATAATTTTTTCATAAATCATCTTAGTTTTTTAAACTATATATTTATTTATTTATTAGGCTATGTTGGGTCTTAGTTATGGCACTCCAGCTTCTCTCTAGTTGTGGCACACAGGCTCAGTGGTTGTAGTATGCGGATGAGTTTCCCCATGGCATGTGGCATCTTAGTTCCTCAACCAGGGATCGAACCCATGTCTCCTGTGTTGACAGATGGATTATTAACCACTGAGCCACCTGGAAAGCCCTATATGTCAATTACACCTTAATTTTTTAAAAAAAATGACGAGGTAGAACTTGTTTTACTGCATAACAAGACTTCTTAAAAAGCAGCAGAAATTAGATAGTATGAAAAATAGCACAAGACTAATCAAATAGACAAATGGAACATACTACAAATCTGAGACTATGCCCAAGAAGACACATAAAGATACTTGATTTATGACAAAAATGAGTCTGCAAAACAAAGAGGAAAGAACTGTCTTTGCTACAAATAGTGATAGGACCAGGAGTTGGCTGTATGAAAAAGAAAATGAATCCTAATCCCTCACATACACCACACACGGTCAGTTACCACGGAATTACAGGTCAAAATAACAAAGTAATATAACAAAACTTGAAGAAAATGGAAAAATATCTTCATAACCTGAGAATAAGATTTTTTTAACCATTAATGAAAATATTAACCATAAGGAAAACATTTCTTATAAATTATACACCATTAAGATTTAAAGCAATCCTTAATGAAAATGCAAATTACAATGAGCTGTCATCTCACATAATTCAGAATGGCCATCATCAAAAAGATTACAGATAACAAATGCTGGAGAGGGTAGAAAGAAAAGGGAACCTTTCTGCAGCATAGGTGGCAACGTAAATTGGTGAAGCCACAATGAAAAAGTCCAGAGATTCTGATAAAAACTAAAAATAGAGTTACCACATGATCCAACAATCCCACTTCTAGGCATATATTCTAAAAAGAAAGGGAAAAAAAAACTCTAATTCAAAAAGATACATCCATCCCCAATGTCCACAGAACACTATTCACAATAGTGAAGACACAGAAGTAATCTAAATGTCCACCGACAGATGAATGAATAAACAAAATGGGGTATACATATCTGTTCCTGCTGTTCAGTTGCTAAGTACAACTCTTTGTGACCTCATGAACTGCAGCACGCCAGGCTCCCCTATCCTCCACTATCTCCCAGTTTGCTCAAATTCATGTCCACTGAGTTGATGAGGCTATCTAACCATCTCATCCTTTGCCGTGCCCTTCTCATTTTGCCTTAAATCTGTCAGGGACTTTTCCAATGAGTTGGCTCTTTGCATCAGGTGGCCAAAGTACTGGAGCTTCAGCTTCAGCATCAGTCCTTCCAATGAAAATTCAGAGTTGATCTCCTTTAGGATTGACTGGTTTGATCTCCTTGCTGTCCAAGGTCTTCTCCATCACCACAATTTGAAAGCATCAATTCTTCAGCGCTCAGCCTTCTTTCCTGTCCAACTGTCACACCTGGAGACTACTGGAAAAACCGTATCTTTGACTATGCAAACCTTTGTCGGCAAAGTGATACATGTGCTCTTTAATACACTCTCTCTGTTTGTCATAGCTTTCCTTCCAAGGAGCAAGCATCTTTCAATTTCATGGGACTAGTCACCAGCCAGTGATTCTGGAGCCCAAGAAGATAAAATTGGTTTCCACTTCCACTTTTTCCCCTTCAATTTGCCATGAAGTGAAGGGACCAGGTACCATGATCTTAGATTTTTTACAATCAAATTTCAAGCTAACTTTTTCATTCTTCTCTTGCACCTTCATCAAGAGGCTCTTCAGTTACTCTTCACTTTCTGACATTAGAATGATATCTGCATATTGAGATTGTTGACATTTCTCCTGGCAATGTTGATTTGAGCTTGTCATTCATCCAGCCCAGCATTTTGCATAATGTACTCTGCACAGAAATTAAATGAGCACAGTGACAATATACAGCCTTTTCATATTCCTTTCCCAATTCTGAACCAGTCCTTTGTTCCATGTCTGGTTCTGTTGCTTCTTGACCCTCATACAGGTTTCTCAGGAGACAGGTAATGTGGTCTGTTATTCCCATCTCTAAGACTTTTCCACGGTTTGTTGTGATCCACAAGTCAAAGGCTTTAGCGTAATCAATGAAGCAAAAGTAGGTATTTTTCTGGAATTCTTAATCACAGCACTTTAACAGAATCATTTAGGATTTGAAACAGCTCAGCTGGAATCTATCACCCCCACTAACTTTGTTCATAGTAATGCTTCCTCAGGCCCACTTGATTTCACTCTCCAGGATGTCTGGCTCTAAGTGAGTGGCCAAACCATGTTCATTATCAGGTGATTAAGACTTCTTGCATAGTTCTGTGTATTCTTCCCTCCTCTTCTTTATCTCTTCTGCTTCTGATAGATCTTTACCATTTCTGTCCTTCATGCCCATCCTCGCATGAAATGTACCCCTGGTATCTCCAATTTTCTTGAAGTGATCTCTAGTTTTTCCCATCTAAATTGTTTTCCTCTCTTTCCCTGCATTGTTCATTTAAGAAGGCCTTCTCATCTCTTCTTGCCATTCTCTGGAACCCTGCATTCAGTTGGGTGTATCTTTCCCTTTCTCCCTTGCTTTTGGCTTCTCTTTCCTAAGCTATTTGTAAACCCTCCTCAAAAAGACAAACAGCCTTCCTGCATTTCTTTTTCTTTGGGATGGTTTTGGTTGCTGCCTGCTGTACAATGTGACAAATCTCTGTCCATAGTTCTTCAGGCACTATATCACATCTACTCCCTTGAATCTATTTGTCACTTCAACTGTATAATCATAAAGAATTTGATTTAGGTCATACCTCAACAATCTAGGGATTTCCCCTACTCTCTTCAATTTAAGCCTGAATTTTATAAGGAATCCATGATCTGAGCCACAGTCAGCTCCAGGTCTTGTGTTTGCTGACTGTACTGAGCTTCTCTACCTTTGGCTGCAAATAACACAGTCAATCTAATTTCAGTACTGACCATCTGGTGATGTCCACGTGTAGAGTCTGAAGAGACTGTTGGAAGAGTTGTTGGAAAAGGGTTTTTGCTATGACCAGCATGTTCTCTTGACAAAAACTCAGCCTCTGCCCTGTTCATTTTGTATTCCAAGGCCAAACTTGCCTGTTAAACTCCTGACTTTCTACTTCTAATCCTACTTCCTAATCCCTATGATAAAAAGGACACCTTTATTTGGTGTGTGTACCAAAAGGTCTTGTAGGTCTTCACAGAACCAGTCAACTTCAATTTCTTCAGCATCAGTAGCTGTGGCACAGACTTGGATTCCTGTGATGTTGAATGGTTTGTTGAATGGTTTGCCTTTGAAACAAATTGAGACCATTTTGTCATTTTTGAGACTGCAACCAAGTACTGCATTTTGGACTCTTATTGACTATGAGGGTTATTCCATTTCTTTCAATAGATTCTTACCTATAGCAGTAGATATAATGGTCATTTGAATAAATTTGACCATTCCCATCCATTTCAGTTCACTAATTCCTAAGATGTCAATGTTCGATCTTGCCAATTCCTCCTTGACCACATCCAGTTTACCTTAATTCACGGACCTAACATTCCAGGTTCCTAAGCAATACACTTCTTTATGGCATCAGACTTTACTTTTACCACCAGCTGTATCCACAACTGAGCATCATTTCTGCTTTGACCTAACCCCTTCATTCCTTCTGAGCTCTTAGTTAATTGTCCTTCGCTCTTCCCCAGGAGCATACTGGACATTCTAACCTAGGGGGCCCAGCTTCCGGTGTCATATCTTTTTGCCTCTTCATACTGTTCATGAGGTTCTCCAGGCAAGAATACTGGAGTGGATTCCCATTTCCTCCTCCAATGGACCACATTTTCTTGGAACTCTTCACTATGATCCGTCCATCTTGGGTAGCCCTACACAGTGTGGCTCATAACTTCATTGATTTACACAAGCCCCTTTGCCACAGACTATAATCCATTAACTGGGGTGTGTGTGTGTGTGTGTGTGTGTGTGTGTGTTTGTGTGTGTGATAGAATATTACTAAACCATTAAAAAAAAACAACTTGCAATTTGCAGCAACATGGGAATGGACCCAGACATTATCATACATAGTGAAGAAAGTCAGGCAGAGAAAGACAAATTCTATATGATATCACTCATACACGGAATCCAAAAAAATAATATAAATCAACTTCTGTACAAAACAGAACACCTATGGTTACCAAAGGGAAAGGTGAGAGGGAGGGATAAATTGGGAGTATGAGATTAACATCTACTTCAGCTTCATTGACTACATGAAAGCCTCTGACTATGTGGATCACAACAAACTGTGGAAAGTTCTTTAAGAGACAGGAATATCAGACAACATTATCTGTTTCCTAAGAAATCTGTATGTGGGTCAAGAAACAATAGACTCTTACATGGAACAAATGACTGGTTCAAAGTTAAGGAGTACAGAAAGGCTATATATTGTCTATTTATGCAACTTCTATGCAGAATACATCATGCAAAATGCCGGACTGGATGAATCACAAGCTGGAATCAAGATTGCCAGAAGAAGTACCAACATCCTCAGATATGCAGATGATACCACCCTAATGGCAGACTGTGAGGAGGAACTAAAGAGCCGCTTGATCAAGGTGAGAGAGGAGAGTGAAAAAGCTGGCTTAAAACTCAACATTTAAAAAAACTAAGATCATGGCATCTGGTCCCATCACTAAATGCAAATAAAAAGGGAAACTGAAACCAATGACAGACTTATTTTGGGGGGCTCCAAATCACTGCAGACTATGACTGCAGCCATGAAATTAAAAGATGCTTCCTCCTTGGAAGGAAAGCTATCACAAACCTAGACAGTGTATTACAAAGCAAAGATATCACTTTGCTGACAAAAGTTTGCATAGTCAAAGCTATGGTTTTTCCAGCAGTCATGTACAGATGTGAGAGCTGGACCATAAGAAAGTCTGAGCACCAAAGAATGGACATGAATTTGAGCAAACTCTGGGACACAGTGAAGGACAGGGAAGGCTGGTGTGCTGCTGTCCATGGGGTCACAAAGAGTCAGACACAACTGAACAACTGAACTACAATAATGAGATTAATAAATACATACCACACCTTAGATATAAATAAGGGCTTACAAACAATAAGGGCTTCCCTGGTGGCTCAGTGGTAAAGAATGTGCCTGCCAATGCAGAAGACATGGGTTAGATCTCTGGTCTAGGAAGATCCCACATGCTGGAGAGCAACTAAGCAAGCCCTTGTGTCACAACTACTGAGCCCATGTTCCACTGCAGCCCACTCACCCTAGAGTCTGTGTATCAGAACAAGAGAACACATCACAGTGAGAAGCCAGCCCCAACTCACTGCAACTGCAGAAAGCTGCATGCAACAATGAAGACCCAGCACAGCCAAAAATATCAATAAACAAAAATTTTAAAAAACAAACAACAAGGATTTACTGTATAGTACATGGGACTATGTTCGGGATCTTGTACTAACCTATAGTGAAAATGAAGCTGTATACCCAAAACTAACATAATATTGTAAATCAACTATTTGTTGTTTTAGTTGCTAAGCTGTATCTGACTCTTTGCGACCCCATGGACTGTAGCCCCCCAGGCTCCTGTCCGTGGGATTTTTCAGGCAAGAATACGGGAATGGAATGGCGGGTTGCCATTTCCTTCTCTGGGAGGTCTTCTCAGCCTAGGGATCAAATCCACTACTACTACTACGTCTCCTGCATTACAGATGAACTCTTTACCACTGAGCCAGTTATATTAAAAATAATCATCTTTAAAATATACAAGAGAATGGAAAGCAAAACCAGAGTTGAAGAAGGTATTAGTAATCCATGGATGTCAGGCAAAAGACTTGTATAAAAAACATATAAGGAATCTCCATATATCAGTAAGGAAAGGGCAAACAATTTGATTTTTTTAATGAATTTAATAAACCTGAACTGACACTTCTCAAAAAATATTCAAATGGCTAATAGCCCATGAAATTGTGTTCAATTTCTTTAGTCATTTAAAAATACAAAAGGAGACCATAATGAGATACCACTACTCATCCATCAGGAGTAAGAACACTTGATGTTTGCTTGGATACGGAGCAATGGGAAACCTCATTCCTGGTAGGAGTATAAACTAATACAATTACTTACAGAAACCTTAACATTAATGTGTAAGAGTGATTTTATGCATAACTTGTCATCAACAAATTCTACTACTAGATATATATCAAAATAAAACACATGCACATATGCACCAAAAGACATGTAAGAGGTTGCTGACACCACATAACTCTTAATAATCTAAATATTCAACACCAGTAAAACAGACCAATGGAAGTGTATTTTAAAGGAGTATTATACAACAATGAAATTGAGCTACTTCAGCTACACGCAATCTCAATTTTAAATTAAACTAGCCATACATGCTATAGTCCATGGGGTCACTAAGAGTCAGACACAACTGAACGACTTCACTTTCACTTTTCACTTTCATGGAGAAGGAAATGGCAACCCACTCCAGTCTGGGTTCTTGCCTGGAGAATCCCAGGGACAGAGGAGCCTGGCGGGCTGCTGTCCATGGGGTCGCACAGAGTCAGACACGACTGAAATGACTTAGCAGCAGCAGCAGCAATACATGAAAGATGCATTATGTGTAATTTCACATACATGGTTCGGTTCAGTTCAGCCACTCAGTTACGTCCAACTCTTTGTGACCCCATGGACTGCAGCACGTCAGGCTTCCCTGTCCATCACCGACTCCCAGAGCTTGATCAAAGTCATGTCCATCGAGTTGGTGATGCCATCCAATCATCTCATCCTCTGCCTACAATTTTTCCCAGCACCAGGGTCGTTTCAAATGAGTCAGTTCTTCATATCAGCTGGCCAAAGTATTGGAGTTTCAGCTTCAGCATCGGTCCTTCCAATGAATATTCAGTACTGATTTCCTTTAGGATTGACTGGTCTGATTTCCTTGCAGTCCAAGAGACACTCAAGAGTCTTCTCCAACACCACAGTTCAAAAGCATCAATTCTTTGGCGCTCAGCTTTTTTTATAGTCCAACTCTCTCATCCATACATAAAGTGAAGTGCAGTGAAAGTCCCTCAGTCATGTCCAACTCTTTGCAACCCCACAGACAATAAAGTCCATGGAATTCTCCAGGCCAGAATCCTGGAGTGAGTAGCCTTTCCCTTCTCCAGGGGATCATCCCAACCCAGGGATCGAACCCAGGGATCGAACCCAGCTCTCCCGCATTGCAGGAGAATTCTTTACCAGCTGAGCCACAAGGGAAGCCCTTCCATGACTACAAGTCATCCATACATGACTCCTGGAAAAACCAAAGCCTTGACTAGTCGAACTTTTGTCAGCAAAGTAATGTCTCTGCTTTTTAATATGCTATCTAGGTTGGTCATAGCTTTTCTTCCAAGAAGCAAGCATCTTTTAATTTTATGGCTGCAGTCACCATCTGCAGTGATTTTGGAGCCCAAAAATATAAAGTCTGTCACTGTTTCCATTATTTCCCCATCTATTTGCCATGAAGTGATAGGACCAGATACCATGATCTTAAGTTTTTTGAGTGCTGAGTTTTAAGTCAACTTTTTCACTCTCCTCTTTCACTTTCCTCAACAGGCTCTTTAGTTCTTCTTCACTTTCTGCCATAAGGGTGGTGTCATCTGTGTCTCTGAGGTTACTGGTATTTCTCCCGGCAATCATGGTTAACCATACATGGTTAACAAGGGACAAAACTAAATTATAGTATTTCAGGCTATAAGCTTAAGTAATAAAACAATAAAGAAAAGCAAGAAATAAAAATATGAATTGTATTTACCTTTAAGGGCAAAGAGATGGGAAAGTGACTTAGAGGAATCATAAAGGAGGCTTCTGGGGAGTTAACTGTTTTGTCTCTTGGCATAGTAGTGGTTAGAAGGGTAGTGATTAGAAGGGGTATTCACTTTGATAAATCATAAACCTTATTCTGTGCACTCTTCTGTTTGAATGTGTATTTCAAATTTTTTTAAAAGGTTAACACATTCAATTATATACAAGATACATTAGAGATGGTGAAAATGAAAATAGGTACAGTGATACCTTTTATTTGCAGATAAAGACCTCAATGAATAAAAGTGTAAATAAAAATGACAAGGGAAAATGTCAACACTGGAAAGAAATTTTTAACAGAAAGAGCTACCATTTGTTGATCCCTTAATATTCTCATTCTGATAGATGGAAAAAGTGAAGTTTATAATGTAATCAAAATTAGATAAAAAGTGGGCTTCCCTTGTGGCTCCGTGGTAAAGAATCTGCCTGCCAATGCATGAGACACAGGTTCGATCCTGGGTGCAGGAAAATCCCACATGCTGTGGAGCAACTGAGCCTGTGTGCCAAGAGAAACCACTGCAATGAGAAGCATGGGAACTGCAACTAAAGAGTAGCGTCCACTCGCCACATCTAAAGAAATGCTAAAGAAAAGCTACAAAGACGCAACACAGCCAAAAAAATAAAAAGTAAATAAAATTTTAAAATAAATAAAAAGTATTAAATAATATTAAGCAAACAATACCAAAAAGATAGTACAACAGAACTACAATTCAAGCCCAGAATTATTCCTCTGTAAAATCTACATTCTTTATACTATTATAATGGAAAACATTATAAAAATCAAATTCCATACACTATTAATCATATAATATAGGTTCTTCTTCTTTCCTTACTGTTAGTGCAGCCAAAAATAAATAAATAAATGAGACTTAAAGAAACCACCAGGATTTATAATTTACAATGCTCCACTAATGGAAAACTACTCTGCTCTAAGTCAATTTGTATGTGACAAGAAAATTCTGAAATTTAAAGGCCTAAAAAGGGATGTCTATTTCAAGTGCTTAAACAGATCACTAAGTGCTTTCATATAAACTTCAGAGTGGTCAAAACCCCAAGAAAGGTCAGAAATCATGCTAAAACTCGTACTACTTTAAATGTCCAAACTCTGAAAAAAATTAACTACAGGGTCTGCAGAAAACATAATTACCAAAAACCCCCGGCAATTTAAGCTCCTAATTGCACCAAAGTATTAACTGTATTTAGAAAAACAGAATGAAAAGGGCAAAATCAAAAAATATTTTTTTATGACGAACGGTGCCAAATGATAGTTACCCATTCAAGTTATAAAATATTTGGTTGGAAAGTACATTATGTTATACTCTCAGGAAAAAAACACATCAATTTAGTATCCAAATAATTACATTATTAATTAAAACAGTATGACTAATTTTAACTTTGGTTTATTGGTCTCAGTTGAGCTACAAAATAACGTTATGCAAACTGACAACAGTCCACAGTTAGCAGTCACAAAAAGGCTGGGAACAGAAAACTGAAACTGAATTCAAACTTTTTCTCTAGTAAAGGACTCCTTTTCAAGAGAGAGTAATAAATTAGTCTTTAATGAGGCTTCCATAATAGACTTTAACCAAGCATTAGTAAAATTAATTCAAGAAATAAATTTAATTCAGGTAATATTCCTAAGGAAAACTGTTGATAAATTATTTTGTGAATTTTCAATTTCAAACTCAATCAAATACTTTGTCTAAATTTATTACAGCTTAAAATTAAAATGTCAACACAGGATTCACTCAAAATTTTATTTTTTCCTTTTTCTACCAAAGGAAACCAAAATGAATAGAACTTCCTTTCAAACAAAGTCAATCAGATTAACAGAATTAAGTGTTAATAACAGCTACAATAAATAACAGCTATCAGTAACTAAGTATTTACTATTTATCAAGTACTATTAATAAGAATTTAAAATCTATCTTAAAACCTCATCACCATCTTTAAAGGCAGATCACCATACTTATCATTCCCATTCTACAAATTAAAAAATTGAAGCTCAGATTCAGAATTCAAACACAATTGTTAATCCAAATGCCAACTATGAATTCAAAGTGTATATTCCTAACCTACAAAAGCTACATTGCCGTTACAGGTAGTATTTTCAACCTATCCAAGGAACCAGGGAATTTGGGGGCTAAAAATGGTTCAAATATGGAAATGGAGGTATTCAAAACACTTTAGAAAGGCAGTGTCCTTTCCAGTGTATTTCTACACTGGAAACAATGAGACAAAGTTATTTTGTTGGGTCTTTTTTACCCCTTGTATTTTTATTTTACATACACACTTGAAATATTTCACAGTAGTTATTATTTACGGTGAGTCAGTTAACACAAGAATTCTGGCTTTGGCAAAGTTAGATTTAAGTTTTCCTGTACGATTTTTTAAAATGATGACCAAAATAAAAGGTTATTTCAGGTTAAATTTTAATATAGAGACAATAAAAAATATTTCTGTGTTTCGGCACATACTGTGTTTCACATAACTGACATTAACATACAAAAGAATTATCTTCTTTACAAAGGCAAAAAGAAATGTTAGCTTTTTACCTGTAATAGAGAGGGAAGTCAGACACACTATAATAAAGCCCTGGGCTAGGCTAACCATTATTTAAGAAACCAAAAACCCTAAGAAGTCAAAAATTTGCCAGTACAAAATTCCAGACAAGGAAAGCTAAAAATCAGCATAAGACTCTGTAAAGCAATCCATCTTACGTTTCAAATAAAAGAGGTAGATAAATTTACATTTTTTACTTAAATTCATTAATTTTTTCTTGCGATGCCACACTGCTTGTGAGATCTTACTTCTTTGACCAGGAATTGAACCCAGGCCACGCAGTGAAAGCACTGACTCATAACCATTGATACAAATTTTAATTTTACTTTAGTGAAGACTGAAAAAAAAAAAAGACTTCTATACTCAACTTTTTCAAAGTATAATCCAGAAAAAAAAAAGACTATTGAACATAACAAATCTTCATAACCTTTTTCTGGACATATAAATGCATGTTATTAATATAAGTCTTTATTCCCAAGATTAAAGTCAATAATCAATAATCAATTAAAATAATCAATAATCAATTTCAAACAATACTTACATTAGACACAACTGTAATAAATGCATGTGCTATCAGAAATGGTAAAGTTTCAGGAGTTCCATATTCAAAGCAGTCCTTCATAAGAGAAAGGCCATTTTTCCCACAAAACAAACATACATAACGAAGCAAATGCAATGGTACTTCTACATCCTGAAGAAAAAAAGAAAATTATTTTAAAACTTATCTGAGGTAATTTTCATTTTATTACCAGTACTGGAAAGATACTGGTCAGACATAAACTCAGACTGTATGAACAAAATAATAAAATTTCCATAACTCTAAAAATGAAAAAAGATAAGCACTTACATTCATATCACAGAATGCCCCTAAAATGTTGCTTTCTTGGGTTGATATATCCTGATTAAGAAGAAGAAAAAAAAAGGTAAATGCAATTGCATCACACTACCACATAACCATCTTTTAAAACCACAATTTTTTAAAGACCGATTTTACAAAACCTCATATTTTACAACTATTACTCTTCATGAACAGTAGTATTCCAACTGAAGTTAATATGATTCAATTCTAAAGTATATTTTAACTCTTCTCTGAAGAAATAGAACTAAGATGGAATGGAATGGGTGAATTTAACTCAGATGACCATTATATCTACTACCATGGGCAGGAATCTGTTAGAAGAAATGGAGTAGCCACCATGGTCAACAAAAGAGTCCGAAATGCAGTATTTGGAACAATCTCAAAAATGACAGAATTATCTCTGTTCATTTCCAAGGCAAACCATTCAACATCACAGTAATCCAAGTCTATGCCCCAACCAGTAACGCTGAAGAAGATGAACAGTTCTATGAGGACCTACAAGACGATTTAGAACTAACACCCAAAAAACATGTCCTTTTCATTATAGGGGACTGGTATACAAAAGTAGGAAGTCAAGAAACACCTGGAGGAATAGGCAAATCTGGCCTTGGGAGTACAGAATGAAGCCGGGCAAAGGCTAACAGAGTTTTGCCAACAGAACGCACTTGTCATAGCAAACACCCTTTGGCACTGTTTCCACTGTTTTCCCATCTATTTCCCATGAAATGATGGGACCGGATGCCATGATCTTCGTTTTCTGAATGTTGAGCTTTAAGCCAACTTTTTCACTCTCCACTTTCACTTTCATCAAGAGGCTTTTGAGTTCCTCTTCACTTTCTGCCATAAGGGTGTTGTCACCTGCATATCTGAGGTTATTGATATTTCTCCCAGTAATCCTGATTTCAGCTTGTGCTTCTTCCAGTCCAGCGTTTCTCATGATGTACTCTGCATAGAAGTTAAATAAGGAGGGTGACAATATACAGCCTTGACTTACTCCTTTTCCTATTTGGAACCAGTCTGTTGTTCCATGTCCAGTTCTCACTGTTGCTTCCTGACCTGCATATAGATTTCTCAAAAGGCAGATCAGGTGGTCTGGTATAATGTTACCCTGCTTATCTAACTTATATGCACAGTACATCATGAAAAACACTGGGTTGGAAGAAGCACAAGCTGGAATCAAGATGCCGGGAGAAATATCAATAACCTCAGATATGCAGGTGGCACCACCCTTATGGCAGAAAGTGAAGAGGAACTAAAAAGCCTCTTGATGAAAGTGGAGAGTGAAAAAGTTGGCTTAAAGCTCAACATTCAGAAAATGAAGATCATGGCATCCGGTCCCATGATTTCATGGGAAATAGATGGGGAAACAGTGGAAACAGTGTCAGACTTTATTTTTGGGGGCTCCAAAATCACTTCAGATGGTGACTGCAGCCATGAAATTAAAAGACGCTTACTCCTTGGAAGGAAAGTTATGACAAACCTAGATAGCATATTCAAAAGCAGAGACATTACTTTGCCAACAAAGGTCCGTCTAGTCAAGGCTATGGTTTTTCCTGTGGTCATGTATGGATGTGAGAGTTGGACTGTGAAGAAGGCTGAGTGCTGAAGAATTGATGCTTTTGGTCTGTGGTGTTGGAGAAGACTCTTGAGAGTCCCTTGGACTGCAAGGAGATCCAACCAGTCCATTCTGAAGGAGATCAGCCCTGGGATTTCTTTGGAGGGAATGATGCTGAAGCTCAGTCTCCAGTACTTTGGCCACCTCAGGCGAAGAGCTGACTCACTGGAAAAGACTCTGATGCTGGGAGGGATTGGGGGCAGGAGGAGAAGGGGACAAAAGAGGATGAGATGGCTGGATGGCATCACTGACTCGATCGACGTGAGTCTGAGTGAACTCCGGGAGTTGGTGATGGACAGGGAGGCCTGGCGTGCTGCGATTCATGGGATCGCAGAGAGTCGGACACGACTAAGCGACTGAAGTGAACTGAACCAAATGATTCTTACCATCTTTCAATTATCAATGTAAAGCATTAAAAACACGACTCATGTCGTGTTCTTAAGACTACATTTTGGAGTTTTGCATGAACTGATCCCCTTTTTGTTGACCAAGGTGACATTTTTTAGAATGATTAATAAACATCTGATATCATATAGGAGATGTATTAAAAGGTTTCTTTATGGGAAGATAACAATAATTAAGAATACTAGAAGACAAAGCACAATCTGATTTGAAGTAGTTTTATGGAAAATTCTAATAGGGAAAATACCCACCTCCTGGACTATATTTTTAAATAGTCTCAATTCACTGTTGCAAACATTTTCAGTAAAGAACAATTTTTTTCCAGATGAAGAAAGACGTTTAGAGAAGTCAGTATGGAGGTTATAGAAAAATAAGCTGGAAAAAACAGCCTTTAAAAAAAAAAAAAGGCATGTGGTAGATCTGTTAATGCCCACAAATCTACCTATTCGTGGATGTATAGAAAAACATAATGTACTTTAAAGTTAAAAATGAAACTTTACCTCTCCTCCCAACCACATATAGAATCTACATCACACCCCTTTGATCTCAGCTGTCCTTGTGAACTGTTTCAACAAACAGAATATGGCAAAGTTGATACTGTGTGATTTCCAAGACTGGACTTTTATTATAAGACTTTTACCCTTATCCAAGGTAAGGAGCAGCGGCTACGCTTTGCTGAAGCAGCCGTGAAGAGATACCCCACGTCCAAGGTAAGAGAAACCCAAGTAAGACGGTAGGTGTTGCAAGAGGGCATCAGAGGGCAGACACATTGAAACCATACTCACAGAAAACTAGTCAATCTGATCACACGGACCACAGCCTTGTCTAACTCAATGAAACTAAGCCATGCCGTGTGGGGCCACCCAAGACAGGAGGGTCACGGTGGAAAGGTCTGAAAGAATGTGGTCCACTGGAGAAGGGAATAGCAAACCACTTCAGTATTCTTGCCTTGAGAACCCCATGAACAGTATGAAAAGGCAAAATGATAGGATACTGAAAGGGGAACTCCCCAGTTCGGTAGGTGCCCAATATGCTACTGGAGATCAGTAGAGAAATAACTCCAGAAAGAATGAAGGGATAGAGCCAAAGCAAAAAGAATACCCAGTTGTGGATGTGACTGGTGGTACAAGCAAGGTTCGATGTTGTAAAGAGCAATATTGCATAGGAAGTTGGAATGTCAGGTCCATGAATCAAGACAAATTGGAAGTGGTCAAACAGGAGATGGCAAGAGTGAACGTCGACATTCCAGGAATCAGCGAACTAAAACGGACTGGAATGGGTGAATTTAACTCAAAAGACCATTATATCTACTACTGCGGACAGGAATCCCTCAGAAGAAATGGAGTAGCCATCATGGTCAACAAAAGAGTCCGAAATGCAGTACTTCGATGCAATCTCAAAAACGACAGAATGATCTCTGTTCGTTTCCAAGGCAAACCACTCAGTATCACTGTAATCCAAGTTTATACCCCAACCAGTAATGCTGAAGAAGCTGAAGTTGAACGGTTCTATGAAGACCTACAAGACCTTTTAGAACTAACACCCAAAAAAGATGTCCTTTTCATTCTAGGGGACTGGAATGCAAAAGTAGGAAGTCAAGAAAACACCTGGAGTAACAGGCAAATTTGGCCTTGCAATACGGAATGAAGCAGGGCAAAGACTAATAGAGTTTTGCCAAGAAAATGCACTGGTCATAGCAAACACCCTCTTCCAACAACACAACAGAAGACTCTACACATGGATATCACCAGATGGTCAACACCGAAATCAGATTGATTATATTCATTACAGCCAAAGATGGAGAAGCTCTATACAGTCAGTAAAAACAAGACCAGGAGCTGACTGTGGCTCAGATCATGAACTTCTTATTGCCAAATTCAGATTGAAATTAAAGAAGTAGGGAAAACCACGAGACCATTCAGGTATGACGTAAATCAAATCCCTTATGATTATACACTGAAGTGAGAAATAGATTTAAGGGACTAGATCTGATAGACAGAGTACCCGATGAACTATGGACGGAGGTTCGTGACATTGTACTGGAGACAGGGATCAAGACCATCCCCATGGAAAAGAAATGCAAAAAAGCAAAACGGCTGTCTGATGAGGTCTTACAAATAGCTGTGAAAAGAAGAGAAGCAAAAAACAAACAGGAAAAGGAAAGATATAAGCATCTGAATGCAGAGTTCCAAAGAATAGCAAGGAGAGGTAAGAAAGCCTTCCTCAGTGATCAATGCAAACAAATAGAGGAAAACAACAGAATGGGAAAGACTAGAGATCTCTTCAAGAAACTTAGAGATACTAAGGGAACATTTCATGCAAAGATGGGCTCAATAAAGGACAGAAATGGTATGGACCTAACAGAAGCAGAAGATATTAAGAAGAGGTGGCAAGAATACACAGAAGAACTGTACAAAAAAGAGCTTCACGACCCAGATAATCATGATGGTGTGATCACTCACCTAGAGCCAGACTTCATGGAATGTGAAGTCAAGCGGGCCTTACTTAGAAAGCATCACTATGAACAAAGCTAGTGGAGGTGATGGAATTCCAGTTGAGCTATTTCAAATCCTGAAAGATGATGCTGTGAAAGTGCTGCACTCAATATGCCAGCAAATTTGGAAAACTCAGCAGTAGCCCCAGGACTGGAAAAGGTCAGTTTTCATTCCAATCCCAAAGAAAGGCAATGCCAAAGAATGCTCAAACTACCACACAATGCACTCATCTCACACGCTAGTAAAGAAATGCTCAAAATTCTCCAAGCCAGGCTTCAGCAATACGTGAACTGTGAATTTCACCTTCAGAGGAACCAGAGATCAAACTGCCAACATCCACTGGATCATCGAAAAAGCAAGAGAGTTCCAGAAAAACATCTATTTCTGCTTTATTGACTATGCCAAAGTGTGGATGATACTAAACTGTGGAAAATTCTAAAAGAGACTGGAATACCAGACCACCTGACCTGCCTCCTGAGAAACCTATATGCATGTCATGAAGCAACAGTTAGAACTGGACATGGAACAAGACTGGTTCCAAATAGGAAAAGGAGTCCGTCAAGGCTGTATATTGTTACCCTACTTATTTAACTTCTATGTAGAGTACATCATGAGAAACGCTGGGCTGGAAGAAACACAAGCTGGAATCAAGATTGCCAGAAGAAATATCAATAACCTTAGATATGCAGATGATACCACCCATATGGCAGAAAGTGAAGAGGAACTGAAAAGCCTCTTGATGAAAGTGAAAGAGGAGAGTGAAAAAGCTGGCTTAAAGCTCAACATTCAGAAAACTAAAATCATGGCATCTGGTCCTATCACTTCATGGCAAATAGATGCAGAAACAGTAGCAACAGTGTAGACTTTATTTTTTGGGAATCCAAATCACTGCAGATGGTGACTGCAGCCATAAAATTAAAAGACATTTACTCCTTGGAAGGAAAGTTATGACCAACCTAGATAGCATATTCAAAAGCAGAGAGATTACTTTGCCAACAAAGGTCCGTCTAGTCAAGGCTATGGTGTTTCCTGTGGTCATGTATGGATGTGAGAGTTGGACTGTGAAGAAAGCTGAGTGCCGAAGAATTGATGCTTTTGAACTGTGGTGTTGGAGAAGACTCTTGAGAGTCCCCTGGACTGCAAGGAGATCCAACCAGTCCATTCTGAAGGAGATCAGCCCTGGGATTTCTTTGGAAGGACTGATGCTAAAGCTGAAACTCCAGTACTTTGGCCTCCTCATGCAAAGAGTTGACTCGGCCACCTCATGCAAAGAGCTGACTCACTGGAAGAGACCCTGATGCTGGGAGGGATTGGGGGCAGGAGAAGAAGAGGATGACAGAGGATGAGATGGCTGGATGGCATCACCGACTCGATGGACATGAGTTTGAGTGAACTCCGGGAGTTCATGATGGACAGGGAGGCCTGGTGTGCTGTGATTATGGGGTCGCAAAGAGTTGGACACAACTGCGACTGAATTGAACTGACAGCTTCCACTTTTGCCTTCCTGGATCAATGCTAAGACTGTCGTGTAAGGAAGTCAGGCTACCCTAATAAAGAATGAGAGGTCATGCATAGAAAAATCCAAGGAGCCCTCAGGAGCAGCCAGCACGATCAGACATGTGAATGAGACGATCTTGGGACTCTCAAACCCATTCAACTCCCAAAATAAAGGCAACTGCGTTAAGTGAGGCCATACAAAAACCAACAAAGGAAATAACCAGGCTAGCCATGGAATCATGAGAAATAATCACTATTGTTTTAAGCCATTATTATAATACATTATCACGTAACTGTTTCAATTCTTACTATATGGAGAAATAAATGCCATTATCTAAATAAACCTAAGACGGAAAGGCTTGTATAAATATCACTAGTGGAGGAGGGAAGAAGGGAGGGAGGCAGAGAAAAAAAATCACTAGTGGAATAAGTAAAGCATCTTGAATGCAAAAGAAAATACTATTATTTAAAACTAGTAATTACAGATAATTTGTTAAGCATTTTTTCTTTATAAAAGGAATTCCAAATTCTGTTAACCTACATTTCTAAGAATGAAATTCCATGTCCTTTTTCCTCAATTACTAGTTTTTGAAAGTCACAGTAAGTAGAGCATAGATATACATTAGCAAAATATCTATCACTGATAGTTTACTTTTTATGAGTTCAATTTATAAATCTTTCCTTATTAGAATTACACTGAGCAAATGTTCAACACAAGTCGCTACAGAAATGCTCTGAAGAAATCCAAAATAATTTTTATAACGATAGTGATTTTTATAATTTTCCATCAATAATGACTATCTTCATATTTATTCATAAGTGAGAAATTACCAACATAACCATGACTTGGTATTACTTAAAATTCACAATACCTATTTTTACATACCTCTATAGTAGGATGAGTATTATGCTTGTAAGCAGTATATAAGGGAAACTGAATCTGAAAAATTTTTGCCACACACAGTAAGAGTTTTTCCTTCTCATCTGTACTCCACAAACTAAAAGGATCAGAGTTCTTTGAAGATTCTTCCTCAGTCAGATTACAAATTCTTGTAGAGTTTGATTTTTTTTCTATTGATTTTTGTCTTTCTGTACTTCCCTCATTACATTCTCTTTCTATATTCTGTGGTTCTTCCGCTTGATTACTCTCATCTTGCCATGTGGAATCTATGTTGATAGTAGTACAATGTTTACAAAGCTGATCTCGGAGCACTTGAACTTGGGCAATCACTAAGTTAATAAGTGCACACACTACTTGGTTAAAAATCTCCAAATGCTTATACTCTTTGAAGCAGCACAGACATTGCCTACAAGAGAAAAAAAAAATTTAATTAATAAATGCTTCCTAAAGAGGCAACAATTATATCCTTCTAAAAAACAGTATTAAAAAAGTAAATACTAAAATATTATTTTCAAGTAATTATTTCCTCCCTTCTGATAGAGTAGCACTATAAAAACTTTAAAAGATAGCATCACACCAAAAACTGATACTGGTAAAAAGTCACTAGATTAGATTGACAGCTATCATCTTCAGTTTTATATTTTATCTATCCCTCTAGACTTCCCTTCCGTTGTAGCTCAGTTGGTAAGAATCTGCCTGCAGTGCAGGAGACGCGGGTTCATTCCCTGAGTTGGGAAGATCCCCTGGAGAAGGAAATGACAACCCATTCCAGTATCCTTGCCTGGAAAATCTCATGGACAGAGGAGCCAGGTGGGCTGCAGTCCACGGGGCTGCAAAGAGTTGGGCACGACTGAGCAACTAACACTTATCCCTCCAGACAAAGAACTACTTAAGAACAAGAATTACGGCTGTATCTTTGCTTCTCTAAGTACTAAGTACTCAATGCATGTTTAATAAGTTATTAGGAAACTGACTATAATAAAATACCTTGTTAGTAAACTTGACTCATTATCTTACATAAGGGATTTTGCTGTCAACTAATAAAAAAGTTTACATTTTGGGGGGGCAGAAGGGATAAATGTATATGTATGGCTGAATCCCTCTGGTGTTCACCTGCAACTATCACAACACTGTTTGTTAATCAGCGATACCCCAACAAAAGCTTCTTTTTTTAAGTTACATTTAAAAATAATTTGCAGCGGACTACACTGGTAGTACGGTAGTTAAGAATCTGCCTTCCAAAGGGAGGATGCAGGTTCAATCCCTGGTGGGGGAACTAAGATCCCACATGCCACAAGAAGCCCCTGCACCACAATGAAGACACAGCACAGCCAAAAAAAACTTCTAAATAAAAATAAAAAAATAATTTTCTTGGGATTTTCCTGGCAGTCCAATGGTTAAGACTCTGTGCTCCCACTCTGGTCAGGGAATGAAGATTCCACATGCCAGCTGTGCAGTGGCCAAAAATAATAATTTACCTGAAGGCTATTTAGAAGGACGTTCCTACCCTATCTGGCAGATCAAAAGTGTTTAGGAATAACACTTACACACACACTTACTTCAGTTCCAGTAAAAAACAAGAATAAAAATAATAAGAGTCTAATTATTACACATAATTATAGTTCTCTTAGACATGTTCAGTTAGAACAGTGCCTAGCATTTTACAGATAATCAAAGGGGTCTGGTGAGTCAATAAGTAAATGATACACAAGTACCACGTTATAATGTATACAAAGACAAATGACAGTTAAGCGACTATCACAATTTGCATCTATTTATCAAAACAAATCAAAACTCTTACTGTACCAAAAAGATCACCAACTTCCTGTATGGCCATATAAGAATAATTTCTTTTTCTCTAGATGTGGAAGATCTGAAGTATGGCCACAATTCTTTAACACTCTTCCCTTTAAAAAGGGAAGCCCAATTTTCCTCCTCTTGAATGTGGACCAGACTTAATGACCAATGAACGGAATGTGGCAGAAATGACAATGTGTGACATCTAAGACTAGGTCATAAAAGACCTTGCTTCTGCCTTGCTCTTTTGGATCACTCACTCTGAAGGAAACCAGCTAACATGTAAGACACTCAAGGAGGCCAAAGCAAGGTCCACATGAGAAAAAACTAGCCTTCCACTAACCACCCATTTGCCAACCATGAAAGGGAGTCAACTTGGAAATAGATCCTCCGGTCTCATGTAAGGTCATGACTACAACCGGAACCAACCAACTAAACCACTTCCAAACTCCTATTCATACAGTAATTGATGATAAATGTTTATAATTGAGATAATAAATGTATCAGGATAAGAAATGCTTGTGTGTTTTTTTTTCAATTATTTATTTGGATGTGCCAGGACTATCCCATGGACGGAGGAGCCTGGTAGGTTGCAGTCCATGGGGTCTCGAGGAGTCGGACACGACTGAGTGACTTCACTTTCACTTTTCACTTTCATGCATTGGAGAAGGAAATGGCAACCCACTCCAGTGTTCTTGCCTGGAGAATCCCAGGGACGGGGGAGCCTGGTGGACTGCCGTCTCTGGGCTCACACAGAGTCGGACACGACTGAAGCGACATAGCAGCAGTGCCAGGACTTAGTTGCAGCATGGGGGATGTAGTTCCATGATCAGGGATCAAACCCAGGCCCCTGCATTGGGAGCAAAAGTCTTAGCCACTGGACCACCAGAGAATTTCCTATTGTTGTTTTTAAAACACTAATTTAGGAGTACTTTGTTACACAGAAATACACAAATGATATACCAGGACTATTTTCTAGATGGCAAAATGAAAGGAATTTTATCTCTAAGGCCTCCTCCAGCTTTAAGTTCTATAATATTACAATATCTACAAGAAGAAAAACACATTAATCAACATTTTTCTGACGAATAGCTTCTTTCTTTAGGTTTAGGAAAGACCAAGGTCAAAGGGAAGAACCATACATTTGACTATCTTTAGTGAAAATGGCATCTTGAGTTTCTCCTCAAAAAAACAAACTTAAGGTCAGAGTTCAGATCAGTAAAGCCAAAGAGTTAGTCAAATTTACTTTAAAAATTCACTGTCAGGGATGGACCTAGAGATTATCATACTAAGTGAAGTAAATCTGACAGAGAAAGACAAATATCATATGATAATCTCCTATATGTGAAACCTAAAAAAAAAAAAAAAGATACAAATGAACTTATTTACAAAACAAACTCAGACTTCAAAAACGAATTTATGGTTGCCAAAGAGGAAAGGTAGGGGGGAGGGATAATTTAGGAACTTGGTATTAACATATATATACTACTATATATAAAATAGATAACCAACAAAGACCTACTATTCAGCACAGCGAACTCTATTCAATATTCTGTAATAACCTATGTAAGAAAAGAATCTGAAAAAGAATAGATACATGTGTAACTGAGTCACTTTGCTATACACCTAAAACTAATACAATATTGTAGATCAACTATACTCCAGTATAAAACAAAATTAAGAAATAATAAAATTAAAATACACTATCATGATACGAGCATTAAATTGTTTGATAACTGACTAGGAAACTAATCTTAAATTACTAAATTGATATATGAACAAAGTAACAAACTGGATCTAGGTCCTTACAGATGTAAAATATACACATTCAAGGAGAGTTGAGGATTTAAGATAATACACACACACAAACACATATCTTTAAAATAATTATATACTATATAAATTATACATTGTACTGCCTCCTCAATTTTGAGAAGTCTAGGTATCTGAATTCTCAATTCAGCATGTCTCTCTGTATCCACACCCACAACACAAGGAGGGAAAAAATTTTAGTTTTTGAAAACAAAAACATCACCTTTTCAGTTAAGCCCAATCTGATTTTACAAATAAACTTATTTCTTCTATGTTGTAAATCACACTACAAATATACATAAGGAAAAAAATCATTAAAGAGATAATGGAAGAAAAGATGACAGCAAGAAATTCTGGATGTTAGAAAAGGGAGGAAAAACAAGTGTGTTCCAAATAAACAAACTTAGAAGGGGCCACAGGAGAAAACTATCAGCAAAAAGATTCACCCCACAGAACACTGGAAAAGCTCAGGACTGAAGAGGTTCAGACACCTCAGAAGGTAGAAATAAAGGAAATAGGACTAAATGAAAGGTACTGTTAAAACCTGCAGGCTCCCATTCCAGACAGCAAGAATACTACCCCTACCTGACCCAGGAAAAGAAGAAATTCTTACTGTACATAAAATGAACAAGATAAACTCAGGAACATAAGATACTGAAGAAGGCAAAGATAAGAAAATGAAAGTGAGAATTATGTAAAATTATGACTGAATGGTGAACCTCACTCAAGTATCCTTCTCTGCCCAACCATCAGATTAATGTATCTCCAAGGGGAAAGATTCTATTTCTATTCTAACAGAAATGTTCACATTTCTATTAGAAAATGTGAACAACCAAGAGAGAACGCCTATAATAAAGTCTGCTCAACATTTTACCACATCATACAGTACATGCCAAAATCTGAGATGCCCCATTCACACAGAACTTGCAATCTATTTTTCAGTGGCCCTTTCTTAACCATGAAAAGATAGCCAAGGATACTAAGACTTTCCAGGAAAAACTGTGTCACTAAAAACAGATGAAAGCAAACAAAAGAAGTTTAGAGGCAGTAGATAAAACAAAGCAAGAAAAAAGGTTTTAATTTATATCCTCAGAGAAATGAAAGATACTCGATTACCGAAACAACAGAATACTGTTAAAAAACGCATTCCAGTTACAAAACAGAGCCATTTAATGTGTACAGATGTGCATTATATACCTTTTGCTTATATATCATTCACAATTTAAAAAAAAAATTAAAATTACATCAATTTGTAAAATTCAATAGTAGATCCAGAGGTAAAACTGAAGAAATCTCCCAGAAAGTAGACTAGGCAAAGAAAAATAATGGGGAGAAAAAGAAAACTATCAATCAAGGAGGTATAATTTCTGACTGATATTTGCAAGAAGACAGCAGAAAATACAGAGCTAAGGAAACTATGAAATAAAAATAAAATTCAGAACTGAAAACCCACGAGAACACGTATCATCATGAAATTTCTGAAGCCAAGGAGGGATAAAGATCCTAAAAGCTTGCAGGAAGAGTGAAAAGAGTGACATGGAAAAGCTCAGGAATAAAAACAGTGCATACTTCCTCAAAGTAATACTAGGAGATAAAATACAATGGAATAACACTTTCAATATTCTGAGAGATAATAATTTTCTATCTAGTATTCTGTATCCAACAAAAGTTATCAATAAACGTAAGGGCAGAAGAGACATTTCTTTTTTAGGCCACAAAGGTCTAAAAACCATTTATCTCCCTGGTAATTTTTCTCAGAAAACTCATCATCCAAACAAAATAAAGAAGTAAACTAATAAAGATGGCATGCAATCCATGAAACTAGAGATCCAAGACAACAGAAAAGCAAAAGAAATTTCAAGGATGATCTAAAGAGAAGATAGCTGTTTCAGTAACCCTAATGAGAAATCAATACAGACTGGAGTAGGAAGATGAAGTCCAAAGGAGATGGAGGGAAGGAAAGAAATAACAGATCACTTAATGATGTATAAAATGTAAAAACTAGTACTAAGAAAGGCTGTAGATTTGGGGGAAGAATAAGCAATTCCCACCCAGAAAATTAATCAAATGAAAAACAAGCCATTAAACTCTATGAAACAAAGAATAACAAAAGGAAAACAACAATTGATATATTTTAAGGTATAAAGTGAATCACAGAATCTTTTTTGGCAATCACTGAGCAATTATTTTCATTTTTAGAACTACCTCAAGAACTGACATAACTATATTGAGAGGATGGGGAAGGTTAAGTGGGTGAAACCATTATGCATCAGAAAAGGAAGTTCACAAATTATATCCAAAATTAATAAAGCAATAGAAATATGATTTTTGATATAGCTGAAATATAATTACTATTTCAGAAAATAAGTTAATGTCAAAACCAACATTTTAAAGAATTGAAAACAGAAATGGGTCTGAGAAGACAGGAGACAATGGACTTTTTTACAGGCCTTTTCTTCCCATTTATTTTTTAAACTCTACACATATTGCTTTGTATTTGTACACCAAAATCATATATTACCTTTGACTACCTGAGCTTATCCTATTTTATTCTCTGTCTTACCCCTATTACTACCAGCCTGATAAGACTTTTATTACTTAAGTAGAGTTTTGTGCTGCCTATGTGAGTGGAGTACGCTTACACTTAAGAACACACAATGATAAAAATTTCTAAATGATAATATAAAATGCATGTGTGCTCAGTCACTTCAATCATATCTGACTCTTTGTGACCCTACGGGCTGTAGCCCACCAGGCTTCCTCTGTACATGGGATTCTCCAGGCAAGAATCCTGGAGTGGGTTGCCATTTCTTACTCCAGGGAATCTTCCCAACCCAGGGATCGAACCCATGTCTCCTGCATTACAGGTGGATTCTTTATCCATTGAGCCACTTGGGAAGCCCCCAACATAAAATATGTAGCATTAATTAATATAATAAAAATACTAACTACACATTCATGAGGAAGCTATATGTCAAAATTAAATTATTTCAACCTGGATTCCATAATTTGATCTAGCAAATATTCCAACAGATCTAACATTTTCCTGGCCTGGTACTGCTAAACATGAGAAAAAACTATTCATCTACAGTATCCAACCTTATCAAAAGCTTATTTATGAGCTAATTTCTGAAAAGCACTACTTTGAATAGTGGTCAATATCAATATCCCACTAGCCACAATCTTAATGCCAAAATAGACTAAACTCTTAAACAGTGGAGAATATACATTAACCTATTCAAAAGCAGTAGTATCTAAAACCATTCTAAAACAGTTTTAAAATAAAGTTGATTAAAACAATAAAAATAAGCAATAGCCTCAAATATTTATTAAGTAACAAATGACAAATAAGAAAGGTACAATTTTTAGCCTGAAAATATAAAGAATCACCCCCTACCTAGCACTCAGAATTCTTTCAGGGGAGAAATAAGATTAGAAAGTAGACAAGCAGGAGACAATGAGGAAACCTGAATGGCTACTAAAGGCATCTTCAAGATATAAACATAATAAGCCTATTTTATAATAGGCTTTAAATAAGTCAAAAAAAAAAAAAAATCTGGCAGCAATTCCAACAAGAAGGATTTTGCCTTGTAGGATCAATGCCTTCATCATTAATGACATTTCCTTTCATATCCATATATGCTCTTTTCCAAATTTATATTCTTAAATTTATTCTAATATTCTCTCCCCATTCTCTGAGAATTCATTTTATTTCCCATTTCATTCCAATTTCCCATTCCAATAGTGATAAAATAATGATAATCTGTTAAAGTAACATACATAACTACTTAAATCTTACAAAGAAGTGACAGCTATATTACTGAGATGAAGCAATTAAAAATGATGACGAAATAAGGATGACACGGTCATTCTGTTATGCACCTAAAACTACCACAACATTGTTAACTGATTATATTCCAGTATAGAACAGTTTAAAAAAATATTTGATGATATAGAGACTGATCACAGTTCACATAAAAAAAAATCAGATTATAAAAGATACAGTTTTATAATCACATTTTTGTAAAACTTTAAACTTTACTGTTTCCAACCTTACACCAAGGTTATGCCAAAAAAATTTACCAGTTGTCAATCTGGGTGATGGCATATTTTCCTTTTAAACTTTTATCTTCTGTATTTTCTAAAAAGATTTTCACAGTAAGTATATC
The DNA here is from genome assembly GCF_032452875.1 of Bos javanicus. NCBI lineage: Eukaryota > Metazoa > Chordata > Mammalia > Artiodactyla > Bovidae > Bos > Bos javanicus. The sequence goes on from NC_083878.1 coordinate 59,926,812, forward strand.
CTTTAAACAGGAGGAAAATTATAAAATATTAAAGCCTTCGAACTTTCTATAAATATTAAACTTTTAACATACTGCATTTTCAAGTGAACATTCTCTTTCACCTATATCCTGGCCAATCAATATATCAGAAAAGTGATTCTTCATCACTCATAATCTTAGGGAAGTTAACACTTTTCTCCCAGAAAACCTATAAAGAACATTTTGTATGAGATGTCATGGGTCCATTTGTGCATGAAGGTACACTGATGGATTTTCCATGGTCATGAGCCACCAAGTTAAGACTTTCTTTTGTAAATTAACTTTGTCTTGCTGCTGCTGCTGCTGCTAAGTCACTTCAGTCGTGTCTGACTCTGTGTGACCCCATAGATGGCAGCCCACCAGGCTCCCCCATCCCTGGGATTCTCTAGGCAAGAATACTAGAGTGGGTTGCCATTTCCTTCTCCAATGCATGAAAGTGAAAAGTGAAAGTGAAGTCACTCAGTCGTGTCCGACTCTTAGCGACCCCATGGAGTCCAGCCTACCAGGCTCCTCCGTCCATGGGATTTTCCAGGCAAGAGTACGGGCTGGAGTGGGGTGCCATTACCTTCTCCAACTTTGTCTTATTAGTAGCCAATTATCCCCTACAAGAACCACAATCTTAACCTAAGCAACAATATTTTTTGATACCCTAGAGAGAAACAGGAGCAGGGAGAGCAGAGCAGGCGAACAGGCAACAACTTTTACTATACAGCACTGCGATCCAACTGGATATTTTACTGTCACTTCTCTCTTCTATCAGTATGAATGATTACAAGTGTAATATTCTACTTTTTGGTATTTTTTACTATCAGCTAAATAACTATCGCTACTTATCAACATGTGAACAGCATTATAAATATGACAAACTGTTTTCCAATTTGACATTTCATTCTTTGGCTTATGTACCCCTTCAACATAGATTTCATTTTCTAAAATAAGTTTTAACAATTTTAATTAAAATAAGTGTTTAATTAAGTTATTTTGTTTAGATACTGTACTAAGTATCTTGTTTCTTCAACTTCATGAAGACAGTAGTAGCTTTATTATTACTCATTTCACAAGTAAGGAAGTAAGAGTTTACAGAAGTTAGCTAATTTGTCATAATCACCTGGTATACAGGTGATGGAGGACTGGAAGCCACATCTACTGGGCTCCAAGGCCACAGTCTAAAGCACTATATTCCGGAACAGCATCAGATAAAAGGCAGACTCTCTACAGTGAGAGCTACAAATTACTGCCTGCTGCTGCTACTGCTAAGTCACTTCAGTCGTATCCGACTCTATGTGACCCCATAGACGGCAGCCCACCAGGCTCTCCTGTCCCTGGGATTCTCCAGGCAAGAACACTGGAGTGGGTTGCCATTTCCTTCTCCAATGCATGAAAGTGAAAAGTGAAAGTGAAGTCGCTCAGTCGTGTCCGACTCTTAGGGACCCCATGGACTGCAGCCTACCAGGCTCCTCCATCCATGGGATTTTCCAGGCAAGAATACTGGAGTGGGGTGCCATTGCCTTCTCCGAAATTACTGCCTAAAACTGTACATATCAAAATTTCATTTATATTTTCATTCCCAGTCCACAAACTCCAAGTTAAAGTTTCCTGATACAAGGACTGAGTATACATCTAGGATAAATGTGAACTAGAAAAGGACCCATTCAGCTCCACTGATAACTAATGGTGAGATGCCAGGAAAATGGTAATTCTCTGAATTTCATTTTATTTAGTGGCACACTTATAAATCCTGAAATCAGGAATAAGATTTTATCCCAGTAAATAACATGTTGCTACCGAGCTGTAGCTGCAATAAATTCAAAATTATGACTCAAATGTATCATTTCTCAGCAAATACTTTAGATTTTTAATGTTAATTTTAAATCATTAGTATAACGAAATATCCAATCATCTATCCTACCCATAATGAAAGGGACAAACAGTAAGCACAGATAAACTTAAGTCAAAAGAAACTCAGGTCAATGGGACTCAGCAAAGAGATGCCCAATAATAATGGCACTTATGTTTTAAAATCTATAATCTTTTTGGAACAAATACAAGCACCGCTTTATTGACAAGAGAGAAAGAGAAAACACAGGATAAAGGGATGTTACTGTAAAGCAAATGCTATTTGAAATTAAACTATTCTGATAAACTCCATGATCAGTCTGTCACCTCACAACATTCACCTCTGTTATTACTGTATTTAATGTGTTCATTAATCACTGCACACAATGCTTCAAACATTTTTTTTTCCCAGAAAATTTCAGAAGAGCTAAGAATCTTTAAACAAATAGATACGTACGTAAAAGAATTTTTTAGCCATGACCAGCTAAACTCATGTCGAGGAACAGTAATTTGCAAATCCCTGCTATACACTGTGGTTATATTAATGACTGTTCTGTACAATTTTATTCTCTCTATATATTTGTATGAAATTTAAAAATCAACCTAATATACATAATTATTATGGAAGGAACAAATAGAAAGTAGCTCCCAGAACGGTCAAAGTGTCCTCTACTATAATACTGTTTTAAAAGTTTAAGTTTGTTATAGATCTCTAGCTATGACATAATGATTGTTCAATCTCTCAAAATAATTATTTTTTACCATTTCAGTCATTTCCATGTTTCTAAGTAATGACAGAATCCTTCCCATATTTCTAAACAATTCATGTTTTAAAAGCAAAACATGAATGATCCCAAGAATAACCGGAGAAGATTTAATATTGATAAACTGTGATTTAATGACAAAAGGTATATAAACCAAAACCCTAAAGAAAAAATTTGATGACAGTGTAAATTTAAAATACAACAAGGGGGAATTCCCTGGTGGTCTAGTACTTGAGCTTCCACTGCAGGGGTACAGGTTCAATCCCTGGTCAGGGAACTAAGATTCCATAAGCCCTGCAGCATGGCCTAAACGAATTAATGAAGCTTTTCAAAAAAAAAAAAAGAATATAACTAAAAATTCCCTGGCGATCCAGTGGTTAGAACTCCATGCTTTCACTGCCAAGAGTTAAAGTCAATCCCTGGTTGGGGAACTAAGATAATATAAGTCACGTGGGTGTGACCAAAAAAAACAAAAAATTAAAATATAAAATAAAATACAACTAACAAAGTTAGTCTTCAAAGTACTTAAAGACGCATACCTCTGTGTCCAGGAATTGATATAAGCAAATATTTTGAGAGTATGTTCCTTTCTGAGCTGCAGTCCATCACCACCTTCTATATCAGATACTGAAAGAAAGTAGAAAAAGTAACTTTTAAATTATGAATAAACAATGCTAAACCAGTATTAAAGTCAACAGGGACTTCCCTGGCAGTCCAATGGCTCAGACTCCATGCTCCCACTGTAGGGTACGCAAGTTCGATCCCTGGTCGGGGAACTAAGATCCTGCATGCTACACACAGTGGCCAAAAAAAAAAAAAAAGCCAATACTTAAAAAAAAAAAAAATAGATTTACAAATATTTCACATAATTTGTTTTTGCTTTCACTAAAGAAAATAAATCTGTTTAATTAATGACTAATATGATGCTTTGTCCCACAAAGTCTCAGAAAAACTCAGAAATTAGAAACATTGAGTACTTCTAAAAGGAGGAATATAAGTGAGGTTAAAAAATAGTAGAGCCTTATTAAGAAGCAGTTAGACAAACCCCCATACCCTTTACTGCCCTCCCACCCCACCCACCCACTTTGTGTGTGTGCACAGGGGCGCACACACACACACACACACACACACACACAAGACCTCCAAAAGTTTCTCTGGAGGTGCTGAACCAGAGAGAGCTGTGTTTAGAACACTTAGATAGCTGAAAGCGAAGAGTATCATACTGAAAACATTTAATTTCTCTGTACAAGCATTCCCTACTCTGTAACGTAAACATTGCTATGAATCCTTATATAATATAAAATCTTACAATAAAGAAAATGAGACTAACAATAAAATGTTACAAGCAGACTATTCAAAACCTATGAAACTATAACCAGAGCACTGATAAAACCAGTAACTAGTCTGATTTAAGCTTTTTTAAAAAATACAAGCACAGTTAAATCCATTGGCATTTGTGCTAACTATTGTCAGTCAACATTCTTCAGCTTTAAACCATGAGGTTCATGCTTCATCTTTTGATACGAAGGTGCTTGAGGGCATTCAATTCTAACAAAGATCATTTCCAAAAATTAAAGATTGAATATAATCATTCTCATGAATCTATCCTTTTTTTATGACTTTGCATCTCCACACAGCTCTACAAAGTAGAAAATACAGGGGTTCTTGAAGGCAATAAAGCAATCACATGCACAAGAAGGCATTTTTGAGGAATGTCAGCTTTGTTATTCTTTTTTCATATACTACTAGAGTCTTGTCTTTAATCACAAGAAACCTTTCATGAATTACTATAAAACAATGTGATGGCGGAAAATCTCATATGAACTAGTAAGATGTTCCATTACACTAGTATCTTTCCACTATTTACCAACTGTGTATGGCTTAACTTTCATTTGTAAAAATAAAAACCTCTCCCTGTTCTAGATCAGACTATATACCTTTGACAGTGTGGATCACAATAAACTGTGGAAAATTCTGAAACAGATGGGAATATCAGACCACTTGACCTGCCTCATGAGAAATCTGTATGCAGGCCAAGAAGCAACAGTTAGAAATGGACATGGAACAGACTGGTTCCAAATCAGGAAAGGAGTGCGTCAAGGCTGTATATTGTCACCCTGCTTGTTTAACTTCTATGCAGAGTACATCATGAGAAATGCTGGGCTGGATGAAGCACAAGCTGGAATCAAGACTGCCGGGTGAAATATCAATAATCTCAGATATGCAGATGACACCACCATTATGGCAGAAAGTGAAGAACTAAAGAACCTCTTGATGAAAGTGAAAAGAGGAGAGTAAAAAAGTTGGCTTAAAGCTCAATATTCAGAAAACTAAGATCATGGCATCCGGTCCCATTACTTCAAAGCAAATAGATGGGAAAACAATGGAAACAGTGGCTGACTTTATTTTGGGGGTCTCCAAAATCACTGCAGATGGTGATCGCACCCATGAAATTAAGACGCCTGCTCCTTGGAAGAAAAGTTATGACCAACCTAGGCAGCATATTAAAAAGCAGAGACGTTACTTTGCCAACAAAGGTCCATCTAGTCAAAGCTATGGTTTTTCCAGTAGTCACGTAAGGATCTGAGAGTTGGACTATAAAGAAAGCTGAGTGCAGGGGAATTGATGCTTTTGAACTGTGGTGTTGGAGAAGACTCTTGAGAGTCCCCTGGACAGCAAGGAGATCCAACAAGTCCATCCCAAAGGAAATCAGTCTTGAATACTCATTGGAAGGACTGATGTTGAACCTGAAACTCCAATACTTTGGCCACCTGATGCAAAGAACGGACTCATTTGAAAACACTGTGATGCTGGGAAAGACTGAAGGCAGGAGAACAGGACAACAGAGGATGATCAAATGGTTGGATGGCATCACCGATCGATGGACAAGAGTTTGAGTAAACTTTGGGACTTGGTAATGGACAGGGAAGCTTGGCATGCTGCAGTCCATCATGTTCCAAAAATTAGATAGAAATAAATAGAAGTCTCATATCCATGGAACTTTTAACATCATTAAGTGTCAATACTGCCCAAAGTGATCTATACAGTCAATACAATCCCAACCAAAATCCCAACAATGTTTTTGCAGAAATAGAAAACTCTACCCTTAAATTTATAGAGAATTTCAAAGGATCCCAAATAACCAAAACAATTTTGTAAAACAAGAACAAAGACGGAAGCTCAAATCTCATGATTTCAAAACAAAGTACACAAGTAAAAAACCACAATGAGCTATCCCTTCACACCCATTAAGATGGCTACTACTGGGCTTCCCTGGTGCTGCTGCTGCTAAGTCACTTCAGTCATGTCCGACTCTGTGCATAGATGGCAGCCCACCAGGCTCCTCCATCCATGGGATCTTCCAGACAAGAGTACTGGAGTGGGTTGCCATTGCCTTCCCCACTTCCCTGGTGGCTTAGTGGTAAAGAACTGCCTGACAATGCAGGAGACACAGGTTCAATCCCTGGTCCAGGAAGATCCCATATGCCGCACAGCAACTAAGCCTGTGCACCACAACTACTGAGCCTGTGCTCTAGAGCCTGGGAGCCACAACTACTGAGCCCAAGTGCTGCAACTACTGAAGCCCACGCACCCTAGAGTTCATGCTCTTCAACAAGAGAAGCCACTGCAATGAGAAGCCCATGCACGGCCACTAGAGAGTAGCCTCTGCTCACCACTAGAGAAAAGCCAAGAGCAACAAAGACCCAGCACAACCATTATTTTTTTTTAAAGATAGCTACTATTAAAATATCATAAAATAACAGGTATAGATGAGGATGTGGAGAAACTGAAACCCTTGAGCAATGCTGGTGGGAATACTAAATGGTGCAACCACTATGGAAAAGAATACAGTACTTCCTCAAAAGATTTCAAAAAGAATTACCATGTGATTCAGCAATTCCACTTCTGGGTATATATATGAAAAAGAATTGAAAACTGAACCTCAAAGAGATATTTGTACACCTATGTTCATAGCAGCATTATTCACAATAGGCAAGAGATAGAAGTAACCCAAATATATACAAACAGATGAATAAGCAAAAAGTGCTGCATACATACAGAGGAATGCTATTTAGCCTTAAAAAGGATGAAAATCCCATCACATGCTACAACATGAATGAGCCTTGAAGACATCATGCTAAGTAAATAAGCCAGGCACAGAAAGACAAAATACTGTATGATTATACTTATAAAAGATCTTGAGTAAACAAATCCACCAAAAACAAAGTAGAATGGTGGTTGTCAGTGGGAGATGGAAGTAAGGAATTGTTTAATGGGTACAGAGTTTCAGTTTTCAAGATGAAAGAGTTCTGAAGATCTGTTGCATAACAATGTGAATATTCTTAACACTAAATCATACACTTAGAAATGGTTAAGATGAAATAAACAAGTTCCTACTGTACAGCACAGGGAACTGTATTCAATATCTTGGAATAACCTATCATGAAAATATATATATATAAAAACAAGTCACTCTGCTGTACACCAGGAACTAACACATTATAAATGAAATACACTCCAATAATTTTTTTAAAAAAATAGCTAAGATGAGAAAATTTATGTTATGTGTTTTCTACAATTAAAAAAAAAATCAATAAAAAAAGAAAACAGAGAAGCCCAAACTTCAGTTTAAAAGAAGCCACTGATCTTTACAGATCAAAGATCCATTAAAGTCCACAATATAATAAATAAAGGAAAGAAAAAGGGAAACTTTAAGAAATCCTTCCACCATTTCCTATAGAAGAAACTGTATTTCAACTCTAAAGGGCCAACCACCCAGACAGATAAGAGAGAATGGTGGACTGTCACACAGATCTAAAGAACACCAAAAATAATAGCCCAAGAGAAAAGATCAAAGTGGAATTGGAAACATTAAGGCTGGGTAATCAGATATCCCTCAAAAGGAGGAAAGTTCAGTAACTGATAGAAATGTACCCAACTGACATAATGCGTGAGGTAGCAGGATGGAAATAAGGTGAGGGGTTCTCATTACTTAAAATTTAAAAAGAAAATACTCATGAAAACTTCAAAGACCACAAATGGACATTATGATAACATGATGGCAAGCAGAATCCCAAAAGGAAACATGAGGATCAGATCACATCAGATCAGATCAGTTGCTCAGTCGTGTCCGACTCTTTGCGACCCCATGAATCACAGCATGCCAGGCCTCCCTGTCCATCACCAACTCCTGGAGTTCACTCAGACTCACGTCCATCGAGTCAGTGATGCCATCCAGCCATCTCATCCTCTGTCATCCCCTTCTCCTCCTGCCCCCAATCCCTCCCAGCATCAGAGTCTTTTCCAATGAGTCAACTCTTCGCATGAGGTGGCCAAAGTACTGGAGTTTCAGCTTTAGCATCAGTCCTTCCAAAGAAATCCCAGGGCTGATCTCCTTCAGAATGGACTGGCTGGATCTCCTTGCAGTCCAAGGGACTCTCAAGAGTCTTCTCCAACACCACAGTTCAAAAGCATCAATTCTTCAGCGCTCAGCCTTCTTCACGGTCCAACTCTCACATCCATACATGACCACAGGAAAAACCAAAGCCTTGACTAGACGAACCTTTGTTGGCAAAGTAATGTCTCTGCTTTTGAATATGCTATCTAGGTTGGTCATAACTTTCCTTCCAAGGAGTAAGCGTCTTTTAATTTCATGGCTGCAGTCACCATCTGCAGTGATTTTGGAGCCCAGATAAATGAAGTCTGACACTGTTTCCACTGTTTCCCCATCTATTTCCCATGAAGTGATGGAACCGGATGCCATGATCTTCATTTTCTGAATGTTAAGCTTTAAGCCAACTTTTTCACTCTCCACTTTCACTTTCATCATGAGGCTTTTTAGTTATGAGGATAGGCGGCATAAACCCACACATCTAGTAAGAAACCATTAGTAGATATGACCAAGATCCTACCCCAAGCAAAGGGTAAGTATTGCCATACACAATCTCACAATTATCATATGAAAAACTTCATGACCACTACCAGGCCAAAAGTGCTGAACACAACCTCATATACTTCTTACAAGCCAGTAAGAAGGGTACAAAAGTCCCCTACATATGAACCTTGAAGTTGCGAACATTCAAAGATGTGAACATGTGTTTGCATGCCCAATCACTTAAGTTAATTCACGTGCCTCACATATAATGACATGCAAGCATCCTCTACAAGTAGTTGTGCTTGTGTACTTTACTGTACACACAGTACTGTACAGAATACAGTAGGACTCTACCATCTCTCATCTCCTCTCCCTCCTACAGTCAGTAACTCTTTCTATTCACTCGATGCCAGCCCCTGTATACCAGCTGTTGTACTATACTACTGTACTCTTCAAGGTATTGTACTTGAAATTAAAATTTAAAAGATTAAAAATGTTTTAGTTTTTGTCTTGTATGTATTATTTCTGTGAAAAGTGTCAAATCTATTATAGTACAGTACTATATAGGTGTTGGAGAAGACTCTTGAGAGTCCCATGGACTGCAAGGAGATCCAACCAGTCCATTCTACAGGAGATCAGTCCTGGGTGTTCTTTGGAAGGAACAAAGCTAAAGCTGAAACTCCAGTACTTTAGCCACCTCATGCAAAGAGTTGACTCATTGGAAAAGACTGTGATGCTGGGAGGGGTTGGGGGCAGGAAGAGAAGGGGACGACAGAGGATGAGATGGCTGGATGGCATCACTGACTCGATGGACATGAGTTTGAGTGAACTCCAGGAGTTCGTGATGGACAGGGAGGCCTGGCGTGCTGCAATTCATGGGGTCGCAAAGAGTCGGACACAACTGAGCAACTGAACTGATATAGCTAACTGTATTAGTTGGGTACTTAGGCTAACTTCATTGGACTTAAAAACACACTCTTGGAATGAAACTCATTTGTATGTAGGAGACAGCATACTGTCCGCAAAGTCCCAAAAGAATGGTACATGCAAGAAGCTGGGCCCTATCCAGAACCCTAGCCAGCACCAAGGTTAGCCACAGAGACCTACGCAGGTGGGTAAAATGGTTAAAATAAGTATAAACAACCCAGAAGACCAGAACCAGCTAGCACACCTAGCCTGAGTTGTTCCCTGGGTATACAGAAATTACAACTAATGCATCATTTTAAAACTGGAATAATACATATTCACCGATCTTTAGACATAGGACCTTTTCTTAGGATTTTGGTTCACTGACTGGAGTTCTGCATCTTTTATTTCAAAAGAATAAAAGCAGTACACTGGCTGTCATTTCCATTTCAGCTATTACAGTAGTTTAAACACTCAATTTGCAAAGCAATCTAAATATAGAATACTTTCTACACTTTTAAAACATTTACCAACCTATTTGAACAATACCTAGTTCAAGAGAACTTTTTAGTACAACTCATCATCATTAACTCTTTCCAACTTTTTTTCCTTAACCTAACAAGCAGGAAATGGAAACAAAGTCTTGGAAAGGATTAAGGAAAGTTCCCTAAAAGAAATAACTGAAAGATAGGAATTAGTAAAAAGGGAAGCAAGAAGGACAGTAGAAAAGATTAAGAAGGAGTGATGACAAAAAAGCTCACAGGGGATGGAATCCTAGTCAGAAGGATCATCATGTGCAAAGGAAGAGACAATTAAGAGAAACATTATGTACTAGATAACAGTTCAATAAAGGAATATGAAGATAAAGCTGTTGAGGCAGCTAATACATTATCTAAGGCTTGATTCAGTAAATAATGTAACAAGATGCTATTAGAAAATTCTATCAACAATCATAAGTCTTAAATTCTTTAAAACCGGTTGCCTGGAAGGTAAAGTGTTAATTAACTATTTGACATAGAGTTACAAACACATTTAAAAGACCATTCAAGGGGCCAATTAAGGGAATACAAGCCAATTAAAGAAAGGTACTACATAGTTATGAACTTGAATGAACTACTGACAAAATTTACCTTTTAATACCATAAGTGTATTATTCTTTTGCACATATTAGAAATTTTCCAAAGAAAATTTTAGCAAAATCTTCAGAGAAAAAGACGACATAGAGTAACACGACCAAAGACTGAGAGGCAGACTTCTGACCAAAAGAAAAAGCTGTTCTTTAAAACATTAAAACAATGTTAAAATAATGGTTAATCTACAATTTTACACCCAAGTAAGCCTCAATCTAGAATTTGATACCAAGGGTAGACCTCAAGAAGAAGGGTGAAACAAAACCTGGACAAATGTATTATATGTTTAACATTGACAGATCATGAATAGAAAATCAAATTTTAAAAAAGATTAAGAGGTACTTTCAAAGGGGGGTGGGGGGGCGGGGAGGGGAAAAAGGAAAAGAATCTAAGAGCAAAAAGCAAAAAAAAAAAAAAAAAAAAAATCCCAAAGAAGGAAATAAGCACATGGGTAAACCTAAATGAGCAAACTCATGAAAAATTAACAAATACTTATTACAGACTTTTCTCTATTTACTATGTGATTATATAACTATAAACCCATTGTAAGTTGAAAATACCATAAATTGTGAAAATTAACTCATTACATCTAATCTACCAAGCATCATAGCTTAGCCTCACCTACCTTAAATATGCTCAGAACACTTACATTAGCCTACAGCTGGGCAAAATCATCTAACACAAAGCCTGTTTTACAGTAAACTGCTGAACTTCTCATGCAATTTATTTAATAATGTATTTAAAGGTAAAATCAGAGTGGCTCTATGGGTAAAGAATGGTAAGTATATCAGCGTTTACCCTCAAGACTGCAAAGTTGACTGGGAGCAAGGTTGACTGCAAGCTATGGGGCTTACTGTTGCTGTCCATCCTCATACAAGAGTATCATACCCATATTGCTAGCCCAGGAAAAGACCAAAATTCAAAGTACAGTTTCCACTGAATGTATATCACTTTCTCACCATCACAAAGTTGCAAGTCAGGTACTATCTGTAGTTTGGGAGTCTTTAAAGTCAACTGAAATACTAGATAACATAGAAGATGGCAGTGGCATTTTTAAACTGTTCTGAATTGATACATCTGAGCACATGAAAAGTTTAATTATAGATAAAAACAACACAGAGCAAAACCTCAAAGGAACCACAAACCAGGAAAAGTCTTTACAAAACAGTAACCTCTCTGAGCTCAAATAAACATTAAGAAATATTAGAAAAACTGAGTAAATAGGATTAAAAAAGAAAAAATGATACATATCAGATTCAAACATACCACTGAAGTACTATGTTTTCCTACAAATAGATTGCAAAAAGTTTAAATAACACTTAGTATTGATAAACTCAAAAGAAAACATTTGTTGTTCAGTTGCTCAGTCATGTCCAACTCTTTGCGACCCCACAGGCTGCAGCATGCCAAGCTTCCCTGTCCTTCACCATCTCCCTGAGCTTACTCAAACTCATGTTCACTGAGCTGGTGATGCCATCCCACCATTTCATCCCCTGTCATCCCCTTCTCCTCCTACATATATACTTATGCTTTCATACATCAGTAAAAATTAGACAGTATTTATCAAAATGAAAAATACACTGATCCCCTGAGTACTATTTTAATCCTCTTTTTCTAACACACTTTTTCTCATCTAAAATAGTACCCAATGATACTCAACACTGTTCTGAACACCAAAAGACTGGAAATAACCTAAAAGTCTACCAACACAAGTTAAATTCATCCTGACCGTGGAAAACTATCCATCAGGAAAAAAGAGGGTTCTCTTTATAAACTGATATAAAATAATACCCCAAAAGTTAGGTGAATAAAAGTAAAAACATTACTTTTAATGACATAATTTTATAATAATCCTGAAGAAAAAAAAGGACCAATTTCAATCAGATGTTAAACATTTTACAGAATTCACTGTTTGAAACTGGTAAATAAAAGGAGAAAACTGAGAAATGTATCCTCCTTCCTGTACAAATAGTAATTCAAAGTAATAGGTACTAAAAGAAAGTTTCTCCTTATACAAATAGATCAGCTAATTAGAAGAAAAAAAAAGACAGGATTAGAATATCACTATTTGGGGGCTTCCCTAGTGGCTCAGTAGTAAAGAATCCACCTGCCACTGCAGGGGACACAGGTTTGATCCCTGATCCTGGAAGATCCCACATGTGTGGAGCAATTGAGCCTATAGCCACAACTATTGAGCCTGTGCACCCCAACCATGGAGCCTGTACTCAGGAGCTACAACTCCCAAGTGCACATGCCACAACCACTGAAGCCCCTGCACTCGAGACCCTGCGCTCCTCAAGAGAAACCACTGCAACGAGAAGCCCACACACCACAACTAGAGAGCAGCCCCCACTCTCTGCAACTAGAGAAAAACCTATGCAGCAAGAAAGACTCAGCACAGCCAAAAATAATAAATACAATTATTTTTAAAAAAGAATATCACTATTTGGCAACTACTAATGAAGTAAAAGATCTAGGGGATGGCTGCTGGCATTACAAAAAAAAGCAACATGACATTATCTGCCTTCTGATAAAATACAACACATTCTATAAAGTCTTGCCAAGAAATCTAATCTAAATCTGATCCAGCCTCTAAATCCAATAATCAAATTATAAAAATAGAGGAACATGAAAAATGTTCAATAATTCCACAAGGATACAATAGCAAGATCCAAAATGAAAAACCTTTATGGGTGGAATGATCCATGTCATCAGTAGTTTCTTCAACAGATAAATAACAAGAACAAACAAACCAAAAAAAGGTTAACAAGGGTACCAGGAAACTAAAATAGTTTCAAGAAACAAATAAGCAAAACCACTAAGCTATCGTGAGTGAGGAAGGACTCACAGAAAGCTGACTTGGTCTGTCTGTATGTACACACACAACACACACATCAGTGACTACAAACCACAGGGCAACCAGAATCTACAGAATGAGTCCAGGCAGGTAGCCAATGAAGCAGCAACAACAACAAAAACACAAAGAAGCAAAATAAATAAAAACTATGTCCCATCACTTCATGGCAGATAGATGGGGAAACAGTGGCTGACTTTATTTTTGGGCTCCGAAATCACTGCAGATGGTGACTGCAGCCATGAAATTAAAAGATGCTTACTCCTTGGAAGGAAAGTTATGACCAATCTAGATAGCATATTCAAAAGCAGAGACATTACTTTGCCAACAAAGGTCCATCTCGTCAAGGCTATGGTTTTTCCAGTGATCATGCATGGATGTGAGAGTTGGACTATAAACAAAGCTGAGCGCAGGGGAATTGATGCTTTTGAACTGTGGTGTTGGAGAAGACTCTTGAGAGTCCCTTGGACTGCAAGGAGATCCAACCAGTCCATCCTAAAGGAGATCAGTCCTGGGTGTTCTTTGGAAGGACTGATGCTGAAGCTGAAACTCCAATACTTTGGCCACCTGATGCGAAGAGCTGACTCATTGGAAAAGACCCTGATGCTGGGAAAGACTGAGGGCAGGAGAAGAAGGGGATGACAGGATGAGATGGTTGGATGGCATCACCGACTCAATGGACATGGGTTTGGGTGGACTCCGGGAGTTGGTGATGGACAGGGAGGCCTGGTGTGCTGCAGTTCATGGGGTCACAAAGAGTCAGACACGACTGAGCGACTGAACAGAACTGAACTGAAGCAGTCTCAAACTAGAAACAAACCACCCGTCCAAAGCAGAAAAAAATTATAGTTTTCTATTCAACAATGAAAAGAAACAGACTACCAATACACTAATAAGCAACATGGGTAACTTACAATGATATACTAAATGAAAAATGTCAGGTACATAGAAAACTTAGTTTATTTCCATTTTAATTAGTTATATTAATATTATACAAAAGACAAATCTAAGCTTGGGTTGTATAAGTACATCAGTAGACAGTGACGTCATCAAAATAGCAAAATGGGAACTTTCTACCATCTTCCAAAGAACATTGATTTCAACAATCACCACAGACAACAGTGCCTCTGTGGATGTCTAGGAGTACAGCAGAGAAGTTCTGACACACACACAAAAAAAATCCAAGACTGGGACACACTTAAGAGATTAAGAGGAACAATTTCACTTTACCTGTGAAACCCTTCCCCCAAGGTAGCACAGCACAGTGCCAAGAGAGATATTGTCTGAAAATGCCCCAACCCCACATAAGCACCCAGGATTCTCCATGTACCTCACTCACACACTCTCACCCTGTGGCTGGTCCCTTGACTGTACCCCTAAGGGCAGCAAAAGCAAGCCTTCACAGACAATTAGTGAGCATGAGCAAAAAGCTGTCCAGACTCTGCAGAACTGGGAGGAAGTACTCAAACTTGAGAATTCAGCATAGCTGCAGGAAAAGCAAATGAGAAGCTATCAGCACTCAGCCTGGATTTGCATGATCAGGAGAGGATATACAATCTTAGAATTATGCTCCAAAAGAGAGTAAGAAATCAGGAGCAGACACATCCACTTTAAAAGGTCTGAAAAAGCTTCACAATTCTTAACAGGGCTGACAAAAGACATGCCTCTCCAAAAGCCTGTCAGTAAAAAACTGAAGAATACTGCTTCCCTACAGGCAAAAACAGCAACTCAAGGCACCACAGAACATGAAAAATCAACATTAAACCACCAAGGGAACACAATAATTTTACAGTAACCAACTCTAAGGAAATGAGATCTGAAATTTTGTCAAATAAATAATTTAAAGAAGTTGTTTTAAGGAAGGTCGGTGAGCTACAAGAAAACACAGAAAGACAATTTCAATGAAATCAGAAAATAATGCAAATAAGAAGTTAAAAGAAATTATAATAAAACAGAAACAAGCAAAAACTCCAGGACTAAAAAATACAATGAATGAAATAAAAATGTGACCAGCATCAATGGCAGACTTGATTAAGAAGAAATTATGAAGTGGAAGACAGTTCAATTGAAATTATCCAATCAGAGGAGAACAAAGAAAGGAGAGAGAGTAAAGGAAGCCCACAGAAACTGGGATACAAATGAGAGAAACAATCTATGCATTACTGAAGTCCGAGAAGGAAAAAAGAGGGTAAAGGAGCAGTAGTTTACAAAGAAATAATGGCTGACAACTGTCCAAATCTATAAACATATTTGGACCTCCATGGTTCATGAAGCTCATAGTTCCCCAAAACTTTCAAGTCAAAAAGATCTTTTCCCATACATATTATAATGAAATTATCTGAAAGAGAAAAAAAGAGTTTCCTCACAAAGGAACCCCCATAAGGCTATCGGTGGCTTTCTCAGAAGAAACCTTACAAGTCCAGTAAGAATGGGATGATATATTCAAAGTGCTGAAAGAAAAAAACTGCCAACCAAGAAACCCAGAATAGCTGTCCTTCAGAAATGAAGGCTTTTACTATAATATGGTGGTGTATCAGTCAGTTAACTCTTAGCATAAAGGTTAAATGGCAAAACTGCTAAAAATAAATATAGCTAAGATAATGTTAATGGACACCCGATATAAAAAAGATGTAAACCTGATGTTTTCCTGAGTTTAAGCAAGCTCCAGGGGATGAGAGATAGGGAAGCCTGGTGTGCTAGAGAACACAGGGTCACAAAGGGTCGGACACACTAAGTGACTGAACAACAAGAATATAAACAATATAAGCCAACAAATTAGACAACCTACAAAAATGGACAAATATCTTAAAACATACAACAAAGATTGAATCATAAAGAAACAGAAAATCTGAAGAGATCAATAATTAGCAGGGGAATGGAATTAGCAATCAAAACCTCCCAACAATGAAAAGCCAAAGACCAGATAGTTTCACTGGCAAAGTCTACCAAATATTTAAACAATAAGCAACACCAATCCTTTTCAAATCCTTCAAAAACTGAAAATAAAGGAACATTCCCAAACTCATTTTACAGTAAGGTCAGCATTACCCTGATACCAAAGCCCAATAAGGATACAAAAAAACTACAGGTCAATACTCCTGATGAGCACACATGCAAAAATTCTTCAACAAAATACTAGCAAACCAAATTCAACAGCACATTAAAAGGATTATACACAATTATCATCAATTCAATGGACAAGAACTTGGGCAAACTCCAGGAGATGGTGAGGGACAGGGAAGCCTGGAATGCTGCAGTCAATGGGGTCAAGAAGAGTTGGACACAACTTGGTGACTGAACAACAACACATCATCATCAAGTGGGATTCATCCCTGGTATGAGTATCATGTTTGCAGATAATGATCACATCTCACATATAAAAAAATCCTAGAACTTTCCTGGTGGTCCACTGGTTAAGAATTTGCCTTCCAATGCAGTGGGCACGGGTTTGATCCCCAGCCAGAGAATTAAGAGCCCCCATACCCTGGGGTAAACTAAGCCCATACACTGCAACAAGAGAAGCCCCCACACCACAATGAGAAACCACATGACACAATGAAGATTCAGAGTCAAAATAAAAAACAGTAAAATAATTCTAGAGACTTCACCAAAAACAAACAAAAAACTTTTAAGAGTGAACAAATCCAGTAAAGTAGCAGGATACAACATCAACATAGAGAAATGTTATTTTCCAATATACTAACAATGAATTATCTGAAAAAGAAAACAATCTCATTTACAGTAGCATTATATAAAATATTCAGAAGTAAAAATATTCATATTTTTTAAAAAGGTGGAAAATCTGAAAACTGTAAGACAAGGAGGAAGGAAACTAAAGAAGACACAAATAAATGGAAAGATGTCTTGTGTTCAAAGACTAGAAGAATTAACATTGTTAAAAAGTCCACAATACCTAAAACCATTTAAAAATTCAATGTAATCCCTCAAACTTTCAAAAGCATTTTCAAAAAAGTAGAAAAAACATTCCTAAAATTCACATGAAACCACAGAAATCTCCAAATAGCCAGAGCAATTCTGAGAAAGAACAAAGCTAGAGGTATCACCACTCCTTGTTTCAAATTATATTACAAAATTATGATAATCAAAACAGTACATCACTGGCATAAAAACAGACACAGAGATGAATGGAACAGAATGAAGAGGCCAGAAATAAACCTATGCATAAATGGTTAACTAATACTTGGCAAGGAAGCCAAGAATATTCAATGGGGAAAGAACAGTCTCTTCAATACAGGGTGCTGGGAAAACTGAATAGCTACATGTAACAGAATGAAACTGGACCCTTATCTTGCATCATACACAAAAATTAACTCAAAATGGATTAAAGACTCAAGCATCAGATCTGAAACCAAAATCATAAAGGAAAAGTTATTTGACAGTGGTCTTGGCAACAATTTTTTTGGCTATCACAACCAAAAGCATAAGCAGCGACAACAAAATAAACAACTAGGACTAAATCAAACTAAGAAGCTTCTGTACAGCAAAAGAAACTATCAGCCTACAAACCATTATTTTATAAACGGTTAATATCTAAAATATACAAGAAATTCATAAGCAAAACAATCAAATAAACAATTAAAAATGACAAATTAACTAAACAGACATTCTTCCAAAGACAACATATTAATACAAATAGCTAACGGGTACTTAAAAGATGTTCAGCATTACTAATCATCAGGGGAATGCAAATGAACTACAATGAGCTATTACCTCACATCTGTTAGAATGACCATTATAAAAAAAGACAAACGGTAACAAGTATTTGTGATGATTTGGAGAAAGGGGAACCTTGGCGCACTGTAGTGAGAATGTAAATTGGTAGAGCCACAGTGTAGAACAGTATGGTGGTTTTTCAAAAAACACAAAAATAGAACATAATCTAGTAATCCCACTTATGGGTACATATCATAATGAAATGGATTACTACCTCAACAGGACATCTATACTATACTCCCATGTTCAATGCAGCATTTTTCACACAACCTACCTCAACCTCATTTTTTCACAACAACCTCAAAGCAACCTACAAGATCAATGATAGATGAATGGGTAAGAAAGATGTGGTTCATACATATAATGGAATACATTCAGCCATTTGTGATAATATGGATGGACTTTGAGGACATTATGCTAAAGTGAAATAGGTCAGAGAAAGACAACACTACTTGGTCTCGCTTATGCATAAAATCTTAAAAAGCTCAACTCAAGAGAAAAAGATAGCAGAATGGTGGTTGCCAGCAGAGGTGGGATAAATGAGATGATGTCAGTCAAAGAGTACAAACATCTAGTTATAAAATGAATAAATTCGGGAACTCCCTGGCAGTCCAGTGGTTAGGACTCCACAATTTCACTGTCAAGGGCATGCGTTCAAACCCTGGTCAGGGAACTAAGACTCTGAAGCCATGCAGCACAGCCACACACACATACAAATATTAGCAACTACAATAGACTTCAACTGAATCTAGATTCAAAATGAAGGAAAAATTAAATAAAACTTTAAAAACTTTAGACTATGAGAGAAATTTGCTCACTAGATACTCTGTATTGTATTATTCTTAACTTTTTAACTGTACCAATGATACTATGAATACATATCTTTTTAAGTATTTGTCTTTTAGAGAGCTACACTGAAATGTACAAAGGTAACAAAAACAAATTGCCTATGAGTTAATAATTACTGATTGGGTGAGAGATTCATAAATATCATTACTATGAGTCTTCCTACTTCTACACATGACTGTTTAACTCTTTCTATAACAAAGTTTAAAAAAAAAACACTAAAGTAACCCCAAAAAAAGACCATAAACCACATAATCAAAAAAAGAGGGGGAAAAAAAAAACAGTAAGACAAAAAATGAGATAGATTTATCAGACCTGAGTTTTATAATACCAGCATGTTCAAAATATCAAGATACAGAATTACAACAAAGTTCTAAAATCTATTAAGAATCAAAAGCTTTAGAATTAAATATACAGTAACTGGACAACGAAGGTTCATCTAGTCAAGGCTATGGTTTTTCCAGTGGTCATGTACGGATGTGAGAGTTGGACTGTGAAGAAAGCTAAGTGCCGAAGAACTGATGCTTTTGAACTGTGGTGTTGGAGAAGACTCTTGAGAGTCCCCGGGACTGCAAGGAGATCCAACCAGTCCATCCTAAAGGAGATCAGTCCTGGGTGTTTATCGGAAGGACTGATGCTAAAGCTGAAACTCCAATACTTTGGCCACCTCATGTGAAGAGTTGACTCATTGGAAAAGACTCTGGTGCTGGGAGGGATTGGGGGCAGGAGGAGAAGGGGACAAAAGAGGATGAGATGGCTGGATGGCATCACGGATTCAACGGACATGAGTTTGAGTGAACTCCAGGAGTTGGTGATGGACAGGGAGGCCTGGCGTGCTGCAGTTCATGGGGTCGCAAAGAGTCGGACACAACTGAGCGACTGAACTGAACTAAACTGGAATTAAGCTCTCAATAGATGGCTCTAATACTAGATTACATACAATTTAAGGAGGGATTAGGAAAAGTAAAATAGGTCAAATATAAATAAGTATCTAGGGACTTCCTTGGTGGAACAGTGGTTAAGAATTCACCTTCCAATGCCTGGAACGCAGATTTGATCCTTGGTTGGGGAATTCAGGCCCACATGCCAGAGGGCAACTAAGCCCAAGCACAACTAGAGAAGTCTGCAAACTGCAGCGAAGATCCCACCTGCCACAACTACGACCCAATGCAGTCAAAAATAAAATCAAGTAAATAAATATTTTTTAAATAAAATATCTAGACTGAAGTACACACACAAAAAACAAATGGATGCAAAATACAGAACAGAGCAAAAGAGACAAGGAAGATGATTGAAAAGCATAGAGTTTATAAGACAAGCTCCAAAAGGCCAAAATCATGTGGCAGGACATATACCTCAATAAATAATGGCTACAAAACTAATTTTTTAAAACTCAAACCGGATTCAAGAATGAATCCCAAGCAAATAAATACAAAAAGAGATACAGACAAGCCACAAAAAAAAAATTCTTAATAGAATGACTTACTGAAAGAAGCAATAGCATTCACAAATCTGTAATTCAATACTCCATTTCAGTGTTTGCTTGTTTGAAAATATATATTGTTTTCATTTTAAAATATATATTGTTTTCATTTTCATTTCCCTGGTGGCTCAATGGTAAAAAAAAAAAAAAAAAGTTCTGTCAATGCAAGAGACAAGGGTTTAATCCCAAATCTGGGAGGATCCCACGGGCATCTGACCAGTTAAGCCTGTGCACCACAACTATTGAGTCTGTGCTCTAAAGCCTGGGAGCTGCAACTTCTGAACCCATGCTCCAAAACAAAAGAAGCCACCACAATGGGAAGTTTGAGCACCACAACTACAGTAGCAGCCCCTACTCTGCAGCTGGAGAAAAGCCTGCACAGCAACGAAGACCCAGCTCAGTGAAAAACAATAAACTTTTTCAAATTTAAGAAAAAAGACAAGCAAATACAGGAAAGATCATCCACAGCAGAACTACATTAAAGAAAATGCTGCAAGAAAAATGACCCCAGATCAAAGCCCAGAGATGCAAAAAGGAATGAAGAGCAACAAAAAGAATAAATGAGGGTAAACCTAATTGAATACTGACTTGATTAATGTCTTATGGAACTTTAAAAATACATGTAATCAAAATACAACAGTATAAAAAAGCAAGAGCAGAATAATGACACTAATGTACTCTAAGGCTTTTCTGCTCAATGAACGTTCTAAGGACCAACGAGATCAGCATCATCTGGAAACTTTGTTAGAATGAAGAATCTCAGGCAAAGTTCCAGACTGCTTGAGTTAATTTGTCTTTTAAAAAAAATCTCCAGGTCATTCATATGTACATTAAAGTTCCAGAAGCACTATTCTGAAGTCTGAAAGGAAGGACAGGTACTAAAATAAACTCCAGTGTGAGAAATTCATAGTTAAGCAAGAAAAGCATAGTTAAGCAAGTGGAGAAGGCAATGGCACCCCACTCCAGTACTCTTGCCTGGAAAATCCCATGGACGGAGGAGCCTGGTAGGCCGAAGTTCATGGGGTCCATACGAGTCGGACACGACTGAGCGACTTTACTTTCACTTTTCACTTTCATGCATTGGAGAAGGAAGTGGCAACCCACTCAGTGTTCTTGCCTGGAGAATCCGAGGGACAGAGGAGCCTAGTAGGCTGCCCTCTATGGGGTCGCACAGAGTCGGACACAACTGAAGCGACTTAGCAGCAGCAGCAGCAAGATACAGGTAAAGCAGCAAGCAAGAAAATGAATATGAGTACAACATGAAGTACTCAATTTCACTTTTGCTGAATTTGAAGACAAAGTGAAAGTCGCTCAGTAGTGTCCGACTCTTTGTGACCCCATAGACGATACAGTTTCTCCAGGCCAGAATACTGGAGTGGGTAGCCTTTCCCTTCTCCAGAGGATGGAACCCAGGTCTCCCACATTGCAGGCAGATTCTTTACCAGCTGAGCCACAAGGGAGTTGGTGGTGGACAGGGAAGCCTAGCATGCTGCAGTCCATGGGGTCACAAAGAGTCGGACACGACTGAGCAACTGAACTGAACTGAAAATCAGTTGACCTATCTTGGTCTCTAAATAGATCTTTCATCCATAAATGACTATATAACATCATACACTGGAGATATGCAAAATATCAGTTCACTAAGTTATGCCAATCTTTCCAATGTTCACATATTTCATTATACAATATAAAAAAATCACATCATTAACAATTCCATCAATCTCACAATAAATCTAAGTTTTGGGCAGCTGTCAAACTCAGTGACAGGTACAAGTTCTCCAAGTTTTTTTTTCTTGAAAGCTTAATTTTATCACTGACAGCTAATACTTTCAGCCTTCTCTGAAGTGACATGCTTGCTTCATTCATTCCAGAAAATGCACACCATACTGTTGCTGTTCAGTCCTCTGACTCTGCGACCCCATAGACTGTAGCCTGCCAGGTTTCTCTGTCCATGGGATTTTCCAGGCAAGAATACTGAAGTGGGCTCCCACTAGCCTCTCCAGGAATCTTCCCAACCCAGGGATCAAACCCGCGTCTCCTGCTTGGTAGGTAGATTCTTTACCTCTGAACCACCCAGGGAACTACACACACACACACACACACACACATCTGGATAACCTGAGTTAATCATTCTTTCAAACAAATATGGTATTTCATGAAAAAGCAACTAGTTCAGCTTACAACCCAATCACATGAGTGCACTTCCCTACAACCAACTGTATATTGCAGTACACGTAAGAAATGCTTTATATGCATTTCTCATTTCATCACAGCATATTAAAGACATGCACACAAGCTGTTGAGATTTAACGGTATTAATTTCCATTGCTTCAAAGGCATCAAGTGAATTTTTTTTTTAACAGCAAGTGCTTGGCAGCAAAGATTACATTAACTATTTAACACCACTGTATTTCTTGCAACGTAACCAGGAGTTTTACCCATCATGCCTTTGCACTACCAGTGAAAACATCAACCAAAAAACAAGTATGTCTTGCCTCTCAGACCCCCTGAAAGGCTCTCTGGGACTCCCAGGGTCCACATACCAAATTTTGAGAACCACTGATGGAGCCAGCCAAAGATATAAGATTTAATAATAAAGGGTTATATTACGAAACAAAAGACATCCCAATTGAAAAGAAGGAAGTAAAACTGTTTCTAATCATGGACAACATGATCTTATGTAAATCCTAAGAAAGTCCTAAAGAATCACTGAAAAGAATAAACAAATTTAACAAGATTGCAAGTAACAAGATTGATATACAAATATCAACTGTATTTCTATATGCTAGCAACAAGCAACGAAAAGATGAAACTTAGCAATTCCATTCACAATAGCATAAAAAAAATTCTTGGGAATATATTTAATAAAAATGGGTGCAAAATTTATACTCTGAAAGTTGAAAAAAGTTTTTTAAAAATTTAATACAAAGATATCCCATGATACATAAGTTCATGTATCAAGACTTACTGTTGTTAAAATAGTAATACTCTTCAGCTTTATCTACAAATTCATCACACTCTATCAGAATCCCAGCTGGCTTCTTTGTAGAAACTGAGAAACTAATTGTAAAATTCATATGGAAACTCAACAGACCCAGAAGAGCCAAAAGTAATTTTGAAAAAGAAGATCCACACTTTCCCATTTCAAATACTACTAAAAAACTACAGTAATCAAGACATACAAATCAACAAGACAGAAATGAGAATACAAAAACAAACCCATGCATCCATGGTCAACAGGTTTCCAACAAAGCTGCCAAAACCACTCAAAGCAAAATGCCGCCTTCCACAAATGGTGCTAAAAGAACTGGACAAGCTCAGGCAAACAAATGAAGTTGGACCCTTATCCCAAACCATGTACAAAAACCTGACTCAAAATGGACAAAAGATCTAAATATAGGAGCCAAAACTATAAAACTGAGAAGAAAACATAGGGGTAAATCTTCATGCCTTTGGACCTGGCAATAGATGAGATACCAAAAGCATAAGCAACAAAATAAATAAACTTCAACATTAAAACCTTCTGTGCTTCCAACAACAGTACTGATAAAGTGAAACAACTACCTACAGCATGGGGGTGGGGAACTGCAAACTCTTACAACCCAATAATAAAAATATAAATAACCCAATTAAAAAGTGAGCAAAGGATCTCAAAGGACACTTCTCCAAAAAAAATACGCAAGCAACAAATAAGCATATGAAAAGATATTCATCATTATTCATCAGAAAAATCCAAATCAAAACCACAATGAGATACCACTGTAAGATCACTAGGATGGCCACAACAGTCAAAATAACAAGTACTGGTTGAGGATGTTGAGACACTGGAATCCTCATACACTGCAAAAGGGAATATAAAATGTTGCACCATTTTGGAATATAGTTTGGCAGTTTTTGGTGGTTTTTTTTTTTTTTTTTTTTGCAAATACTGTGCTAACATAAACCCACTTATTTAAATTTATTTAATTGGAGGATAATTGCTTTACATTATTGTGCTGGTTTCTGCCATACATCAGCATGAATCATTCATAGATTAGACATGTCCCCTCCCTCTCGAACCTCCATCTCAGTGTGGCAGTTTTTGAAAAAGTAAAACTGAGTTACCACTTAACCAAATAATTCCACTCCCAGGTATAACCTGTGGGAAATAAAAACTAAGTCCATGGAAAACTTTTTACACACGTGTTCACAGAAGCATTATTCATAAAAGCCAAAAGGTAGAAACAACTCAAATGTCTATCAACTGATGAATGAATTATTAATAACAAAATGTGGTATGTTCATACAATGGCATAATACTCAGTCACAGAAAGGAATGAAGATCTGATACATTCTCCAATATGGATGAATCTTGAAAATGCTAAGTAAAAGCAGTCAGTCACAAGATATACTGCAATTCCATTTGTATGAAAGATTCAAAATAGGCAAATACATAGAGGAAGTAGACTGTTGCTTAGGGCCAGGAGAACAGGGGATTTATAGTGATAGTTAAAAGGTGTGGGGTTTCTTTCTGAGGTGATGAAAGTGCTCTAAAATTGTGGCAAAGATTGCACAATTCTGTGAATACACTGAAAGCCATCAAGTTGTACAGTTTTAATGAGTAACTTGTATGTATCTCAAAACTGCTACCAAAAATAAAGTAAAATAATGATAAAAGTGTGTAAAAATTCCATTAATAATAAGAAACAAAAATACCTAGGAATAACTATAAAGGAAATGCACAGAATCTACATAAAGGGAAAACCCCACAATGTTTCACAAAGAAACAGAGAAGAATATATAAATGGGAAAGCACATTATGCTTCCAGAAGTGGCAGAATCAATACTGTAAGATGTCAATTCCTGCTATTTATAAACATTATGCAATTTCAATAAAACTTCCAAGAGAAAAAATTTTTTAAGTATCAACAGAATGTGGGTGGAGGAGGGTAACACAACAACAAAAGAATTCTGAAGTTTTATCTCAGGAATAAATAACTTTTCACCAGTAATGTGGTTTAATATTGTCAGGTGCCACACTATATCATGAAGTGACTAAAGTAAAACCAAACAAACAATAAAAAGCTTAAAATGAGACCTCCAGGAATACACTCAAAAATTCTGTATAAGACAGAGATGGCATATCAACACAGTGAAAAAAACAGATGGATGCTAGAATCAATGAATAGTAGTTTGAAAGAACTAATAATAGATCTACTTTATAATACACCAAAATAAATTCCAGATGGATTAAAAACTAAAAAATTCATAAAAACTGGAAAAGATAGAAAAGAATATGTGATCTCAGAATGGGAAAAGTCTTTCTAAATAATAGACTACTCGCTATTAAAACTTAAAAACCAAATACATCAATACAAACAATACAATAACACCTTAATATCTGAACTGTTGCAGGAATCAAGTAGTTTAGGATAGTAACTATATCTGTTTTCCCCCTACTACATGAAATGTTTAAAATATCTAATGCAAACAAACAGGCACTCTCAAACACTGCTGTTGGGGTGTAAACTAGAACCCTTCTAGAAGGCAATTTAGAAATAAAAGTCTTAGAAGTTTCTACCTATTGACCCTGGACATGACCTAGGTTTCTATGCTCAAGGATATTTTAATGTTTTTTTTTTTCTTCACAGGAAAAACACTAGTTAAATATGTGTTACATTCAAAAGACTAAAGTAGGATGGCATTAAATTCTGTTCTCAAATAAGCATAAGGATACGAGAAAATGTTCATAAGAAAGAGAAGCGTACAAATGAACTCAATATTTTATAAGTATTCACAGAAAATTAGCTGGAGTAATATATACCAAAATTACTCCCTTCACTGCACTTCAGCTATACATACTTCAATGGAGCAGCCGTGAAGAGATACCCCATGCCTAAGGTAAGAGAAACCCAAGTAAGATGGCAGGTGTTGCAAGACGGCATCAGAGGGCGGACACACTGAAACCATACTCACAGAAAACTAGTCAATCTAATCACACTAGGACCACAGCCTTGTCTAACTCAATGAAACTAAGCCATGCCCATGGGGCAACCCAAGACGGGCAGGTCATGGTGGAGAGATCTGACAGAATGTGGTCCACTGGAGAAAGGAATGGCAAACCACTTCAGTATCCTTGCCTTCAGAATCCCATGAACAGTACGAAAAAGCAAAATGATAGGATACTGAAAGAGGAACTCCCCAGGTCAGTAGGCGCCCAATATGCTACTGGAGATCAGTGGAGAAATAACTCCAGAAAGAATGAAGGGATGGAGCCAAAGCATAAACAATACCCAGCTGTGGATGTGACTGGTGATAGAAGCAAGGTCCGATGCTGTAAAGAGCAATATTGCACAGGAACCTGGAATGTCAGGTCCATGAATCAAAGCAAATTGGAAGTGGTCAAACAAGAGATGGCAAGAGTGAATGTCGACATTCTAGGAATCAGCGAACTAAAATGGACTGGAATGGGTGAATTTAACTTAGATGACCATTATATCTACTACTGCGGGCAGGAATCCCTCAGAAGAAATGGAGTAGCCATCATGGTCAAAAAAAGAGTCCGTAATGCAGTACTTGGATGCAATCTCAAAAACGAAAGAATGATCTCCGTTCCTTTCCAAGGCAAACCATTCAATATCACAGTAATCCAAGTCTATGCCCCAACCAGTAATGTTGAAGAAGCTAAAGTTCAATGGTTCTATGAAGACCTACAAGACCTTTTAGAACTAACACCCAAAAAAGATGTCCTTTTCATTGTAGGGGACTGGAATGCAAAAGTAGGAAGTCAAGAAAACACCTGGAGTAACAGGCAAATTTGGCCTTGGAATACAGAATGAAGCAGGGCAAAGACTAATAGAGTTTTGCCAAGAAAATGCACTGGTCATAGCAAATATCCTCTTCCAACAACACAAGAGAAGACTCTACACATGGACATCACCAGATGGTCAACACCGAAATCAGATTGATTATATTCTTTGCAGCCAAAGATGGAGAAGTTCTATATAGTCAACAGAAACAAGACCAGAAGCTGACAGTGGCTCAGATCATGAACTCCTTATTACCAAATTCAGACTTAAATTGAAAAAAGTAGAGAAAACCACTAGACCATTCAGGTATGACCTAAATCAAATCCCTTATGATTATACAGTGGAAGTGAGAAATAGATTTAAGGGCCTAGATCTGATAGAGTGCCTGATGAACTATGGAATGAGGTTCGTGACATTGTACAGGAGACAGGGATCAAGACCATCCCCATGGAAAAGAAATGCAAAAAAGCAAAATGGCTGTCTGGGGGAGGCCTTACAAATAGCTGTGAAAAGAAGCAAAAAGCAAAGGAGAAAAGGAAAGATATAAACATCTGAATGCAGAGTTCCAAAGAATAGCAAGAAGAGATAAGAAAGCCTTCTTCAGCGATCAATGCAAAGAAATAGAGGAAAACAACAGAATGGGAAAGACTAGAGATCTCTTCAAGAAAATCAAGATACCAAAGGAACATTTCATGCAAAGTTGGGCTCGATAAAGGACAGAAATGGTATGGACCTAACAGAAGCAGAAGACATTAAGAAGAGGTGGCAAGAATACACAGAAGAACTGTACAGAAAAGATCTTCACGACCCAGATAATCATGATGGTGTGATCACTCACCTAGAGCCAGACATCCTGGAATGTGAAGTCAAGT
The DNA here is from genome assembly GCF_032452875.1 of Bos javanicus. NCBI lineage: Eukaryota > Metazoa > Chordata > Mammalia > Artiodactyla > Bovidae > Bos > Bos javanicus. Next base: position 59,954,918 of record NC_083878.1, read on the forward strand.
GGGCCTTAGAAAGCATCACTAGGAACAAAGCTAGTGGAGGTGATGGAATTCCAGTTGAGCTATTCCAAAACCTGAAAGATGATGCTGTGAAAGTGCTGCACTCAATATGCCAGCAAATTTGGAAAACTCAGCAGTGGCCACAGGACTGGAAAAGGTCAGTTTTCATTCCAATCCCAAAGAAAGGCAATGCCAAAGAATGCTCAAACTACTGCACAATTGCACTCATCTCACATGCTAGTAAAGTAATGCTCAAAATTCTCCAAGCCAGGCTTCAGCAATACGTGAATCGTGAACTTCCTGATGTTCAAGCTGGTTTTAGAAAAGGCAGAAGAACCAGAGATCAAATTGCCAACATCTGCTGGATCATGGAAAAAGCAAGAGAGTTCCAGAAAAACATCTATTTCTGCTTTATTGACTATGCCAAAGCCTTTGACTGTGTGGATCACAATAAACTGTGGAAAATTCTGAAAGAGATGGGAATACCAGACCACCTGACCTGCCTCTTGAGAAATCTGTATGCAGGTCAGGAAGCAACAGTTAGAACTGGACATGGAACAACAGACTGGTTCCAATAGGAAAAGGAGCATGTCAAGGCTGTATATTACCACCCTGCTTACTTAACTTATATGCAGAGTACATCATGAGAAATGCTGGACTGGAAGAAACACAAGCTGGAATCAAGATTGCCGGGAGAAATATCAATAACCTCAGATATGCAGATGACACCACCCTTATGGCAGAAAGTGAAGAGGAACTAAAAAGCCTCTTGATGAAAGTGAAAGTGGAGAGTGAAAAAGTTGGCTTAAAGCTCAACATTCAGAAAACGAAGATTATGGCATCCGGTTCCATCACTTCATGGGAAATAGATGGGGAAACAGTGGAAACAGTGTCAGAATTTATTTTTGGGGGCTCCAAAATCACTGCAGATGGTGACTGCAGCCATGAAATTAAAAGACGCTTACTCTTTGGAAGGAAAGTTATGACCAACCTAGGCAGCATATTCAAAAGCAGAGACATTACTTTGCCAACAAAGGTTCGTCTAGTCAAGGCTTTGGTTTTTCCTGTGGTCATGTATGGATGTGAGAGTTGGACTGTGAAGAAGGCTGAGCGCTGAAGAATTGATGCTTTTGAACTGTGGTGTTGGAAAAGACTCTTGAGAGTCCCTTGGACTGCGAGGAGATCCAACCAGTCCATTCTGAAGGAGATCAGCCCTGGGATTTCTTTGGAGGGAATGATGCTAAAGCTGAAACTCCAGTACTTTGGCCACCTCATGGGAAGAGTTGATTCACTGGAAAAGACTCTGATGCTAGGAGGGATTGGGGGCAGGAGGAGAAGAGGACGAGAGAGGATGAGATGGCTGGATGGCATCACTGACTCGATGGACGTGAGTCTGAGTGAACTCCGGGAGTTGGTGATGGACAGGGAGGCCTGGCGTGCTACGATTCATGGGGTCGTGAAGAGTCGGAGACGACTAAGCGACTGAACTAAACTGAACTGAACACTTTTCCTCTCACACCATTGTTTTTTGTATATTTCTTACAAACTGACACTATGTAACCATTGATATGCATTATCTTATTTAATCTTCACAAAGCCCTGCATTTTAGGTGTTATCACCCTCATTTCAAGTAAATAATAAGACACTAAGAAATTAAGGAACTTAACCAAAGCCAGAGACCTAATACATGACAGAAACAGTACTTGAACTCCGATGTCATAGAGCTCACTCAACTATCATACTGCCTCAACTGTATTGTTCTCTAATCTTCCTTAAGGGTAGATACACACTGCTGCTAAGTGCTGCTAAGTCGCTTCAGTCATGTCCGACTATGTGCGACCCCACAGACAGCAGCCCACCAGGCTACCCCATCCCTGGGATTCTCCAGGAAAGAACACTGGAGTGGGTTGCCATTTCCTTCTGCAATGCATGAAAGTGAAAAGTGAAAGGGAAGATACATATCTAAATGTATTTCTGTATCTACCACAGTATCCTTCAAGCTAGGCTTAGACAGTACGTGAACTGAGAACTTTCAGATGTACAAGCTGGATTTAGAAAAGGCAGAGGAACCAGAAATCAAATTATCAACATCTGCTGGATCACAGAAAATGCAAGGAAATTCCCCCATAAACAATCTATTTCTGCTTCATTGACAATGCTAAAGCCTTTGACTGTGTGGATCACAATGAACTGTGGAAAATTCTTAAGGAGATAGGAATACCAGGCTACTTAACCTATCTCCTGAGAAACCTATGTGCAGGACAAGAAGAAATTGTTAAAACCAGACACAGAATAATTGACTGGTTCAAAATTGGGAAAGGAGTATATGCCAAGGTTGTATATTGTCACCCTGCTAATAACTTATATGCAGAGTACATTATGTGAAATGCCAGGCTGGATGAATCACAAGCTGGAATCAAGATTGCCAGAGAAATATCAGCAACCTCAGATATGCAGATGGTATCACTCTAATGGCAGAAGGTGAAGCGAAACTGAAAAGTGCCTCTTGACAAGGGTGAAAGAGAGACTAAAAAAGCTGGCTTAAAACTCAACATTCAAAAAAGCTAAGATCATGGCATCTGGACCCATCACTTCATGGCAAACAGATGGTGGAAAAGTGGCAACAGTGACAGATTTTATTTTCTTAGGCTCCAAAATCACTGCGGACAGTGACCAGAGCCACGAAATTTAAAAAGCTATGACAAACCTAGACAGTGTATTAAAAAGCAGAGACATTACTTTGCCAAAAAGGTCCATCTGGTCAAAGCTATGATTTTTCCAGTAGTCATGTTTGGATGTGAGAGCGGAACCATAAAGAAGGCTAAGTGCCAAAGAATTGATGCTTTTAAACTGTGGTGCTGGAGAAGACTCTTGAGGGTCTCTTGGACAGCAAGGAGAGCAAACCAGTCAATATTAAAGGAAATTAACTGTGAATTTTCATTGGAAGGATTGATGCTGAAGCTGAAGCTCTAATACACTGGCCGCCTGATTCAAAGAGCCAACTCACAAGACAAAACCCTGATGCTGGGAAATATTGAGAGCAAGAGGAGAAGGGGGCGGCAGAGGATGAGATGGTTGGTTAGATAGCCATCAGTGACTCACAGTGGACAAGGGTGTGAGCAAACTCCAGATGACAGAAGGACAGGGAAGCTTGGCGTTCTGAAGTTCACTGGGTCACAAATAGTCAGACATGACTTAGTGACAGAACAACAGAGCCCAGCAAATGCTTTACAAATGTTAAATATTCAATATATGTTATATATTGAAAAAGGTAGTTAAATATAGAGATAAAATCAAGTCAGTAAACAGAATATTAAGAAATGATTTTAAGTCTTCCAACCTGAACCCAGCAGAATGACTCCCACAAAGATGGGTGACGAGAATAAGACCATTCAACCATTCTGGTTAGTGATGAGAAAATATACCATCAACATTCATGAGTGCATCCATAGAGTGAGCATCAAGAAGTGTGCCCCTCAGGCACTCAAAGAGATCCAGAAATTTGCCATTTAAGGAGACAGAATGTCCAGATGTGCCCATTGACACTGGGCTCAACAAAGCATTAAGGGCTAAAGGAGTAAGAACTGTCCCATACTGTATCTGTGTGTGGTTATCCAGAAAACACAATGAGGATGAAGATTCCACAAACAAACTAAATACATTGGTTACTCAGGTACTTGTCATCATTTCCAAAACTTTATAGTCAATGTAGATGAGACCTAACCATTGATTGTCAAATAAAATTATAAAACTTTCAAAAGTTAAAAAAACAGAGTTTTCAGTATAGTACAGTGTACTAGGCATCTATGTCCTTGCTGTCCCAAAACCATTTCACCTTCTGTATAATCACAACATGCCAAATTTCTTTGGGGAAAACACCTTTTTTAAATTTATGAGGTTTGCTGGGATCAGCTTCAGGAATGGGTCATCAGTTTAAGTCAACCAAAATCTATCCTCTCTGAACTCTAGAAATAAGGCCGATGATCTATGAAGCACCATCTGCTAGCAAGGTTTTGGAAAAAGTAGCTTCTTTGTTCTTGTACAGTAGGTTTCAGAAAACATTCTGTTTTGCTTTGCATAGTATAAATATGTGGCTTCCAGTGTGGTATAAAGATGGTATGCAGTAGTCATTTCTGCTACTATGAGAAATGCCAAACCAAGGAAGCAGAGCAAAGCAAGCCACAGAGAAATAAGAAATCATTTGTAATATTATATGGATCTTATATTAAAAGTAGACCACACCAGGAAAAAAGGAAACTCTCCTTCATTGTTGAAATGTAAATTGGTGCAGCCACTATGGGTAACAGTATAGAGGTTCCTCAAAAAACTAAAAATAAAACTGCCAAATGATCCAGCAATCCCACTTTAGGGCACATATCTGGACAAAACTATAAAAAGATACATGTACCCCTATGTTCACAGCAGCACTATTCACAATATCAAGACATGCTGCTGCTGCTGCTAAGTTGCTTTAGTCGTGTCCGACTCTGTGTGACCCCACAGACGGCAGTCCACCAGGCTCCCCCATCCCTGGGATTCTCCAGGCAAGAACACTGGAGTGGGTTGCCATTTCCTTCTCCAATTCATGAAAGTGAAAAGAGAAAGTGAAGTCGCTCAGTCGTGTCCGACTCTTAGTGACCCCATGGACTGCAGCCTACCAGGCTCCCCCGTCCATGGGATTTTCCAGGCAAGAGTACTGGAGTGGGGTGCCATTGCCTTCTCCATCATGGAACATTGTAAATAATCACTGACAGATGAATGGATAAAGATGATGTGGCATATATAGACAATGGTCTACTACTCAGCCATAAAAAAGAATGAAATAATGCCATTTGCAGCAAAATGGGTGGACACAGAGATTATCATCCTAAGTCAAGTAAGTCAGAATATATCATTTATATGTGGAATCTAAAATATTACACAAATGAACCTACCTCAGAACAGCAACAGACTCACAGAGAGAACAGACCTGTGGCTGCCAAGGGGAAGGTGAGGTGAAGGAAGGATGCAGTGGGATTTTGGGGTTAGCAGACACAAACTATTACAGGGAGAATGGATGAACAGCAAGGTCCTACTGTATAGCACAGGGAAATATATTCAATATCCTGTGACAAACCGTAATGGAAAGAAAATATAAAAAAGAATGTATATACATACATAACTAAATCACTTTACTGTACAGCAGAAATTAACACAACACTGTTTAAGTTAAAAAACAAAATCAAACAAAGAGTAGACCACACCAGAACACAGCACACACCTTGTCTGGCTTTTAAAAATTCCTTTTTCTTTCTGCTAAATAGGGTTTTCTTCCTGGTCCATGCAGAGACCTAACTTGGCTTCAAAAACTAATTCCCAATCTTAGACTTTTATTCCATAGGTGCTAAAATCAAGGAATACGGGGAGTGGCAGGGAACGGACAAAATGAAAATTTCTTTTTTTTTAATCAATGAAGTACCTTTTAATGAAGCTGGGGTACAAAACAGGACATCATAAAAGGATTGACAGTACTTTGAAATATCCCCCAAAACTGAGAAAATAGGAAAAACCACCACATCCAGCCTACTCTCATCTTCCAGTAATCACCTACAGTGATCGTAAGATTTTTCAAATATTTTAACAGATACGGATCGATCCCAGTATGTGTAGGCACTGCGAAACTTGGTTAATTTAAGACAGTCACAACCATAGAACGTGCAACCCTACGTAACAAAGACACTGAAGAGAATTCCCTGGCAATCCCAACGGTTAGGATTCTGCACTTTCACTGCAGAGGGCGCAGGCCTGATCCCCATAGGGAACTAAGATTCTGGAAGCCAGGCAGAGCAGCCAAAAATAAAAAATAAAAAGACATTACACAAGTAAATAAAAGTAATGGGAAATAGATGGGGAAACAGTGGCAGACTTTACTTTGGGGTTCCAAAATCACTTCAGATGGTGACTGCAGCCATGAAATTAAAAGACGCTTACTCCTTGGAAGGAAAGTTACGACCAACCTAGACAGCATATTCAAAAGCAGAGACATTACTTTGCCAACAAAGGTTCGTCTAGTCAAGCCTATGGTTTTTCCAGTGGTCATGTATGGATGTGAGAGTTGGACTGTGAAGAAAGCTGAGTGCCGAAGAATTGATGCTTTTGAACTGTGGTGTTGGAGAAGACTCTTGAGAGTCCCTTGGACTGCAAGGAGATCCAACCAGTCCATTCTGAAGGAGATCAGCCCTGGGTGTTCTTTGGAAGGACTGATGCTGAAGCTGAAACTCCAGTACTTTGGCCACCTCATGCGAAGAGCTGACTCATTGGAAAAGACTCTGATGCTGGGAGGGATTGGGGGCAGGAGGAGAAGGGGACGACAGAGGATGAGATGGCTGGATGGCATCACTGACTCGATGGACGTGAGTCTGAGTGAACTCCGGGAGTTGGTGATGGACAGGGAGGCCTGGCGTGCTGCAATTCATGGGGTCGCAAAGGGTCGGACACAATTGATCGACTGAACTGAACTGAAAGGATGAGTTCATCCTTCACTTTCCTTGAAACCTTGCCTAATCCACTTTAGTCACAATTAATCTGCCTATGAGTTTCCCAGGTGGACCAGTAGTAAAGAATCCCCTTGCCAATGCAGAAGACACAGGTTCGATCCCTGGGTTGGAAAGATCCCCTGGAGAAAGAAATGGTGACCCATGCCAGTATTCCTGCTGGAAAATTCCAAGAACAGAGAAGCCTAGCAGACTACAGTCCATGGAGTCGAAAAAAGTCAGACATGACTGAACACACACATGCACAATCTCTATAGTTCCTCTAAGAAGTTTTCAGGGGCTTCCCTGGTGGCTCAGAGAGTAAAGCGTCTGCCTGCAATGCGGGAGACCGGATTCAGTCCCTGGGTCAGGGAGATCCCCTGGAGAAGGAAATGGCAACCCACTCCAGCATCCTTGCCTGGAGAAGCCCACGGACGGAGGAGCCTGGTGGACCACAGTCCATGGGGTTGCAAAGAGTTGGACACGACTGAGCAACTTCACTTCACTTCCAACTCCCACAGTCAAGTTCCTTTAAAAAAAAAACATGATTAGAGAAAGGTATACCGAGTAAGAATAAAAACTAAATTCCAGTCCTAGCTCTGCTACTTATTAGCTGTGTAAACTTGGCCAAATCATTCTATTTCTCCTGATTTTTATGAGATGCCATGAAGATGGCATCACCAACTTGATGGACGTGAGTTTGAGTGAACTCCAGGAGTTGGTGATGGACAGGGAGGCCTGGCGTGCTGTGATTCATGAGGTCGCAAAGAGTCAGACACGACTGAGCGACTGAACTGAACTGATGAAGATATGTGAAATTACACAATATTCAAATAGCTTCACAAGTAGATTGTCATTGTGTTGTATACAATTCAACACAACCTATTCCAACTCATAAGCACTGTACTACCCATTATACTTGGAGTTTGAGCACCAATATTGTTAATGGTTTTCAGGCTTATTTATAAAGCAGCTACTATCCCCCTTTCTCCTCCCAAAATCTTAATTTAACTCCAATTTACAAAATAGAACAAAATGAGTTTTTTATTTTGAAACAAAGGAGATTCCAAAGTCACCTTCACTCCACTGAAAAAGGAGCAATGCTACTCCAAGAACAGTTCATAAATTAAGGATCATTACTGAAAATCTTGAAGAAGAAACAAATTAAGGATAAGACCCTATGGCTTGCCACCAGTGATGTCTCTCCAAGTCAACTAAAAAAAAAACAAAAACAAAAACACCTCACCTTTTTTACAAGGATAGCTTCAGATTCTATGTGACTTGATATAATCAAAATATGACAGGTTTAACATAAATTACTAGTATCACATAATTTTTTTTTTTTACTATCTGTTCACTCTTTAGTGAGTGATTATTTAATAGTGGCAAGTTTCTCTCACAGTTCCCAAAATGAGGAGGTGGTGGGAGGAATAACCAAAGATAATACTTGCCAATTTCTGCTCTTCTTGAAACTTAATAAGCTAAAGGTGAATAATCACACAGAACCACAGCTTTATCTCTTTCACTGAAAGGAATGTACCATTCTTGAAAATTTTTTCTCTTAACACTCTAAGAGAGTTCTCATCATTCCTTACCAATCTAGAGGTTAGATTCCCTCTTAATATATGATTTATCCTTACTGTTAGGGGATTCCTCTTAGAAGGGAAAATGGAAACAAAGTATTAGAGTAAAAGAACATTCTGCTGACCACCACCCTCTATTATACCACTCTACCAAGCAGTGGGTCCACTGTCCCCTTATTTATCTTACTTTGAACACAATACAAAACCTCTACTGTCTTAAGTATTTTCTTAAGTTTCAATTTATTCTAAGTTAGTGCTCTTACTCAGAGAAGGCAATGGGAACCCACTCCAGTACTCTTGCCTGGAGAATCCCATGGATGGAGGAGCCTGGTAGGCTGCAGTCCATGGGGTCGCTAAGAGTCGGACACGACTAAACGACTTCACTTTCACTTTTCACTTTCATCCACTGGAGAAGGAAATGGCAACCCACTCCAGTGTTCTTGCCTGGAGAATCCCAGGGACGGCGGAGCCTGGTGGGCTGTGCCGTCTATGGGGTCGCACAGAGTCGGACACGACTGAAGCGACTTAGCAGCAGCAGTGCTCTTACTACTGCTCTTAAACTCCTACTTTCATCACTGGTTACTGAGCCTTTCTCAATAATCAGAATAAAGTTCACAAGTCTAGCAGCAAAGTTACCCAGAGTAAAAAGTCCCTTCCAATTTTGTCTTGTGGTGAGTTAGAACCAATACACTGCTAAAACAGCCCACAAACCGCAGAGTCAGAATAAACACTTCAAAGACTATGAAGCCTTTACACTCATGAGCTCTAACAGTGTAAGGATAATTTTTAAAGTTTTATCTAAATAAATATTTTTAAAAAATAAAGTTTCATCATATTGCCAGATTTCCTTCCAGATATACTCTATGAGCTACTCAGCAATCTGATTTGAGAGACTACATTTAAGGTGATAATTAGACAATTCCAAAGTCATGTAACAACCCAAATGCACATCAAGAGAGGACTGGTTAAGTTAGTGTATGATCAAACAATGGAATACTACGCTAAAGCCATAAAAAAGGACAATGTAAGTACAGATGAACACCAAAGGAACTCCTTAGTATCAATAAAACAGAGTAACATATAATTAGTTTGTCTACATAAAACAGTGTATCTGAGGAAAGAGAAAAAGAATGACTTAAGAGATGTTTACTAAAATATGATTTCTTACATGAAAGCAGAGTTTCAGGTTATCCCAATTTTCTTCTTTATATTCTGCACTATTTGGGTTTTTTCTAAAAAGCAGGTATCCTTTTTAGAAAGAAAAGCAACAAAGCTACTTTCATTTTCTTCAAAGACTAAGCAGGCTGGTAGAGAGATAAGTAAGTAACAACACGGGTTCCTAAATGTTTTCCTGCCACCAAACACTACAGATGACACTTTGCTCAACATGTTCCAAGAAAATAAACCAGACTATAATGAAGCACTCACAGGTAAAGATTATACCTAATCTCCAATATTGGAGAGCTCCTCATGCGGCAATACTGGCATCAAAACTCTTTTGGTTGCACATTAACTCAAAAGGCATGTACAGAGGAGACAACTAAAAAGGAGCTCTGGCTTCAGTATTAGAAAGGCACATCTGGGGAAGAGGGTGGCAGGAACGGGGGCTTCACTGGTGGTACAGTGGCTAAGACACCATGTTCCCAATACAGGGGCTCCAGATTCAATCCCTGGTTGGGGAACTAGAGCCTACATGCCTCAACTAAAGATCCCACATGCCAAAGCTAAGACTCAGCACAGCCAAAAAAAGAAAAAAAAAAAAATATATATATATATATAGTTAAGCTATTCCAAATCCTGAAAGATGATGCTGTGAAAGTGCTGCACTCAATATGCCAGCAAATTTGGAAAACTCAGCAGTGGCCACAGGACTGGAAAAGGTCAGTTTTCATTCCAATCCCAAAGAAAGGCAATGCCAAAGAATGCTCAAACTACTGCACAATTGCACTCATCTCACACGCTAGTAAAGTAATGCTCAAAATTCTCCAAGTCAGGCTTCAGCAATACGTGAATCGTGAACTTCCTGATGTTCAAGCTGGTTTTAGAAAAGGCAGAGGAACCAGAGATCAAATTGCCAACATCTGCTGGATCATGGAAAAAGCAAGAGAGTTCCAGAAAAACATCTATTTCTGCTTTATTGACTATGCCAAAGCCTTTGACTGTGTGGATCACAATAAACTGTGGAAAATTCTGAAACAGATGGGAATACCAGACCACCTGACCTGCCTCTTGAGAAACCGATATGCAGGTCAGGAAGCAACAGTTAGAACTGGACATGGAACAACAGACTGGTTCCAAATAGGAAAAGGAGTATGTCAAGGCTGTATATTGTCACCCTGCTTATTTAACTTATATGCAGAGTACATCATGAGAAACGCTGGACTGGAAGAAACACAAGCTGGAATCAAGATTGCCGGGAGAAATACCAATAACCTCAGATATGCAGATGACACCACCCTTATGGCAGAAAGTGAAGAGGAACTAAAAAGCCTCTTGATGAAAGTGAAAGTGGAGAGTGAAAAAGTTGGCTTAAAGCTCAACATTCAGAAAACGAAGATCATGGCATCCGGTTCCATCACTTCATGGGAAATAGATGGGGAAACAGTGGAAACAGTGTCAGAATTTATTTTTGGGGGCTCCAAAATCACTGCAGATGGTGATTGCAGCCATGAAATTAAGACGCTTACTCCTTGGAAGGAAAGTTATGACCAACCTAGATAGCATATTCAAAAGCAGAGACATTACTTTGCCAACAAAGGTTCGTCTAGTCAAGCCTATGGTTTTTCCTGTGGTCATGTATGGATGTGAGAGTTGGACTGTGAAGAAGGCTGAGCGCCGAAGAATTGATGCTTTTGAACTGTGGTGTTGGAAAAGACTCTTGAGAGTCCCTTGGACTGCAAGGAGATCCAACCAGTCCATTCTGAAGGAGATCAGCCCTGGGTGTTCTTTGGAAGGACTGATGCTGAAGCTGAAACTCCAGTACTTTGGCCACCTCATGGGAAGAGTTGACTCATTGGAAAAGACTCTGATGCTGGGAGGGATTGGGGGCAGGAGGAGAAGGGGACGACAGAGGATGAGATGGCTGGATGGCATCACTGACTCGATGGATGTGAGTCTGAGTGAACTCCAGGAGTTGGTGATGGAAGGGAGGCCTGGCGTACTGCAATTCATGGGGTCGCAAAGAGTCGGACACGACTGAGCGACTGATCTGATGTGATGTACGTGTAAATATATATATGTGTATATGTGTGTGTGTATATGTATAATAAAGGAAGAAAGCCATCAGGATATTAACTTCTGTCTCTTTATAGAGCTTCCATGTCAACTGTTTTCACAATTTGCCCCAATTCTCTTCTGTAAATAGCTGCCTCCACTTGCTCAATGTTGCTGCTCCTTCATGTGAGCTAGCCAAAGCACTAATTCTAGTTTGGCTACTCACAGCTACCTGGTTCTTTAGCTGAAACATTCTGACAGGAAATATCTGATTCATGGACACTGGTCCCACCAATCCACCAGGTCGGGAGTCTATCTGGAGTCCAATCAGCGATGGCTAAAGAGAAGGGCCTTTCAGGGGATGTAAGCTAGATAAGGTCTCTCTATAGAAGAGGTTATAGCCAGGACAGGAGAAAGCTGTCTCTACCAGTTTAAAAAAAAAAGCGCAAGAGGAGGCCAGGTGTAAACTACATCAAATCCCAATTAACTGAGTAACCTACATTTGGAGACTTTTTAATTTCTATAGAATTTTAAAGAAAAATAACATTAACAAGTGTTAATCACATTTAAGTTAAAAGTCCAATTATTTTCCTAGTATATAAAGTTTTAAATAAATGTAATTTAGTACATGTTCAACCCAGATTCAAATCTCACCATCTACATAGAAAAAAATATATAGTCTTTTTGCATTACCTATTTAGAATGTAGCAGCTTGGTGTGGATATTTTGTATAAGTACCTAACATATGTGATACAATCTGTGTATTTCATCCACAAACTCTCATAATTACATCACTACTCACAAGAGGCCCAAGAACACTCTGGTTTACCTAGGCAATCATATTCTTCAAGAACTTTCCATTAACTAAAATGTTCACTAAGCACCTACTCTCTACAGGGCACTATATTATTACTAATATGTATGGTGGTCACTCAGTTATGTTTGACTCTTTGCGACCCCATGGACTGTAGCCCACCAGGCTCCTCTGTCCATGCGATATTCCAGGCAAGAATACTAGAGTGGATTACCATTCCCTACTCCAGAGGATCTTCCCAACCCAGGGACTGAACCGGGGTCTCCTGCATTGCAGGCAGATTCTCAACTGTCTGAGACACCAGGGAAGCCCTATTAGTACTAAGAAAAGAAACAAAACATGGTCCCTGACTTTAAGGAATTCAGCATCCAGCAAGGAAAGCTCTTGTTTTTTAAAAAAAGGTGGGGAGTGGGCTGTAACTTAAGTACATATTCTAAATGAAAGGTGTATGTTGTCATTTTGAGAGAGACTGGAATAAGTTTTAAGAAAGCCTCACAGAAAAAAGTGAGAATTGAGGCTAGAAACATGAGTTTGGGCCAAACTGTGCTGTGATGGAGCTCTCAATGTAGCTCAGTGGGTAAAGAATCTGCTTGCAATGAAGGAGACACAGGAGATGCGGTTTCAATCCCTGGGTCAGGAATATCCCCTGGAGGAGGAAACAGCAATCCATTCCAGTATTCTTGCCTGGGAAATCCCATGGACAGAGGAGCCTGGTGGGCTACAAAGGGTGGCAAAGAGTTGGACATGACTGAGGAGCAACTGAGCACATCATTAAAAATAAAGTGAAAAAGCACACAAAAAAGGGGGCGAAGTACATGATAAATTAAACCTAGCATTGATAGACTTAGTAAATGAACAGCTCTTATAATACAAAACATTAAAACCTAAAGAGTAGGAAAAGAACACCACCAACACATTAAATAAGAAATGCAAACAGCCAATAAAAATGAGTGTTTAAAACTGCTTATCACATTTTTGGCTGAAATATTCAGCAAAAGTAAGAGTGCTCAAGTTGCAAAAACACTACTAAAAGAATAGAAATCAGTATATCCTCTCTGGAAAGCAGTTAGACAATATAAAACAAAGAAGTTTACATTTTTAAAACCACTTCTAAAAGTCTGTATTTTTAACCACTTCTAAGAATCTATTTTTTAAAACCCAGTGATTAAAAGATTCATATGCAAGGATGTTCATTTGCAGCTTTATTTATAATACTGAAGAACTGAAAACAAGAATACCATGAGGAAAAATTAAATTGCATACAAAATAGAACATCATACAGACAAAAAAATGTTTTAAAAAAGTTAAGGGAAATGATCAAACAATCTTAGGTGAAAAAAGCTACTAAATATATACATATATATATATATCTCATTCTCAATTTTAAAACTGCTGGGAACCCCCTGGTGGTCCAGTGGCTGAGGTCCAGTCACTGCTGAGGGCTCTGGTTCAATTCTTGGCAGGGGAATTAAGAGTCCACAAACCAAGTGGTGCAGTCAGAAAAAAAAAAAGTGTAAATATGTACCTAAAAAATATGATGTAAAAATACTTCAAAGCATTACCAGAAATCATCATTGGATAGTAAGATTATGGGTGACTCAAACCTGAATAGTTTGGGGGGGCTTTGGGGAGGAAGGGGACACGCCATGGCATCTTAGCTCCCCCACCAGCAAAGTAACCCACAACCCTGCAGTAGCAAGCATGGAGCTTAACCACTGGACTGCCAGGGGAAGTCCCTGCAAGCTGCAGTCAGGAAAAATAAGAGTAAGTGAAAAAGAGAAAGATAGCAGAGCCCATTTGGCAACAGTCTATCACACCTTGGTCATTACTGAAAAGTTCCACACTTTCTGAAAAAAATAAAAATTCTCATTAATACACATTCAACCTACACATAAACACTTGTAGATATATAGATACTATCATTATTTAACATTAAAAATATTAACATTTCATAAATACAGTGCTAAATATCAAGTTATCACTGACAATAAAGATAGTTGGCTAGTAATAATCTACTAGTGCTTTGTGATTTATAAGTTACTTTATAAAGATATGAGTTGAAACTCTACTATTTTTGAAAAATAATATTTCAAACAGTAACTATTTTAAGAGAATATAATCTTAGCAAGATTTATTGAAATAAAAAATTTAGTAATTTGGTACTATATTGCAATAAAATCAAATTTCCAATCAATTCAAGTTTTAGAATTAAATGTCTACCAAAAAATGTTACATTACTAATGATTATTTCATGCCTATATACTTATATTTTTAAAACCCTAGAAACATGAGGTTTATTAAAGAGGTCATTGCTGATAAATATTAAGATATATTAAGACAGACTACCATTCGGCTACATTTACCACCACTTATAAATTCTTTTTACAGTGAGTACAGAATCAAGCCCAAACTTGTGAAAACACTTAAAAATTTAGTAATTTTTTATTTTGCCATCAGTGTACTCATAATGTCTTCCATTTGAATAGATCATCATAAAGTTTATACAGCATAGCCTAACTGTAAGAGCATGAGCTTTTAGCCCAACCTGAGATTAAGTCCTCTACAAATCCTGACTCCACCAAATAAAGTCTAGTGACTCTAATCCTTGGTTCTCTTATCTAAAAAGGGATGATAAGGTACCTACCTCAAAGAACTGATTAAGTTCCCAACACAAATGGCTCAATATTCTTTAAAAATAAAAATGCAAACAATTATTCTGCAAATACTGACATCAGAGTATCCTGAGTTCTAGCTTAGATAAGGCTACTAAGCAGGTGACAGGTGATCTTCAGCCAATCACTTAGCCTTATACTCTTTGTGACCCCATGGACTATACAGTCTATGGCATTCTCCAGGCCAGAATTCTGGAGTGGGTAGCCTTTCCCTTCCCCAGGGGATCTTCCCAACCCAGAGATCAAACCCAGGTCTTCCGCATTGAGGGCGGATTCTTTACCAGCTGAGCCACCAGGGAAGCCCAAGAATACTGGAATGAATAGCCTATCCCTTCTCCAGTGGATCTTTCCATCCCAGGGATCGAACCAGGGTCTCCTGCGTTGCAGGTGGATTCTTTACCAACTGAGCTATCAGAGAAGCCCATTAAGAAAATAAAAATGCAAACAATTATTCTGCCAATACTGGTATCAGTGTGGCCCGAGTTCTAACTTAGATAAGACTACTAAGCAGGTGACAGGTGATCTCCAGCCAATCAGTTAGTCTTTCTGAGGTTCAACTTTTTCACCTTTAAAACTGAGATACTAGAGTTTCCTGGTGGTCCAGTAGTTAGGACTCCATGCTTTCACTGTAGTGAGCCTTGGTTCCATTCCTGGTCAGGAAACTAAGATCCTGAAAGCCACATGGCAAAGCCAAAAAAAAAACCCTGCGATACCAATACCTGCTCCTGCCTATCACAAAGGGCAGCTAGGAAAAGACAAATGAATTGCCCGTTTAAAACATCTGACAAAGTGTAATTCACTAAACACATACAGAGTAAAATCCACAACAAACAAATGATTCAAAAGATGGCTGTACACTTAAAATCATTTTCACTCTGCTATAGAGAAATTGACTTCACCAAGGCAGTGACTTCAATTAACTAGTTAAGCTAGCTACATGCTAATGGCCCAAAGCATAACTTCTCATCAACATCCACAAATGTTTTAGATTTAGTAACCTAGTTCAAAAAAGTAGCTATAAAAGCAGCAAATACACAAACTCAACAAGTAAAGGAATATAAACTTAAAATTATTTCCTAAACTGAATGAAACTCCCCAAACTGACAGGAGCAAAATTCACTCAACACATTCCAAACTTTTAAAACATCTTTCTTATTAAAAACAAAGCAATGGAAAGCATATGAAAACTCAAATATGTTAGTATTGCTCAAAGTGGTTATTCTAACACTAAAGCCAAATGTTATTTTGAAAACTAATTTTAAGTTTCAGGATATCTGTCAAGACTATACTAAAAAAAGAGAATGACGTGGTCCTTATTACCAAGTCCTAAGCCTGCTTCCACAGACATTACTTTAGTGGACCCTTAACCTACAAAATTCTGTCTGTATACTGTCTGTATCCTGTACCTATTTCTATGGTGAGAGGTTTAGATTCTCAGCATAACTAACATCAATATTCTCATCAAAAACTGATGACAAAAGAAAACTATTATATTTTGTCATCTACTTTTAACTACACTACATTTTGTTATTTTTAAAATAAACACTTCACTGCAAGTCCTTAACCTTATCAAAACTCTAAGTATATCAGATATAAAGCTCTACTGTCCACATCATGTCTACCTGTTCACCTAAAACACGAAATTTTTACATTATGCATTTACTAGTGTGTCCAGACAGACTGAAGTTTGATCAGTGTTTGCAAATTTAACAAGAAGCAGAAAGAGAGTGAGAGTGAAGTCGCTCAGTCGTGTCCAACTCTTTGCAACCCCATCAACTGTAGCCCACCAGGCTTCTCCATCAATTTTCTAGGCATGAGTACTGAAGTGGGTTGCCATTTCCTTCTACAGAGGATCTTCCTGACCCAGGGATTGAACCCAGGTCTCAAGTTTTTAGTTTATTTAAATTCTATCTTCCCAACACACCACCTAAAAAATACACTAATTTTATTTCTCCTTTTGGTTAAACTGTTCAGGGAGTTATACAGAAAGATAGACACAGTATTTGGGGGCTTTAACTGCATTTCTAATCTAGGATGAATTGATGTTCATCTTTGCACAACTGTATGGTGGATAAAAAAAGATTTCATGTACAATTATTGTGAATGAGATTACAAGAAAGACTTATAACTTACTTTAATTACAAGTTTTATCAAGTTCCAACCATCATGCTCCAACCCAGTCATGGATAAATGTTACTATAATGAGATATAGTTAATACCCTCTGCTCTCAGGAAACTTAAGCATCTTATGTTTGAGGTACAGTAACTAAACAAAGGAAAAATGAAAACAATTGTACAACAACCAAGAGGAGGAACGGGGGAAGCAACGTGTCAAAGCCTGGTATACCAACAGATGAAATTGCTGAAGTAATTTTTTTTTTTTAAAGGAAGCTTCTTTGTCAGATTAGTGTTTAAAAGTCAAATTCTTAAACTGAAGTTTTAGAGGGCCTGCACTGCCAGGTTTTGTGAAACTGGCTCAACTAACCATATTTAATTAAAGGTAACAAAAGACAAGTTTCTAACTCTCCATAAATCAACTGCATTTTTGAGTGCTAAATTCTAAGGGTTTCCCCAAGTGCTAAATTCTAGGGGTTCTTTCATTATGTCTTTTCAAAAGATAAGGATTAACAAACTTTAGTTTCTCTAGATAGCATGTCTGAAGTTTTTAATTTTTAAACATAACTATTAAAAGCAGGCTCTTACAACAAAATTCTGTAAAGCAATTATCCTTCAATAAAATATTTAAAAAGTACATTCTTCTAATATATAAAATAACAAAGCTATCCTTTCCAATTTCAAAATAATCAAGCCATAATCCCACAACTTGCATCTGAGATATATAAAATACAGTTCACTAAAATAAGTACTAAGGACTTAAGTTTATCGTATCATAAACCACCTACACCAAAAATAACAGTATCTTAAAATATATACAAATAACCTCAAAGGTGTACCTGTGGCTGATTCTTGTTGATGTATGAGAGAAAACCACAAAATTCTATAAACCAGTTATCCTTCAATTATAAAATTTATATATATACAAATAATCTTAAAATTCCAAGAAAATTTAGAATGAAACATACTGGAAAGTATAGTTTGAATTTGTGCAAAAGCCTGCTTCCACCTGTCAGGAAGAAAACAGAAGTGAAAGTAAACTAGAACCCTTCCACTTTTATTATGGCCTTTGCTCATTAAACTCAAACACAAACTAGACGATATATTTTATAATCAAGTTGTTTTAAAGAATATTAGAAAGTAAACAGTTTGGCAGGCTTTCGAAATACCACACACAAAATACAAATCCAAAATCCATAAAAGCCGTTCGTAAATCAACATTTTCTCAACCTTCAACTTTTTGTAAATTAATCTTTTATCTAATTCACCTCGCCCAACTAGGCCTTGGGGCCCAGAAATAGTTAACTTGCAACATGCCTTGCTTCTTTAAGCTAAGATACCATCTTACAAGAGTCAGGAGTAAAATAAATTAAAGGAATCTAACTAGAAAACAGCAATACACGCTTTGTAATAATCAAAAGTATACGAAATAAAGGCCTTTCATTCCAGGAGACAGGCCATGACTATCCCGGGATGGTATCTGTACTACAGTGCTCTCCTTGATATAAGAGAACTGATCATTAAAACGACGATTGGTACACTAAGAGACATCATTAACTAATTTTTTTAAAAAATAGATATAAGGGTTCCAATTATCACTATCACAGCTCATTTTCAGCTATTTAAGGACAGGCAGAAAGGTTTAATACACCTACACACCCCCAAGGGAGGGGAAAACCACCAACCACCTCCCAGGGAGTTTAATGAAAATTAGCAGGTAAGAGGCCTCGGCCGCACGCTGAAAACCAAAGAGGGCGGCCGGAGGGTCGAAGCGTTCGGACTGCAGAGGAGAGATTGGTACTCGGACCCCACCTCGCCTCACCTTCCCGTCAGGGCGAAGGGTGCGAAGGATCATTAGTGCCTTCGTTAATTGACACCTGTAATGAGGAAACTTTCCGAGAGCGGACAGCGCTCAGGCCCGGCCTGGCCAGAGCTCCGCGGCGGGCCCCTCTAGGGCGCCCAGGTAACCGGGCCGGGCTGGGCCCGAGGCGCCGCGGCGGCCGCGCCACCGCTCACCTTCCCGGGGCGCTAGGCCCGCACGCCGGCCGGTTCGGCCGCCGCCTCCCGCAGGCCGCAGCAGCTCGGGGAGGCCGGAGAGCGGTGGGGGGACCCCAAACCCTACACCCCGACAGGCCGCCGCCGCGGCTACTTACTTTCATTTAACACCTCCACCAGGTCTGCGCAGTTCTCGCACATCGTTCGGCCGCCGCCCCCCCCCTCCCCCGCTTCGGATCGCACTGACTGATCCCGATCGGCGGGGGGGAGGGGAGAGAGGCGGAGGAGGGGGCCGGCCGGCCGGCGGGGCGGGGAGGCGACGAGGGCGGGCGGCGGCGGGGACGGGGCGGGGAGCTGGAGAATGGGGGAGGGGGCCGGCGGTCCCCGGAGCGGGCGGGGGAGAGGAGGGGGGCGAGGGGAGGTGCGCAGGCCGGAGGGGCGCGGAGGCGCCGGCGGTGGGGAAGGGGGGGGGGAGGACGGGGGGAGGGGAGAGGGAGGGAGGGAGGGGGCGGGTGGGGAGCGAAGCAGCAGAGTCACTTCACCGACCAGACGCCGCGGCCACCGCCGACGCCGCCGCCATTTTAATAGAGCGTTCGGGCTGCGCTCGGCTTTTTCCGTCCGGGCGAGGGAGCCGACGAGAAGGGCCTCGCGCTCTCATTCCTGCGCCTCCCTCCCTCTCTTCGCCTCCCACCTCTCCCTCCGCACTCACGCCGCACGCCCCACACCCCGCCGCGGCCGGCTCGCCGCCCTCCCTTTCCTCTTCCGTCGGGCCTCCCCGCCCTCGGTCCACCCCCTCCGCGCGCTCGCCCACCCCGCCCAGCCCGGATCTCTGTCAGCGGCCGGAAGGGAAGCGCGAAGCCAGCGCGGCCGCGGGGGGAGTCCGGGTGAGTTGGAGAAGATGGCGGAGCTCCGAGCGCGTCGCGGTTGCGCGGCGTCGCCCAGCGAGGCCGCTCCGCGGGCCCGGAGGCCCAGCAAACGTCGGGTCACTCTCGCCGCCCTGTCCTCCGCCCCTGCGCTTCGCCATTTTAACTCTGGGTCCCCCAGGGGGGCTTGGTACTCATTTGTCCCGTCCCCCTCACCCGAACTCAGGCCTTTGGGGTTGCGGGAGGCTGGGGTTCGGGGAAGCCGGCTGGAGCCGCAGCCCAGGAGGGGACACGCAGCCTTCTCCCCGCGGGGTTTTGGAAGAATGGAACAGCCCCGGGCTGGCTTAACCTGCGGGCGTGTCCTCGAGCAGTGATAACATTGATGTGACTAGAAATGGCGGAATGAAGTGTCCCAAGGCATCTCCTTCTCTTTCCGCCAGAGGGCCCCCTATGAATTACCCTTAGAGATGTCACCTGAAATAGCCTAGTATGCTTCCCAGCGAAGAGCAAATAATATGGGAATTAAGTCGGAGAGCGGAGAATGAAGAACAGGTGGAGGGAAGGGGCCACTCAGCTGAAGTTTGTTATTGTAACAACCAGCTAGTGTGGGGAAAATCTTCCTCGCCTGCACTGATACTGTCCTCACTGATTTCTGTGTCTAGTACGTTCCTTTAGAGATATGACTGAGAAGTCCAGTTTACATAGTAGCATCTTCGAAATCCATAGCCAGAGAGCTTTGGAGGCCTGGTGGGAGTTCTTTTTACAGATTTTGTCGAGGTTAGATCACACCATCCCTTCACTCGAGGACCACCTTGCCGGTTTTCTTTGCCTTTCTGCCGCTTTAAGCTGATGCTGTAAAGTTTCTGTTAAACCTGTTTTGAGTTGTTCCATCCGAGCAGGTGATCCTTAGGAGCTGTAACTATTTTGCCATTGTCTTCTCTTCTTCCCAGCTTTCCCACAAAATTTGGGCTTCTGCAGACTTTGGATCCTGTAGCAGCCATTGTCGATCCAATATCCATTCCCACCCACCCCCTCTTTTCTTCCTACAGGGAAACTTACCAAACCCTAGTTTGTTTTACTGGTGGCAGCTGAGACTCAGGAATCTTGATACGTGAAAGGAAGGCCTCAGGGATTCTTTGTGTTTGCTTTAAAATGTCATGAACACTGCTCAGTATGCTGTAATAACATATGTGGGAAAAGAATCTGAAAAAGAATAAATACATGTATATGTATAATTGAATCACACCTGAAACTAATACAACACTGTTAATCAGCAATATAAAATAAAAAATTTTAAACATTATGTAATTGTTTCTCTAGGGGTTACCCAGCGGAGAAGGCAATGGCACCCTACTCCAGTACTATTATTGTTTTCAGTTCTTGCCAATGAAATATAAGCAGAAATCTGCCGAGCAGGTCTGTTGCAGGGAAAAGCCAATTCTGACTCCACGTTGGAACTGTTTCGATGACTTGCTTTTCTCTGCTTTTGTTATCTTAATCATACATAATGGCCTGCTTGAGAGAATCCTGCCCCTCTGCCTTACTGTTAAGGTGCCTTTGTTCAGAACCCTGTCCACCTGTAGATGGCAGGAAGGAAGAAATTAACACACATACTGCCTCAGAGCTTGCCATTCTAGGAGATATTTGCAAGATTAATGGCCTTTTTACTTTGTTTCTTCACCTACCCCTATCTCTGATCTGTGAAAGATCCTCGCATCCAGATGGTCATTTGACACTTTAGTTTTCCATCTTCTCCATCAGCCCGTGGCTTTCCAAATAAAGTCCTTGCCTAAACACCTCATCTTTTCATGGGCCTATCTTGTGGCGAGCAGAGCAAGCTTGGACTCCTTACAGGTCTTTGAGAAAGAATTTCCCATTCCTAATTTTAAAAAAAAGGACAAATTCAGCAGACCTGCATCTTAACCCTTTCTTTCTGCCTGAAACATGATCTTGATGCTCTAATAAAGCATCTAGTTTGTGATTTTTTTAAACAACGAAACCACAACAGGGCAAAAGCCAACCATAAAGTTGATAATAAGGTGTAGGACCCTGATGCATCTTTGAGCAGCTCTCCACCCCTAGACTGATTATGCAAGAAAATATAAATCCCCTTTTCCTTAAGCCACTCATATCTCCATTACTTGTAGCCAAACACATTGCTAACTGATAGTTATTTTCGAATCTGTCCACTATGGTTTCTCTCTGACCACAGAGAGCCCATAACAGTTCTTGAAAAGGAGGACAACTAGTACCATAAAGGCAGAGTACTAGGGTGTAATACATCCCAGGTGCCTCTAGTGCTAAAGAACTTCCCCAGCAATGCAGGAGACATAAGAGATAGGGGTTCAATCCCTGAGTTGGGAAGATCCCCTGGAGAAGGGAATGGCAACCCACTCCAGTATTCTTGCCTCGAGAATCCCATGGACAGAGGAGCCTGGCAGGCTACAATCCATGGGGTCGCAAAGAGTTGGACATGACTGAAGCATCTTAGCACACGCAGGATATATACAAGACACACTCTGATCTTTAAAGAAATAGCTTAACAATTGCCACCCAATTGTTTAAGAAATTATGTGAAATGATGCTTAGTTTAAAATGCTTTTGAGAATCTATAGAGATTTGTTGTCATGAATGATCATGGCGCTTCAGTCATCACTTTAGCTCTCAACAGATTTTTCTGTGATGAGCCAAATGATATTTTAGGCATCACAGGCAGTCCAAGTCTCTCATCATAACTATTCAACTCTGTTAGCACAAAAGCAGCCATAGATGATACACCATAGAATAAGTGTGGCTGTGTTCCAATAAAAATTTTAACTTAATGGACACTGAAAATTGATATTCATATTTTCATGTGTTACAAAATACTATTTTTGTTTTGATTTTCTCCAACCACTTAAAAATGTAAAAACCATTCTTAGCCTACAGTCCATACAAAAATGTGAAAATGGCCAGATTTGGCCTATGGGCTGTAGTTCACCATCCCTTTATCCACTTCAGTTGCTTAAGAGAGAAAAGCATAGAAGCCAATAAAACAAGGTTGCCTGCCTCCTAACTAGAATCTTCACTCTTCTGTGCTCACTTGTTAAATGTATCAACAGAGACCTTTGAATGTATCTGAAGGATGTGCATTCCAAAAGAATAAAGCTGAATCTCTGGTAAAATACCCCCTAAATTCCTCATGCAAATCTGAATTTTCAAACCAATAATAAGCAATCACCATACACCCTCTACAGCTAGATTGATAAAAGATGACTGACTGTCTTCAATATTTTGTATACATGTCACCATCTAGTGGTAGAATTATGCTTTCAGTAAAATTATACAATCTACTTTGAAATTTCTAATTCTTGAGTTTGTAGTGTATGTGTGGTATATTCCTAGGTACTTGCCTGAAAGCCAGCCCACATAAACACCTTGGAAAATTAATATTGCCATGGAAATTATTTGCTCTTCTTAGCATTCTGCCTGGAAAATCCCATGGACGGAGGAGCCTGGTAGGCTGCAGTCCATGGGATCGCTAAGAGTCGGACACGACTGAGCAACTTCACTCTCACTTTTCACTTTCCTGCATTGGAGAAGGAAATGGCAACCAACTCCAGTGTTCTTGCCTGGAGAATCCCAGGGACGGGGGAGCCTCGTGGGCTCCTGTCTATGAGGTCACACAGAGTCGGACACGACTGAAGTGACTTAGCAGCAGCAGCAGCATTCTGATTGCACTTATTGAACACAGGATTTCTGTCTCTGGAGTTTGGGGTTAAAGCCTGTTATTACTATCCGAAAACAGTTATTACAAAATGTATTCTTCTCCCTCACACCCACACTCACTGTCATTTTGTGAAACTTAAGACCATTCTTAGAAGGCTGGTATGCTGTTGTTTTCTCTCCACAGCACCTAGATCAGTGCTTTGTACATTAATTCAGCAAACTACTGTTTGGTTCTTAAACTGCTATCATAAATTGGATTATATCACCTCCCTACTTAGATCTCTTCAGTATTTCCTATTACATTTAGAATAAACTCTACTTGGGCCTTCCCCACCTATCCTGTTTTTAACATCACTGTTGCTACATTCCAGCCACACTAGTGTGCTTTCTAACAAAAACGTCCTGCTCTGGTTCTTGGTGAATGTTTCTTTCTAGGACATGCTTTCTAATTCTGAAATGGCTAACTTCTTATCCTCGAGGTTTCAACCTACACACCATCTAAAAAACTCCCCTGTAATATTTTATCACAGCCCTATTTCCACTGTAGCTCTTCCTATAATTATTTTATTTGTTTATTTGTATCAGTATGCATTAGACTGCAAGTAAAATTTTTTTCAGAGTAAATGGCTTAAGCAAATAGGCCTTGTTTTCCTCTTGTAACAGACAACAGTAGCTAGGTCAGGGCCGATACAGTGGCTCAAGGGTATGGACCCAAGCTCTTTGATTCTTTCTAACTTCTGTATATTGGCTTGTAATCTAGTTGTAAGATGGCCACCATAGCACCAACTTTACACCACAGCACCAACTGTCTGGTTTAAAGACAAGAAGAAGGAAAGATGGTGATGTCCTGTCTTGGATTGGATTCCCCCAAAAGCAGGCCCTTAAAAAAGGACACAAATGGAGAGAATTTATTTTGGCGTCATCCCAAGAAACACCCAAGAAACACAGGATACTGAAAAGTGAGAAGGAAATTTGGGGGAGGGGCTACTAATCAGTAAAGAAATATTAACATTAAGCTCTTTACTCCCAAGGGTAACTGGAGCCTGATTGCACTGGGAAACTACAAACCAGTATAAAACATGTCTTAAAATCATTCTTCCTGAGGGACAAGGAAGCTAGGTATTTATATCTTCTTCCTCTAGTCACTGATTGATTGTTGTTAGGAGGAGGGGGTGTGAGCAGCAAAGACAGCCTCAAACATAGAAATGCAGGTGCTAGCAGTTGGGAGTTTGGCCTCTGTGCATGAAGTGATAAGATCTAGGGAATATGGGCAGAGCACTCTCAGTATCTTATATGCCCCACTTCGCTCTTCAGTCTGCCTTGAGTACAGGGACAGTATCTGGAGAAGCAGCCCCGATTTCAAAATAATAAATCTATAGGCAAAAAGCAAAAGCCAAGGCATTGAAAATGACAGAGTAAAAAGAAAAGGTCTGGGTCCCTGGTGGCATTGTTGAGCAGCTGAATCAGTGCTAGCAACTACTTGTTACTATATAAGACATTTGATGATCCAACAAAAAATTAAACCCTAAGGCCACTACTGGAGTTTTGTGGCACAGTGCTCATTAAAAATTGTGTGAAACTAAAAGTTGCTCAGTCATGTCCAACTCTTTGTGACCCCATGGACTGTATAGAATTCTCTAGGCCAGAATACTGGCGATTCCCTTTTCCAGCGGATTTCCCCAAAAGCAATGGAAAGCTTCTAAGTGTGGAAGCAAGACAATCGGGTTGTATTTTAAAATACTCTAATCTGTAGAGAACAGATTGGAGATAGGGACAACTGAGGGTTATTAATATTAATCCAGAAAGATGATGATAGTTTGGAGAAAGGTAAAAGGAAAGAAATGGAGAGCCCATTCTAAGGTTATTTTACAGGTAGAAAGAAAAAAAACACAAGACTGGTTGAGGGACTTCCTGAGTGATCCAGTGGTTAAGAATCTGATTTCCAATGCAGGGCACAAGGGTTCAATCCTTAGTCAGGGAACTAGGATTCCACATGCCTTGGGGCAGCTAAGCTTGCACACCACAACTACAAAGCCTACATACCTCAACAAGATCCCAAGTGCCACAACTAAGACCCAGCGTAGCCAAAAATAAATAATACTTGGTTGATGGGTATGGGAGAGAAGATAGTATTAGAGCCGTCTCCAAATTTGTGATTTGCACAAGTGGGTAAACTGGTGCTGTGCCATTCACCAAGATAGGGATCATTTAAAGGAGGGCCAGAGGGAAGTAGAGTCAATAGTGACAGGTACTATGTTGTTTTTTTTTAAAGATTTATGTTTTGCTGCACTGGCTCTTTGTTGATGCTAACAGGCCTTCTCTAGTTGGCATGAGCAGAGGCTCCTCTTTGTTGCAGGGCACAAGCTTCTCATTGTGGTGGCTTCTCTCGTTGCGAAGAAGTGCGGACTCTAGAGCACAGGGCTCAGTAGCTATGGCATATGAGCTTAGTTGCCCCGAGGCATGTGGGATCTTCCCAGACCAGGGGTTGAACTCGTGTCCCCTGCATTGGCAGGCAGATTCTTAACCACTGAGCCACCAGGGAAGCCCACAGGTACTATTTTAGAAGTGCCCAGCCTGAGGTACCTGAGAGGTAACCAAAAGGAGTTGTTAAGTAAGCAGTGGTTTGAATCTAAAGCACAGAAGAACATTCTCGGCTGGAAGGGTTAATATGAAAGCAATTCTTAGTATGCTAGCTCTTTGCCTTATGGGGAAAAGAAAACTGCTGGATATTTAGCATTACAAGTTTCAGGCATGAAGAAGTAGGAAAAAACCAGTTCCCTCAACTGTTCTCTTATCAGGAGAGCAAAAACTTCCCAGAAATCCTAATTTTACATTTGGTCTCATTACCCAAAACTCTGTCACATGGCCTCCTTTAAGCCTCAAAGAAAGCTTGAAAATCCAGTATTTCATTTTACAGCCTGCATGATGGAAGCAGGAAAAGCTAGCTAGCTGGCAGCGACTACCAAGTTTACAGTATCTGCTGCAAGTGGTAAATGAAGCCATGAGATCGTACAGGGAGAGGAAATACCTAGAAGAAAGAGCCTCAAAGAACTCTTAACATCTGAAATTTGGGTAGAAGAGAGGATGCCCCAAAGACTTGAAAGAATATGGTGGAGGAGGAGGAGGGATTTTGGTACCATTTAACCAAGGGAATAGAACTCAAAAAGGATGAAAATTACACTTGTTGAGTGCTGCAAAGTCAACTAAAATGAGATCTATCCAGTATTCATTAGATTTATTAGATTTAGTGCATGGAGGTCATGGAAGAAGGAATTCTAGATGCTGAAGCCTCATTACAGTAGACAGAAGACCATTTATAATAGAAACTTTTATAATAGAAAACTATTTGAAGACTTGGGACTCTAAAGAGAAGGTGGGGTAACTAGATGAGGAAGAAGACTAATATGTATAAATGCTAATGGAAACATGAAAACAATAGGTAGATTTCATTGTACATGCTCTGTGACAGACACTGTTTTCAGCACTCCTTTAATTCTCACAGCCACATTGTGTGGAATGTTCTATTCTCTCTGTTTCCCAAAAGAGAATAATAAGGCACAGGGAGGTTAAGTAACTTGTCCCACAAACAGAAGGTGTTGACACTAGAACAGAAAAGGCAGAGTGGTTGCTATAAGTTTTCTAAGAAGGTAAGAGGAGATGGAATCAGTATTATTGCACAGAGGGAAAGATTGACCTTTGATAACAGGAAGGAAGAAAAGGATACGGGTACCCACATGTGTACATTTGATGATCAGGAGTCAAGGGAGTTCCCATCAGATGACTTTTGGGTTTTTTCCTGAAATAAAAGGCAAAATTATTTATTTCTATTAATTTTATACTTAAATGTTTTTGAATCAGAGTTGATTCCAGGTAACTGAAACGCAGAAAGCAAAATGGTGGATTGGGAAAACTACTGTATATGTTGACATGTATCAAATTTTGGCATTGGACTTTGCAGACTATTAAGAATACATGCAAAAATCAAAAATAAATACATTTATTTTGGCAGATCATGGTCAAACTCCTCCTGTGTATTTAATGAAACAAAAATATATATTGCTAAATTCTAATTGACCTAGTAACCAGCAGATAATTTTATTTTTTTAATAAGAGTAGGAAATAAAACATTTAATACGATGAAATAAGAATTGAATTATATTCAAATTATAATTTGAATTAAAATATTATATAACTTGACAAGTTGTAATTACCTTCTTGATTTATTTATACCTTACCTGAAAGAAATTCTATAAAAATATTTAACTTTGATTTTATTTATTTTTAATATTTATTTATTTATTTGACTGTGCTGGGTCTTAGCTGTGGAATTCAGGATCTTTAGTTGTGGTATGTGGGATCTAGTTCCTTGAACAGTGATCGAAACTGGGCCCCCTGCATTGGAGTACAGAGTCTTAGTCACTGGGCCACCAGGGAAGTCCTGATTTTATTTATTGTATCCAATAATCCCCTCCCCAAATTAAAAAGAAACACCATCACCAGTAAATACACTGCTTTTTCTATTCAAATATGATCTTCCTTCCAGCCAATGATACATCTAAGAAATAAGTAATTGAAGAGTTGAAAAAAAATTTGTTTACCTTTAAATATGGGATGGAGATGAGCCATTTTGGAGTGTTTGAGGCTTCCTTGGCCTACAAGGTCACTCTCTCAAGAGCTATTCATTTCTTGACTGTTGTTGGGAATGAAAGAGACAAGTCACTCTGACCAGACCAATCTATATACAAGCATATCTCAGTTTTATTGAGCTTCCGAAATAACTGCCTTTTTTTATGAATTGAAGGTTTGTGGCAACCCTGCATCTAGCAAATCTATCAGCAACATTGTTCCAATGCCACCTGCTCACTTCATGTGTCTGTCACATTGTAGAAATTCTCAAAACATTCCATACTTTTTCATTAGTAGTATTATATTTGTTACAGTGATCTGTGATCACTGATCTTTGATGTTGCTATTGTAATTGTTTTGGGGTGTCACAAATAGCACACATGTAAAGTGGCAGACAACCAATTGTTAAAATGACAAAGGATTTAGAATATTAGGATATTATGTAAATTGAGTTTATTAAACAGCAGCCAGGTTTGAGAGGCTTGACTCCAGTTTTGAAAGAAGTTCTCCTGTGGGTAAAATGCTGTCAAACAGCATTATGTGTTACAAAGAAATTATTCATGAAATGAAGAATTGATCCATATGGCAAATTTCACTGCTGTCTTATTTTAAGAAATTGCCACAGCTGCCCCAACCTTGAGCAAGCACCAACCTGATAGAGCAGTCAACAGCTATCAAGACAAGACTCTCCACCAGAAAAAAAGAGTACCACTCACTGAATGCTCAGCATTTTTTTCCAACAATAACCTATTATTTTTAGCAATGAAATATTTTTAAATTAAGGTATGTACATTTTTAAAGACAATGCTTTTGTACACTACAGTATGCTGTACACATACCTTTTTTTTTTTTTTGGCTGCATCACCCACCTTGCTGGATTTTATTTCGCCAACCAGGGATTGAAACCAGACCTTTGACAGTGAACATGCAGAGTCCTAACCACTGGACCACCAGAGAATTCCCTAAACATACCTTTTAGATGCACTATAAAACTGAAAACTCCATGTAACTTATTTAATTTATAATATCTGGATTAGGGCTTTCCTGGTGGCTCAGTGGGAAAGACTCTCCCTGCCAATGCAAGAGACACAGTTTTGTTCAATCCCTGATTCTGGAGGGTCCCACATGCCACGGAGCAACTAAGCCCATGCACTACAACCATTGAGCCTGTGCTCTAGAGCCCAGGTACAGCAACTACTGAAGCCCAAGCGCCCTAGAGCCCAGGCTCCGCAACAAGAGAAGCCACCGCAATGAGAACCCCATGCACCACGACTGGATAGTAGCCCCCACTTGCTGCAACTACAGAAAAGCCTGCACAGCAACGAAGGCCCAGCACAGCCAGAAATACATAAATAAAATTATATCGGGTTCACTGCAGTAGTCTAAGACCCAACTTAGAGTATCCTCTGAAGGATATGGTATTACCTGACCATAGGCCAGAGACTGACATTTTAATAAAATATGTACAGCAGGGAAGAATGATCCTATAAAATCATGGAGTGATTTAACTAATCAAGCTGGTTTTAGAAAAGGCAGAAGAACCAGAGATCAAATTGCCAACATCCGCTGCTGCATCATCAAAAAAGCAAGAGAATTCCAGAAAAACATCTATTTCTGCTTTATTGACTATGCCAAAGCCTTTGACTGTGTGGATCACAATAAACTGGAAAATTCTGAAAGAGATGGGAATACCAGACCACCTGACCTGCCTCTTGAGAAACTGATATGCAGGTCAGGAAGCAACAGTTAGAACTGGACATGGAACAACAGACTGGTTCCAAATAGGAAAAGGAGTATGTCAAGGTTGTATATTGTCACACTGCTTATTTAACGTCTATGCAGAGTACATCATGAGAAATGCTGGACTGGAAGAAACACAAGCTGTAATCAAGATGGCCAGGAGAAATATCAATAACCTCAGATATGCAGATGACACCACCCTTATGGCAGAAAGTGAAGAGGAGCTAAAAAGCCTCTTGATGAAAGTGAAAGTGGAGAGTGACAAAGTTGGCTTAAAGCTCAACATTCAGAAAACTAAGGTCATGGCATCTGGTCCCATCAGTTCATGGGAAATAGATGGGGAAACAGTGGAAACAGTGTCAGACTTTATTTTTTTGGGCTCCAAAATCACTGCAGATGGTGACTGCAGCCATGAAATTAAAAGACCCTTACTCCTTGGAAGGAAAGTTATGACCAACCTAGATAGCATATTCAAAAGCAGAGACATAACTTTGCCAACAAAGGTCCATCTAGTCAAGGCTGTGGTTTTTCCTGTGGTCATGTATGGATGTGAGAGTTGGACTGTGAAGAAAGCTGAATGCCAAAGAATTGATGCTTTTGAACTGTGGCGTTGGAGAAGACTCTTGAGAGTCCCTTGGACTGCAAGGAGATCCAACCAGTCCATTCTGAAGGAGATCAGCCCTGGGATTTCTTTGGAAGGAATGATGCTAAAGCTGAAACTCCGATACTTTGGCCACCTCATGCGAAGAGTTGACTCATTGGAAAAGACCCTGATGCTGGGAGGGATTGGGGGCAGAAGGAGAAGGGGATGACTGAGGATGAGATGGCTGGATGGCATCACCGACTCAATGGACATGAGTTTGAGTGAGCTCCCAGAGTTGGTGATGGACAGGGAGGCCTGGCGTGCTGCAATTCATGGGGTTGCAAAGAGTCGGACACGACTGAGCAACTGAACTGAACTGAAAGGAGACTTCCCCAAAACCAGTAATTAAAATTGTCATTTTGTTACCCATACACCCCTAGGTGAACCCGAGAAGTTGAAGATCGAGAAATCGATTCCGTGCTGTGGTCTTCTGGAAAGTGTCCATATAACTCAGTATGTGATCCGTAGTCTGAAACCACTGCTCTGAAATCTCTGCACTTTTGTCTAGCTGAGGCATAAAGACTCCAAACATTCACAGGATTTGATCCTTAATTTATGGTCCTGATGTTACGGAGCAGAAGACTTTCATTCCATCTAAGAATTTTTTGTATAACCACCACTTTGTGTCCTTGATCATGTTACTTAATCTTTCCATGCTTCTGTTTAGCTATACAATGAGGATTAATGATAGTACCTACCTCAGGGTTGGAAGGATTAAATGAATTAATGCAGATGAAATGTGTAGAGTAGTGTTTGACTCACACTAAGCACAGAATTAAATGATCTATTATTTGAGAGAGAAAAAAAATGCATCAGAATTTTTGTTGTCTGGTGAGTTACTCTCAAATTATTTACAGTAATTCTTGAACTTGGGTTCTTATGAGAAGAGATCTTAGAGTGCCTTGCTTTTGGCAGGGGATGGGGGATGTGGAAGGGTGGGGAGAAGAAACATATTCTTTGTCTGTTTCCCAGAGATTCCGATTCTGTTGGCCTGAGTTGGGGCCAGAAATCAACTATTTTAATAAAAACTTGTAATTCTGATGCAGATGGTTCTTGTCTGACCTTGTGTATTTGAAACACTACAATAAGGTTTAATGTCACTTATTCATCATACTCCTGCCTATCTTTGAAAGTGGAAGTCTGGTTTCCATTGTGACTGACTTTTCTTTGGCCCAGAACATCCAGGGCTCTTGTACCTCTTCCTCATGTAATATGATTTCAGGTCTATACAGAATTCTGATTGAGAAATTAAGCCTGTCTAGTGAAGTGAAAGTCACTCAGTCGTGTCCAACTCTTTGCAACTCCATGGATTACACAGTCCATGGAATTCTCCAGGCCAAAATACTGTAGTGGGCAGCCATTCCTGTCTCCAGGAGATCTGGGAGTATAAAATTATGTTCCCTTTTGTTCTAAACAATGTACTCCAATTAGCAATAATATTTGGCAACTCTAAACCACAGTTAATGAAAATATATCTAGGTCTTTTTCACCTTTCCTGCTGCCAGATCTCTCCCTGTATTTGTGCAATTGTTTTTTTTTAACCTATTTGCAATATTTTGAATTTCTTATTATTGTAATAATAACTTTTTTGTTTACACAGAGAAATAAGAAACAAAATATTGACCATTATCCAATACCCAATCAGAGGCACTATCAATATATAAGCACGTGTCCTTTCATTCTTTAAATAGGATGGATATCTTTTTTTTTTTATCAAAATGGGACTAAAATGTTTAAATAAGTAATTTTTTTATTAACATGTATAGATACATAACAGGCTTCCTGGTGGCTCAGTGGTAAAGAATCATTTGCCAGTGCTAGGGACTTGGGTTTGATCCCTGGCTTGGTAAGATCTCCAGGAGTAGGAAATGGCACCCCACCGCAGTATTCTTGCCTGGGAAATTCCATGGACAGAGGAACCTGGCAGGCTACACAGTACATGGGGTCACAAAAAAGTCAGATATGACAGCGATTAAACAATACATACATAATGCTTTTATTGTCCTTAACATTATATAGATTTCACAGTAATTTGATTAAACTGAATCCAGCTGATGAACATTCATTAATAAATTGTCTCCAAGTGTCCCCTCGTAAGCAACACTGTAACAAAGACCCTGATACATATATCTCTGTGTACTGTTTCACTTATTCTCTTAGCATAGATTCTTACAAATGGAGTTACTGCCTATGACCATCTTCAGATAAAACCTTTGTGTCCTGGATGTTTGTTTTCTGTCTCCTTTATTCGCTTCCTTTCATCTCTGACGACTGGAGTGCCCAAGCCTCAACCAGTCTTCTCATTTACTTTCTAGGAGATCCCACCCAGTTCCACAGGATAAAACCTGTATCTCCTACATTGGCAAGCAATTCTCTACCACTGTGCCACCTGGGAAGCAGGATAGAGGCCAAGGATGTGGCTAACTACCTTACAAGGTGCACGATGGCACCCATAACAAAGAACTACTATGTCCAAAATGTCAATAGTGCTGCGGCTGAGAAATCTTGCTCTCACTGCTCTCTGCCTTGAATGTTCTTCCTCCAGGTAACCACATGCCAGGCTTCCTTACTTGCTGGTCAAAAAGTCTCCTTATCAGAGAAGCCTTCCCTGACTACCCTCCCTATGTAAGATAGCAGCCCAACAGTCACCCACTATACCTATGCCATGAATACATTTGATTATCTGTCTTCTCCTCCCTCTATGAGTAATGTAATAAGCTCTATGAGAGTGGACCTTTGTTTTGTTCCTTGTATCTTGAGCACACTGTAAGCACTCACTAAATCTCTGTTGAATTAATGAATACATTAAGGTTATATCATTTTTATACTCTTATCAACAATGATGAGAGTTCCCATAACTTTATACCTTGACTATACTGTCTATATAGTCAATTCCATTTTTTTGTTCCTCATTCTATCTAGCAAGGTTGTTTTTTTATTTTCTTGAAACTTGAGGTGTGTCATTCAACTCTTACTTCAAGTACTTATAATCATCTAATGGTAGAATAATAATTAAGATTACTATGAAACACACAGTTTTAGGGCAAATTTATAACTGGTAAAAATAAACCTGAAATTCTAAATCAAACAAGGAACTTTCAGCGTACCAGGGCTATTGCTAAACTTCACTATATCAAATTGCCATTAGAATAACATGAGCTAGTTTTCTAGTAGTGATGAACAATGTTTCCTCATTTTAAATTGCAAGCTAATAACATAGTTATATATCACTTCCTTTGGGAAGCGTATCTCCAATAGAATTCATGTAGCTCCCAGAATATTTTCTTCATATTCCTTATTGAACATTATCTTCTTCCATATCTGCCTTCCTCTTTAAAAGTGAGAGTTTATCAATGACAAGAAGTATATCTTATTTAATCTGTATCTCAGGTGTCTGACACATAGTAGGTAGACATATAATACTATTTTGAAAAATCTCTGTATGCCATTCAATAGGATATTGAAGAAAGTTCATTTAGTAAAGTGGTGTCAACACACTGCTATTTATAAATCACATTACTGTTCTCAGTATTCACTATCCTGTCTTCCCCTAGGTAAAATAATTAGTTTTCCCTGCCCTTTCCAAGTGACTTACAGTGCATGCCTATGGGAAATGTTTGCCTCAGGAATCTCACCAATTTGAATCAGTGATCAAGATCATCACTTGTCCCTTGCTATACAGTGCCTATAGGTCAGTGCATTCGCTAACCATGCAACATGACTCTGTAAATGACCTGGAGCTGAAATGTCTTGGAAAGGAGAGAGAGATACATGCTTTCTTAGGTATTTTCTTTACAATCTGATTCTAAATTATGAAGTATAAATGTTCTGAAGTCATTGACGTATCTTACCTAATTTCTATAAAGTCATGGTCTTTGTACATTAGAAAGCAGAGATATCTTTGATAAATTCAGAATAAGGCAGAACATAAAATTAAAGCGTACTGCCCTTTTATATCAAGATGTCGTGTCTAACTGTACTTCTGCCTCTCGATCCATTCTACAAGACTAGGTTATTATGTGAGGTACTTCTAGATATTACTGTTTGGTTGATGTCCAAGACAGACTCGTAAGTGTCAAAATTCATCTGTGACTCAGGAAACAAAATGAGTTTTATTTCATCTGACTTTGCTAGGAGACACTACCCTGGCACCAGCCACTAAAAGATAAAAATAATGACTTTTAATTTGACTATGAAACAACTGAAAGTTTAATAAGTATATCTCACTGGTGAACAACATTTTGAGGACCATTTATGACAGGTTTTAACGTATTTACCACAACCCAAGTTAACAGCAGAGCACGTTCCATGAATTGAACTTTACCAACCAACCTTCGCCCTAGAATTTGCCACATGGTTCCCTCTCCTTTCATCTCTCTCCTCATTCCTGCACCTGTTGTCTTAATTATCCTTTTAGCTCTCATGCTCTCACTCTATGCCTTCCCCCGACATACACATTTTCCAGTATATTATTTTCCTTGACTGAAGCCTTAAATATTTTCATATGAACATAACCAAAGTTTTCTTGAGCTTCCACAGATATGAAACTGTTTCTCTTGTTTTTCTTCCTTTAATTTTACTGGAAGCTTAATTTAAATTCCTTTAAGCTACAGCTTTAAAAAAAAATCATTATCAAAAAATGTTTCTCAAATGCCATCACATGTCTGTACTTGTGTGGGACTGGGTGGATGAATGGAAGTAAAGGAGGCAGGCACTTTGAGTCAATGAACTCAGCAAGACCATACTTTTGGAGATTTATTTTTCTTTAGTATAAGAAGTCAAGGCAAGTTAAATGGGAAGCAGAACACCAGGAAAGTTATAACAAAATATTGATGTAAGGATCCACTAAAGGTAGAGTTTCTGTCAAGGGTACTTACTGAGTCATCTGATATTTAAATTATCACAAGCAGGGACTTCCCTGGTGATCCAGTGGCTAAGACTCCACACTCCCAATGCAGGAGATCCAGGTTCAATCCCTGGTCAGGGAACTAGATCCCACATGCCATGACTAAGAATTCATACGCTGCAACTAAAGATGCTTCATGTTGCAACTAAAACCAGATGCAACCAAATAAATAAATAATTTTCAAAACTGTCACAAGCAAATTTTCCCACTACAGACGTGCCTGTATTGACCAGGGTATAATAGATAGCAAGATAAAAAATAAAGCATAAAACAGCAGTATTTACACAGGAATAGTGAAACAAAGTTGTAAAGTAGAAAATCCAGAAACAGAACATGTATGTAAGATTTTATTATAAGATGGCTGAAGTGATATTCGGACAAATGTTTAGTCATTTGGGGGGAAAAATATGCCCTACCTCACCTCATTTATCAAAAATGAAGAGTTAGACTATTAATATAAAGGTACTAAAATAAAATTTAGGGGAGTATTATATAATCATAGGTTGTTAGAGGCCTTTTACTCTAGGCATGACATGAAAAGTATAATCTATAATCTGATTTGACTACATCTTAAAATTTTTATATAACTATCATAAATAAAATAGAAAATGACAAACATAAAAAACCAAGTGGAACAAAAACAGGTTGGCATAAGTTGGAAGCATATTTTAAAAAGTTAAAAAATTCAACCTCATTCAGTATTATGAAAGGAAAAATTATAATAATAATTTCTAGCTTGTGCCTAGGTATAGAGAAATCACAAACTGTATTATTGGTTGGAACACAAAATTGGTCAGCTTTTCTGGAGAGAAACTATACTAAAATATTTAATGTTTATATATGCTTTGACCTAAAAAAATCATATCTAATAATTTATTTAAGGACAATTAGCAAGCTAAGACTTGGCTACAAGCATGCTCATCAAAGTTTTGTTCAAGTGGAAAAAAAACCCAGCAACCATATAAAAGTCCAGTAGTAATGGGGAAATTATAATGTGTCCATGCAGGGAAATATGACGTAATCACTAAAATAGTTTTAGGGAATTCCCTGGTGGTCCAATAGTTAGATCTCTGCACTTACACTGCAGGGGACATGGGTTTGATCTCTGGTCAGGGAACTAAGTTCCTGCAAGCCATGTGCACGGCCAAAAATAAATAAAAATAGTTTTTAAATGGGCATATAATTCTGAAGGAGATCGGCCCTGGGATTTCTTTGGAAGGAATGATGCTAAAGCTGAAATTCCAGTACTTTGGCCACCTCATGCGAAGAGTTGACTCATTGGAAAGGACTCTGATGCTGGGAGAGATTGGGGGCAGGAGGAGAAGGGGACGACAGAGGATGAGATGGTTGGATGGCATCACTGACTCGATGGACGTGAGTCTCAGTGGGCTCCGGGAGTTGGTGATGGACAGGGAGGCCTGGCTTGCTGCGATTCATGGGGTCGCAAAGAGTCGGACACGACTGAGCGACTGATCTGATCTGAAGTTCTTTTAAAGTTATCAAACAGTGTGAACTATATTGTTCTACTTTATTTAAAAAGAAGTGACAGTCACTCAGTCGTGTTCGACTCTTTGCGACCATATGGACTGTATAGTCCATGGAATTCTCCAGGATAGAATACTGGAGTGGGTAGCCGTTTCCTTCTCCAGGGGATCTTCCCAACCCAGGGATCAAATCCAGGTCTCCCACACTGCAGGTGGATTCTTTACCAGCTGAGCCACCAGGAAAGCCTAAGAATACTGGAGAGAGTAGCCTATCCCTTCTCCAGGGGAACTTCCCAACCCAGGGATAGAACTGGGGTCTCCTGCATTGCAGGCAGATTCTTTACCAGATGAGCTACCAAGGAAGCCTGGTAAAGCCTTTTTATTTGAAAGACTAGGGGGAAAATGGGTTAACAGTTAACTTTTATTGAAGGGATTACAGATAACATTTTGCTTATCTGTATTTGGCACATTTTCTACAATGAAAATATCATTATTACAGTTTTTAAATAATAGAAGTTCTTATTAATCATGAAGTACACTAATAAAGAACATAGCTTTATTGATGGTCAAGCTGGAATCCTTGTTTCTCATCACCTCTAATCAATATGGCCTTCAGAGATGATTAACTACTGCCTCATTTCCACTACCGAAATCTTACCAGATCTTTTTTCAACAATTCCAATCAATAAACAAACATGTAAGGGTAATGGGCACTTTGGGGGTAAATTTTTACAGTCTTGTGCTTGTAATATGTCAAAGGAAGATCATTTCTAAGTATTTATTAGGAATTCCCCTCTACTATATTCCAACACAATAGTTTACAACAAATATATTTTATTAAGCTTCTCTGTGTTAATATTATGAAAATCAGGAGAAGACTGTAGGAATTCCATACAACTGAGGCAAGTTATTTAATTTGTGTCAGGAGGGAGGGGATATATGTATACATATGGCCAATGCATGATGTCATACAGCAGAAATGAACAAAACATTGTAAAGCAATTATATTCCAATAAAATTTGTTTTTCAAATTTGTGTCAGTTTCTTCATCATAAAATGGAAATAACAGAATCCATCTTTTACAGGAGTTGTTAGAAATTAAATGAGATAATACATGTAAAACACTTAGCATGATAATTAGCATATACAAGAAGTGCTCAATGGCACATATTATGTTAGAAAACATATATATATTTAATGTATATAAATATAAATCATGATTATATAGGAGATTTCACTGGATAGCATTTTTTTTCCCCTTCTGGGTAGCATTTCAATATGTGGACTTCCTCTGATTTTGGTCAGTAGGATACTGATATGATCCCATAGGTGTGTGGAAAGACTGGTGCCTCAGATACCACGTAGGCCAGGATTTTTCATAGTTTTTAAAGAATTGCAAGTTATAGTAAATTTGTAACAAGACCTAGAACCAGGATGATCATATAATTTATATTCCTAAATGAGGACGTTTTTAGATTTAAAGGGGTACAGTTGAAAATTACCCTGGGTTAACAAGCATAAACTAGGAATTTCCCTAGGAAATGTGGTTACCCTCCCACATATCTTACACACATACACAACACACACACAAACATACATACAGACTTTCCTCTTATGTATGATGGGGTTAAATCCCAGTAAACCCACTGTAAGTCGAAAATATCGTAAGTCAAATAGGCATTTATTGTACCTAATCTAGTGAACATCAAAGCCCAGTCTACCTTACATATGCTCAGAATACTAACATTAGCCTACAGCAAAGAGGAACTAAAAAGCCTCTTGATGAAAGTGAAAAGAGGAGAGTGAAAAAGTTGGCTTAAAGCTCAACATTCAGAAAACGAAGATCATGGCATCCGGTCCCATCACTTCATGGGAAATAGATGGGGAAACAGTGGAAACAGTGTCAGACTTTATTTTTGGAGGCTCCAAAATCACTGCAGATGGTGACTGCAGCCATGAAATTAACAGACCCTTACTCCTTGGAAGGAAAAGTTATCACCAACCTAGATAGCATATTACTTTGCCAATAAAGGTCCGTCTAGTCAAGGCTATGGTTTTTCCAGTGGTCATGTATGGATGTGAGAGTTGGACTGTGAAGAAAGCTGAATGCCGAAGAATTGATGCTTTTGAACTGTGGTGTGGAGAAGACTCTAGAGAGTCCCTTGGACTGCAAGGAGATCCAACCAGTCCATCTTAAAGGAGATCAGTCCTGAGTGTTCATTGGAAGGACTGATGCTGAAGCTGAAACTCCAATACTTTGGCCACCTCATGCGAAGAGTTGACTCATTGAAAAAGACCCTGATGCTGGAAGGGATTGGGGGCAGGAGGAGAAGGGGACAACAGAGGATGAGATGGCTGGATAGCATCACCAACTCGATGGACATGAGTTTGAGTGAACTCCGGGAGTTGGTGATGGACAGGGAGGCCTGGCATGCTGTGATTCATGGGATCACACAGAGTTGGACACGACTGAGCGACTGAACTGAACTGGGCAAAATCATCTAACACAAGTCTATTTTATGATAAAATGTTGAATAGCTCATGTAGTTTACTGAATGCTGTGCTCAATGTGTAAAACAGAATGATTGTGTGGGTACAGGATGACTGTAAATTGATTGTTGACCTCATGGTCATTTGACTGACCAGGAGCTGTGGCCACCTGCTGCCGCCCAGAACCATGAAGGAAAACTATAGCATAAATCACTAGCCCAAGAAAAGATGAAGATTAAAAATTGCAAGTCTGGTTGCTACTGAATGCATATCATTTTTGCACCATCATAAATGTAGCCATTGTAAGTTGGGGACCATCTATATGTATAATCTATATATAACTGCAACATGTTTCATGAGAAAATATTTACCGTTACTATATACAATGTAGCTGATATTTCTATTTTATTTTAAAAATTAGTCATTTAAATGACATCAAAAGTACAAGAACAACAAATCAGCAAGTGAGGCTGGCTTCATCAAATTTAAAACTATGCACCACAAGAGAAACAATCAACAAAACAAAAAGGCAACCTACAGAATGGGAGAAAATATTTACAAACCGTATATTGGATAAGGGATTAGTACCCAAAACATATAAAGAACTCATCAACTAGATAGCAAAAACTAAACATTTGATTAAAAAATGGGAAGAAGAACTAAACATATTTTTTTCCAAAGAAGGCACCCAAACAGTCAACAGATAAATGAAGAGATGCTCAACATCCCAAATCACTGGGAAAATGCAAATCAAAACTGCAATGAGATCACATTTCAGATTTCTTAGAATGGCTATTGTCAAGGAGACAAGAGGGCTTCCCTGGTGGCTTACTGGTAAAGAACCGGCCTGCCAATATAGAAGACTTGGGTGCAAACCCTGGTCCTCAGATCCCACGTGCCATATAGCAACTAAGCTCATTTGCCACAACTACTGAGCCTGTGCCCTGGAGCACGTGGTCGGCAGCAATAGAACCCACTGAAGTGAGAAACCCACGCACTGCAACAGACAGTAGTTCCTGGTCTCCACAACTAGAGAAAAAAAAAGCCCGTGTAGCAAGGAAGAACCAACACAGTCATAAATAAATAAAAGTATTTATTAAAAAGTAAACTTCCAGAAATGAACGGGGTGTTTAAAAAAAGAGAGAGAGAGAGAGATGCGGTAACAAGTGTTGGTGAGGATGTGGAGAAAAGGGAAACTTTGTATACTGCTGGTGGGAATGGGTTCAGCCATTATGGAAAACAGTATGGACTTCCGTAAAAAATTAAAAATAGATCTACCGATGATCCAGCAATTCCACTTCTGGGTATAAAGCCAAAGGAAATGAAAATAAGATGTCAAGGAGATATAAGCACTCTCACGTTTTCAAAGCCTTGTTCATATACGTGTACACACACGTATTAAAGTTATTAAAAAATTAGTCATTTAAAAAATACAGCAACCCCACTGCCAGGCATACACACCGAGGAAACCAGAATTGAAAGAGACACATGTACCCGAATGTTCATCACAGCACTGTTTATAATAGCCAGGACATGGAAGCAACCTAGATATCCATCAGCAGATGAATGGATAAGAAAGCTGTGGTACATATACACAATGGAGTATTACTCAGCCATTAAAAAGAATACATTTGAATCAGTTCTAATGAGTTGGATGAAACTGGAGCCTATTATACAGAGTGAAGTAAGCCAGAAAGAAAAACACCAATACAGTATACTAACGCATATATATGAAATTTAGAAAGATGATAATGACAACCCTGTATGCGAGACAGCAAAAGAGACACAGATGTATAGAACAGTCTTTTGGACTCTGTGGGTGAGGGGCTGGGGGATGATTTGGGAGAATGGCATTAAAACATGTATAATATCATGTAAGAAACGAATTGCCGGTCCAGGTTCGATGCAGGATACAGGAAGCTTGGGGCTGGTGCACTGGGATGACCCAGAGGGATGATATGGGGAGGAAGTTGGGAAGGGGGTTCAGGATGGGGAACACATGTACACCCGTGGCAGATGCATGTTGATGTATGGCAAAACCAATACAATATTGTAAAGTAAAAACATAATAATAATAATAATTTTAAAAAAATACTAAATTGATTTATCAACCTTCTAATGCATTACAGTATTTTTTTTACAAACTAATTTTGAAAACACCAACAAAACAACACTCTTGGGACTTCCCTGGCAGTCCAGTGAGTCTGCACTCCCAATGTAGCAGGCTCAGGTTTGATCCCTGGTCAGGGAACTAGGACCTGTACACCACAACTAAAGGTCTGGAATGCCACAACCAAGATCCTGCATGCTCCAACTAAGACCTGGCATAGCCAAGTAAAAAAAATAAATAAATAAAAGTTTTAAAATTCAGTTTGTTAAAAAAAAAAAAATTCTCACTTTGCAGATAATTAAACTGTAAGTTTCCTTGTTTTTCAAAAATTTCTGTAAAATATTGCAACAGACAGTAACACAATACCCATTTATCAACTATTCTGCTCTTTTAAATCCTTTATCCATATTTGTACCCTTATTCTCCCAAGTAATCATAATCTCTTATCTAAATTCGGTATTTTCCCAGAACTACACGTGTCTTTCTATTACTAATACATAGCATTATATGAATTAAAAAATATAATACAACAACTTGGCGTGTTTTTCAAACTTTAAGTAGATGGTATGCGTGTGTGCTAAGTCACTTCAGTCGTGTTTGACTCTGTGTGCCCCTATGGACTGTAGCCTGCCAGGCTCCTCTGTCCATGGGATTTTCCAGGAAAGAACACTGGAGTGGGTTGCCATGCCCTCCT
Source organism: Bos javanicus (assembly GCF_032452875.1). Taxonomy (NCBI): domain Eukaryota; kingdom Metazoa; phylum Chordata; class Mammalia; order Artiodactyla; family Bovidae; genus Bos; species Bos javanicus. Next base: position 59,997,084 of record NC_083878.1, read on the forward strand.
CCAGGGGATCTTCCTGACCCAGAGATCTTTTATTTCTTCTGCTTTGGCAGGTGGGTTCTTACCGCAAGTGCCACCTAGGAAGCCCACATAGATGGTATACTATTTTGCAAATAGAGATTTTTCACTCAAGTTTCTTGAAATTTATCTTAGTCCATTCATTGTTAACTATGCATGATGGTATCACAGTATATGACTATATTACAATTTGTCCATTCTCCTGTTGGACATCTAGTTTATTTCCAGTTTTTGGTGTTAGAAATAATAGTGCAATAAACATTCTCGTACAACTCCTTGGATATGTGTGCAAAACAATCTCAGAAATATATACCCTCTTCAACTTTTCTAAATATTCCTAAATTGCTCTCCACTGCAAATGTGCTCACAGCAGCAAGCATGAGATTTCCTGTTTTTTCACATCCTCACCAAACTTGGTCTTATAAGACCTTTAATCTTTGTGTGAAATGCTGTCTCATTGTTTTAAATTGTACTTTGAAGATTACTACTGAGATTGAGCAACAGATCATTCTTAAAAGACCTAATGCTATTACTTTCAGACAGAATTCTCTAACATCAAAGCATCATTTTCACACCTTATTTGTAATCCTGCTTGATGCTTACACATCCCTGTCTTCCTCCACTGGACTGCAGTCCATGGACTGCCTCCACTGGACTCCACTGTGCCTTCCTCCCAGTGGTGGAAAGAACACATGCAGCCAGAAGGCCAGGATTTGCATCCTAACTGCTCTATCATTTCTTCATTCTGTCACCATGGGCAAGTGCAAACCTGACCTGTTTAGATTCATCTGTAAAACAGGGATGATGGCATCTGACAAGGTTCTTGAGAGGATTAAATGTTATAGCAGCTTATTATTAGTGATCATCAGATCCCCAACAACTCCCACCCTTGTTATACAGGAGGATGGCCAATGAGTGAGAGAAGAGCCACTCTCTGCCTCTATGTGTTCCCTTCTGTGTACTGTAGACACATCACACCACTCTGTGCTTTGGGGCATTCACCCTTGCCGTTACCTCTGCCTCTTTTGCCCTGTCTGCCTTCTCCACGAAGCTGACTCCTTGGTTCTAGAAGGCTACTCAAAACAGTGTCCCTTGCCTTCCCCATCACGCCCAGTCAATTCTGGATTAGGTCCCCGCTTTCATACTTTATCACAACTTGTACACACTCCTTTCATAGCACCGAGCACTTTTTTTGTATCTTTGGTGGCAGATAGGGCCCTAGGTATTTTACTCATCATTGCAACTTTAGCAACTAACAGGACCCAGCACACAAAAATCAGACTCAGCATTTGTAGAATTGAAAAACATTTACTCACTAAACATTTTCCTGAACTTCACCTTCTCAGAAGTACCAGGGGCTCATAATGCTGCCATGGTGGCCTGGCTACAGCCATAAGACCACCAACCCACTTTTGGGTTATAGAGAATGACAGCAACTTGCAGTCTGTTAGGCAAGTTTAGAAGATAATGGGACACTGTGAAATTGCTTTCTAATGTGTGCCCACTATTAGTCAACAGATGAGAAAGATCCTTGAGTGAAGTCGCTCGGTCATGTCCGACTCTTTACAACCCCATGGACTGTAGCCCACCAGGCTCCTCTGTCCATGGGGATTCTCCATGCAAGAATACTGGAGTGGGTTGCCATTCCCTTCTCCAGGGGATCTTCCTGACCCAGGGATCAAACCTGGGTCTCCTGCATTGCAGGCAGACTCTTTACCCTCTGAGCCACCAGGGAAGCCCTGGCAGGCTAAAAGATCAGTCTGAAAGATCCCTATCAGACTGAAATAATAGCAAAAAATCTTATGAAAGGTGAAATTGCACTATTTAAAAAAAAATTTATCTTTGTAGCTGAGTCAGATGGAAAACACTAAATGAAAGGAAGGTAATCTGCACTTACCTTCTGTCCTTGAAAATTCTCAAACATTCCAGGCAACAAAACACCTTTTCAAATAAAAGAGAAACAGTAATTCTCATAAATGCTTTTGAAGGAAAAAAAAAATACAATATTTCTGCAAGCCAGGAATGATATTCAAAAATTAATAATATATCCCTTTTTATTCCCTAAATAAACTAAAAATACATAATTATAGATAGTATCAAGTTAGGATACAATCATGAAATTGTTCTTATGATTACCAAGTCTTTGATTGATTTTAAGAAATTTTTCGTGTTAGTTTTTATTTGATACAACTGTCACTTAGCTAGCTAAGTAAATGCAGCCCTAGAGAGATTTAACAGACTGTTCCAATGTCTTCCCTATTAAACTGAGGGTCAGTAGCTATATTAAAAAGGTTGAGAACTTATCTCTCAGTTTCTGCTGAACTACCCTAAAAATTACTTTGAAAATTTTCTAATACTGAGGTTTTGTATGTTTAATTTCTCTATCATGTAAGTCATAAATTTATTTATTGGAATTCCATAGTTAATTACTTAGCTAAGTAATATTATTTTTCACTCAGCTTCAATCCACAGAACATGCTAATTATAATTTGGCCAAGATTTTGAACTCACTCTTGAAAGAACTGCTCATTGTATTTTTCACTTCACTTTAATGCTGCTAAATCACAACAAACATGTTTATATATATGTAATTTTGATAATTTTTTGTTTTATATTTCATATTTCTTCATTTATATAATCTTTTACTTTGTCTTTCATAGTTTCCTTATTTTTTATATTTGTATATATTTAATCATTTAAATCAATTATTGAATTAATCTATCAGCTTTAATAACTCAAACTGGCTTCTTATAAAGCCAAAAAAAAGCTGACATGTTAGAATATTTTATTAAAAGTTGAATCTTTTAAAAACTTTTATTTCCCAAAGTCTCCAATCTCATAATTTCATTGCTTTCTTTCTTGGTGGCACTGTGCAGTTTGTGGGGTTTCAGTTCCCCTATAAGGGACTGAAAGCACAGAGTCCTAACCACTGGACGACCAGGGAATTCCCCACAATTTCTAAATTTTCTAAATTCCTAAACTAAATATATGAAGCTTGATTCCATTTCTAAACTGCTTTTTCACCTCTTGTACCACAGGTTACCTGTGGAAGTCCAAATATTCTTCCAATTTTTAAATTATTTTGATTATTCAATTATTATTTTTGATTATTTCAATTCCCTACCTTTCAGCCATATAATTCTTTGATCTTTTGATTTGATATAGAAAATTAACTATCTATAGTGATTTACATTTTTAAATCACATCATCCAGAGATAGTTGCATACAGTTAATTAGTGTTAGTTTAAAATATCCAGAAAATTTTCTCAGCTTTTGGTTAGAAGTCCAGACTTTCTTTCTAACCAGTCTGTACTAAATCCAATTTGAATTTTATGTAAGATTTCTTATTGAACTTATTTTTAATATACTACCAATAAAGTTTGATCTGTTATTTCAGATGTTTCTATCATGTCCATAAAATCAGTAAAAACCACTAACATCTTTGAAACTTAATAAATATTAGTGATTTTTTTCTATTTGTTTTAATTATTACAATTTACCTATAAAACACCTGAAATGTCATCAATGACAAAATTTTACCACTTTGATATATATTTTCCTAAGTTTTCACATTTCAGTAGATGAATGTTTTGCAAAAAGCAGAACTATTATCTAAATCATATGTATATGTTCTCTGTTTTTTGCAAGTCTTTAAAAATTTTATACCTGAAAATGTTGTTGCGATTATAGAATTAAAATCAGTTGATGGTTCTAAATATATATGTCTAAATATATTTTACATATTAACATAAATGTAAATACATGCAATTTTTCTTGCTTTTATCACCATCTTGATTTTTAAAACTCTTGAAAGTTATGATTTCTAATCGTTTATTGTACATACAGAATGCATGCACAGAAACATGCTATTATATCTTAACTGTTAATGTATTTTTCAATTAATGTTTACTATAAAAATACACATATTAAATCTTCATTTTGATGAGTTTTGAAAGTTGTATCAGTTCAATTCAGTCGCTCAGTCATGTCCGACTCTTTGTGACCCCATGAATCACAGCACACCAGGCCTCCCTGTCCATCACCAACTCCTGGAGTTCACTCAGACTCACGTCCATCAAGTCATCCAGCCATCTCATCCTCTGTTGTCCCCTTCTCCTCCTGCCCCCAATCCCTCCCAGCATCAGAGTCTTTTCCAATGAGTCGACTCTTCGCATGAGGTGGCCAAAGTACTGGAGTTTCAGCTTTAGCATCATTCCTTCCAAAGAAATCCCAGGGCTGATTTCCTTCAGAATGGACTGGTTGGATCTCCTTGCAGTCCAAGGGACTCTCAAGAGTCTTCTCCAACACCACGGTTCAAAAGCATCGATTCTTCGGCGCTCAGCCTTCTTCACAGTCCAACTCTCACATCCATACATGACCACAGGAAAAACCATAGCCTTGACTAGATGGACCTTTGTTGGCAAAGTAACGTCTCTGCTTTTGAATATGCTATCTAGGTTGGTCATAACTTTCCTTCCAAAGAGTAAGCATCTTTTAATTTCATATCTGCAGTGATTTTGGAGCCCCAAAAAATAAAGTCTGACACTGTTTCCACTGTTTCTCCATCTATTTCCCATGAACTGATGGGACCGGATCCCATGATCTTCGTTTTCTGAATGTTGAGCTTTAAGCCAACTTTTTCACTCTCCACTTTCACTTTCATCAAGAGGCTTTTTAGTTCCTCTTCACTTTCTGCCATAAGGGTGGTGTCATCTGCATATCTGAGGTGATTGATATTTCTCCCAGCAATATTGATTCCAGCTTGTGTTTTTTCCAGCCCAGCGTTTCTCATGATGTACTCTGCATAGAAGTTAAATAAGCAGGGTGACAGTATACAGCCTTGACGTACTCCTTTTCCTATTTGGAACCAGTCTGTTGTTCCATGTCCAGTTCTACCTGTTGCTTCCTGACCTGCATATCGGTTTCTCAAGAGGCAGGTCAGGTGGTCTGGTATTCCCATCTCTTTCAGAATTTTCCACAGTTTATTGTGATCCAACAGTCAAAGGCTTTGGCATAGTCAATAAAGCAGAAACAGATGTTTCTGGAACTCTCTTGCTTTTTCCATGATCCAGCGGATGTTGGCAATTTGATCTCTGGTTCCTCTGCCTTTTCTAAAACCAGCTTGAACATCAGGAAGTTCACGGTTCACATATTGCTGAAGCCTGGCTTGGAGAATTTTGAGCATTACTTTACTAGCATGTGAGATGAGTGCAATTGTGCGGTATTTTGAGCATTCTTTGGCATTGCCTTTCTTTGGGATTGGAATGAAAACTGACCTTTTACCCATGTAATCACTTTCTATTATTTTACATTAATTTTTGTTTTCTCATGAATTTTATAAAAATGCAGTTGGAGGTATTTACTCCTTTGAGTCTGGCTTCTTTCATCTACATAATGCTTTTGAGATGTACCTTTTTGTTGCATACATAACTAGTATATTTTATTTTATTGCTGAATAACATGATATTGTTTTAAGTTTAAAGAAGTACCCTACTGATAACTGCAAGTTTTAAAACTCATAACCTGTAACAATTGCCATTTAGATGGAATATGCTGTTATTAGCACTTTTAAACTATTTTAAATTGTATCTACATTTAGGTAAAGTGCAATAAGCCATATATAGTAACAATATAGATTGTTAAAATAATAGTCATTTTTCATTCTGGAAATACAGCTAATTGCCTTATTATTGTACCAATTCTTCCACAGTATCAAAAGACATTCTGGACTGTTCTTATTTTGTATGGTGTCACAAATTCAGGCTTCAGTTCATCATTAGTAGTACCTCCCTTTTGTCCTCCAGCAGATTCAACTTTATATTTTAAAGGACAGTTATGAAACTTTTCCAACTTTGCTGTCTTAATATCTTGGGTGTTTTGTTTTTAATACTTTGTTATAAGGTATCCAGTGTATACATATGAAAAATTACAAGAAAAATAAAACCAGAGTAAAAACTTCATTTAGGAGTGGCATCAACTATTATACATAATAAATGATAAGGATAAATAGATCCTTCTAAAGGGCAGGCTTCCTGTTGTGAAATGAACTGAACTGCCAGAAATGCTGCAAATGTTTCTCAGATGTCACTAACACAGGAGACCCATTTATCGGTGATCATCATGGTATCTTAGAAATAATTAGCTTAACTAATGCACTTATAGAATTTATGTAATTTTTCACACTGCAGCAACTAAAGCCATACTTCAGCCCATATCTATATCCATTAAAGTTACAAACACACAAACCCATTGATACAACTATTTCACTTCTGGAAATTTATCATTTGTATATAGTCACACAAGTATAAGCTTCTTTAGAGTAGTAGCAAGAAATTAGCACTTATTTCTGGACTGAACATTGTTCTAAATGCTTTATATGCCTAAACTCATTTAATCCTCATAACCTTATGAGGTCAGAGAAGGCAATGGCACCCCACTCTGGTACTCTTGCCTGGAAAATCCCTTGGATGGAGGAGCCTGGTGGGCTGCAGCCCATGGGGTCGCTAAGAGTCGGACACGACTGAGCGACTTCATTTTCCCTTTTCACTTTCATGCATTGGAGAAGGAAATGGCAACCCACTCCGGTGTTCTTGCCTGGAGAATCCCAGGGACGGGGGAGCCTGGTGGGCTGCCGTCTATGGGGTCACACAGAGTCGGACACGACTGAAGCGACTTAGCAGCAACCTTATGAGGTAGGTATTACTCCCATCTTACAGATGGGTAGGTATAACCTTATGGGTTAAGTATTATATGTAGGTACTTTATAGGTGGGTGTTATTCCCACTTTATAGACTATATGGTTAAGTTATTGATGGTATATTCTTCTAATGGAATGTAACACAGCCCTAAAAAATGAAGAGGAAGCTCTTTAATACTGATATGGGACAATAGGCAAGATATGTCACCTCACTAGGTGAAAAAGCCCAGTGTATGTAAGGTACTATTTGTGTAAAAACTACATCAAATTAGAGACCTGAAATTATATACAAAACTTAGGGGACATATGCATTTGCCTAGGAGGGTTACAAACTTTCATTACATTTTCCTCCAAAATGATTACGATTCTCCAGGCTAAGGAATATATATAAATTGTATATATACTAGGATTACATCTATTTATAAAAATATGAATAGGAAAATATGAAATATATGCAGTAGAACAATAGCATCTTACACTAAAATTCCAGATGGGCCACTTATTAAAATGATTACAAAGGTGGAATCTAAAAAGCAAAACAGGGACTTCCCTGGTCATGTAGTCATTAAGAATTCACTTTGCAACACAAGGGACATCTGTTCAATCCCGGGTCCAGACTCTACATGCTGTGGGGCAACTGAGCCCATATGCCACAACTCTAGAGCCCGTGCTCTGCCACAGGTGAAGCCACCACGATGAGAAAGCTGTGCGCTGCAATGAAAAGCAACCCTCACTCGCTGCAACTAGAGAAAGCCCACAAGCAGCCATGAAGACCCAGCACAGACAAAAAATAATAGAATAAAAACGAAAAGCAAAACAAACATAAAACAGGAACAGACTTGAAGTGAAAGAGGTGAAGGGATTAAGAGGTACAATCCTCCAGTTACAAAATAAATAAGCCACAAGGATGTAATATACAGCATAAGGAATATGGTAATACTGTAATAACTTCGCATGGGGACAGATGATTACTAGACTTAAAGCAGTAATCATTTCATAATGTATGCAAACGTCATTATCTCTATTTTGTGTGATTTGTCTTTTTACTCTATTTTGGGGAGAATTCTTCAACTTCAACCTTTACAGAATAGCAGAAATTTAAATTTAATTAGGACTTCCCTGGTAGTACAGGAGATAGGGAGCCATGTGCCAATGCAGGGAACCTGTGTTCAACCCCTGGTCTGGGAAGATTCCACATGCCTCAGAGCAACGAAGCCCGTGTGCCACAACTACTGAAGCCTGCACACCTACAGCCTGTGTTCCACAAGAGAAGCTACAAAGAGAAGCCCACACACTATAACGAAGAGTAGCCCCTACTTGCCAAAACTAGAGAAAGCCTTCACAAAGCAACAAAGACCAGTTACAGTCAAAATAAATAATCTCCAAATCTTAAAAAAATTAATGTTAAGCTTTTTGTTCTCTAAATTTACCTCTAATGTATTATTTCTTGGTTGCTATGGCTTAACTACTGAAGTTATTGATAAATAGCTAAGATCCCCGAAGAGCTTTGGAAGGGACTCCTGTGAGACAGGGGCTCTGAAGTCTAAACTTCATGAACCTCATGTTTAATTATTCTCTAAGTGCAAAACTTGACAGGGTAACAGGTATAACCTGAACCATACTGCATACTGAAGATCAGAGGTCTTCACAGTGGATTACTTACTTCACCTAAAGGGTGCACAAATGCTTCTCAATGGGTACTCTTTAAGTACTTTTAAGGGAAATCAACTTCAATATGCGGAGAAGGCAATGGCACCCCACTCACTCCAGTACTTTTGCCTGTAAAGTCCCATGGCCGGAGGAGCCTGGTAGGCTGCAGTCCATGGGGTCGCTAAGAGTCAGAGGCAACTGAGTGACTTTACTTTCAGTTTTCACTTTCATGCATTGGAGAAGGAAATGGCAACCCACTCCAGTGTTATTGCCTGGAGAATCCCAGGGACGGGGGTAACCCCAGTGGGCTGCCGTCTATGGGGTCACACAGTCAGACATGACTGAAGCGACTTAGCAACAGCAGCAGCAGCACCCTCAATATGAACTTTATGAAGTGATCTGCCCCAAAATGTTTCAGCCATTTGCCAGTTTAACTCTTCTCTTTCAAATATTCTACCTCCCACTTTACAAAAGTCATACCTCTCATTCATTCTATTGGCTTACAGTGTGAAGTTTTCCAAGGGACAATTCCAGAAGGCATAGCTCGTAAGTTCCTTGTGAGCAAAGTAAAGGTTTTGGAAGAGGGGGACTGTAACTTTATCATGCTGGAAAAACTGGTAAAGTGTTTCACAGTCACCTTTGTCTTTCTTCCCCTTCTTTGAATTCAAAAATCAGAAGAAAGTTGTGAATACATGGTTTCTGGACATTTGAATGCAGTTACTGGAATTTTCTTATAAAGCCTTTTTCTAATAATCAGTGAGAAACAGTATTTTTCAAACTGAAGAGCTTTCAGCTTCTATTTTATAAGTTTCATGAAAAACAATACACCTTCACAGAACCTCAGCTGGACTATGCAGTGTCTGAATGCATATTTTCCCAAGATTATTCCAAGTTTTAGAATAATGGATGTTCTGAAATAAATCATCTTGATGGAGTAGATGACCAACAATGCAACCATTCTAAAATTTATTTGCAAAGGCAGCCTGAGAAACTTCTAGCTCAGATTTGTCAAACACTGTTCATCTTTCCTGAGGTTGTGACTTTGTATCTACTAAGGAACCCTGTAGCTACTCAATATTATGGTTTCTTTGAATCTAGGAAACTCATTAATATTAATCATCTATTTATTTTGTGATGTGATGACTGAATTCAGAAAAACTCTGGATATTCTATTAAATGATACAAGATTCACACAGCTGCTTCATGGAGGCAAAATGACAAAATAACATGGCTTCGGGGTCACCCTGAAGAACTAAGGAGAGAGATTGACAACTTGATAACTTAGGTGAGTATTAACAGGTACAATTTATGAATTAAAACCATTTCCTACCTTAGCTATGTAACTACATGCAGTTGTATAAACAAAATTTAAAAATACAAGTTTTGGAGAGTTTATATTAATGAAAGGTGAAAGATTAACTGTTTCTTAAAAGGATTGTTTCTAAGGGAGTCTTTTATCTTGATTATCAGAAAACACAAGAGATTTTAAATTAAGAAACAAGCAGAGCCTACCCAGCCCAGTGAAAGCAATGCGGAGTCAGCTAAGGCTCTATGGAGCACAATGTGTACTTACGCAAGTGGAATTTATTGCACATCACCTCACAGAATAAAGAGGAACATCCTGGGGTATCAATCTAGCTTACTAAAATCAGGATGATTTTTCTATGTGGCTAGGCACTGATAAATCTAAGTAGTTGTTATATGGTCTATTTTTAACATTGTAGCCTCTTAACAGCTCACTTGTGATCTAGTTGTAAACACCTTCAGAAGCAGAAATTTTTCTTCCTATAGACAAACCATTTCTGCTTAGTCTTTAAAATAAGCAAGCAAACACACCAGTTGTAATGCTTTAATGTAACCTAAAGGGCAGGCTTGTCAACACCAAAGCTCAGGACTTGGTCCCACCTTTTCAAATGTCTTTGACTATAAAGATTCAGACTTGAGGTGGACTCAAGAATACGATTTCTTGTGGGCCAATAGTCTGAAGAAGATGGAAAACACACCACTACTTTCTAAGAGCTGGATGAATCACAAAAAGGCCAAAAATACTTAGGAATGGTTGGTTCTTACTTGATGCAGCCATGCAGATTAAGTCTGGTAATGTCTGACCTCAGAACTTTTGAGACCAAAGGAAGAAGGCCTAGTTTCTTTTCCTGTCACAGTTGTAGAAAAAGGATGTTCTGGGTCAGGAACTTCAGTTTAGGGTAGCAAGTACAGAAAATTAACCTCAGTCCACCCATAATGGATCTCTTATGGATAATCCTGCTGGAGTACAAAAAAAACAGTGTATCCCAGCTTGCAAGGAACTACAGCTTTAACCCTTTTTCACAAAGTAAATAATAGGTTTCCCAACTCCTAGGCATGGCCTAACTCCCTCAGCTTCTGTAATGCCTCCATTCCTTTTCAGGTTTTCAAGACTTCATCTTGGAACGTCAGGACACTAGCTTCAGCAGTTACCTTGAAAATCGACACAAGGCCATTAGTAACAAAGACAAGGAGTGAATGGTTTTGTTTGCCACCCTGTACAGATTTTTTTTTTTCCAATTGTGTACAGCGAATGACAAAAACAACTGCCACTGTTAGAGGGGCAATTTCTTTGGTATTTTCAATACCTCAAAGCTTAGAGACTTATTTTCTCAGAGTCAACTGCCTTTTGTCCTTTTCACTCAACTTTTATAGTCAGACTTTCAATTCACTCTCCCCCTTTCTCATTAATAGAACACCAGTTTTATTCAGAGCAGCAATGCATACAGCTTTAGCATGGAATTTCTCAGCTTCTCTTATTGGGCGGGGTTATGGAAATTGGAATATTCCAAAGTGTTCTGCAACTTGTTCTGGGTCTTAAAAGGGGAAGTTTTTTATTTTCCATGCTGCCCAGGATCCAAGTATAAAACCTGAAATTCCCACAACCATATTTGACCTTGGGGTATAATCCAGGTGCTGGGGATAGAAAAAAATTTCTAAATTGCCTAGACCTTCTATCATAAAGCTGCACTTCCCAACGATCTGTATTGGTTCTCTAGACACCACTGATATGAGCACCACAAAATAAACTACAAGTAACTATTTCTTGTAACACGAGCAAAAACACCTTAAAATGCTAATTTATAAAAATATTATTAAATATGTAATTGTTTTGCAAGCTAGTAGGGGCTTATTCCCTGTGGACTCTAGAATAAAATAGTAAATAAAAGTAAGTGTACTCTGAAAGCAAAGTTATCGGGGTAGAGGTACACAGGAGGGGATTTGTTAGTTGGGACAGTAGATAATACAGAATATAAACTATGCTTAGATAAACATGAAAAAAGAGAAGATACTTTAAAAAACAGATCTGCATAGTAACCAAATTTTTTCAAGAGAACAATCATCACTGAAATTAAAAACTACAAACTCAAAAAGCATGAACCTAAATTGGGTACTCATTTGGGAAAAACACACTGGGAAAAACACAAACTATGAAAAACATTCTTAGGAACTGTTGGGGAAGCCTAAACATGGACTAGATATATTATGGAATTATGGTTAACTTTACCAAGAATGCGTCAGAGATGAAAAGCACAAAAAGTGGTAAGAGACTGTACAACTCTACTCAATTACTGTTCATTTTACTGCAGTACTTTAAATACCGAAAGTACTATTTATATTTTTATGTAACTGTTTATAATCCAGACATTTTGTCCTTGAGTTTCCTCTAATCAGAATATCAAAAAAGGCTGACTATGTGACGTTTTTTTAACTTTTCTATAGGCTTGAGTCTTCACACATTACAGAATGGAATTCTGTTGGAAACTTTCCGGGAGGAACATCCAATACATACACCACCAGATCAGACCTGTTAATCTCACAGTGTTCTAATACCGCATTTTTACCAAGTCTATCCTTACATGTCTGTTGGCATCAAATCTGCATCCTAGATCCTATCATAGACCTAACTCAATGTGGGATTGACTTTCATTACTTTCTGCTTTTTTTCCAACTCTAAGGTATTAATTGCAAGATGTATTTTTATGCACCATCAAGAAAACACTTTCAACTATGACAACAGTCCTTACTAAAAATAAAAATTGGTTACAGAAGCCTTTTTGAAACTTGAGTATCAACTTCTTACAAATAAAATTGCACTGCTTGGCATTTGGTGAACAATTCTTTGCATTATAGCTTATTGACAGCTTCCCTGCTTAGGTCCCAAGAAAAACTTGGTTGCCACTAATGTAAGAAAATATGCAAGTGTGATTATTCTTCCAATGATTATTTACTCTCCCCCTTATCAAGTTTATATCCTGCTGCCTTTGTATGCCTTTTTGCATAGAATATTTTGTTGCTGACCAATCTAAGACACTTTAATACTTTTATGTAAGAATTTTTTTGGGTAAGACAATAAATAGCAATAAATGCATACAAACAATTATTGAGTTCACACATGGACAAGCAGGGAAATATATCAACAGTATTGCCTAGCCACCAGTTTTTAAGGTGCCACAGATCTTCAGAGATGCTAAAATATTAGAATGGCATTCTACTGTTGATATCCTAACTGACTCAGGAATTAGCTTTTGTGAGACCATTTTCAGTTCGAAAGACTTGTCTATGATTCTAATGGGTGTCTAAACCAAGATTTAGACATACTTATGAGACAATTCCAGTTCTCTCTCACAATTTGTAACAACTGAGATGCTGCCTTTTTGCAAAGGTTAAACAACACTGAGCCAAACATTTCAAATGGCCAGTTTATCAGTATGCTTTCTTGTAAAACACGTTGAGGCTGGCCTGATATGATTAACTTTTATTCAAGCAAGAAATGCCCACAATAAGTTTAATTTTCTATTAGCATGTTCTCATTTTGGCCAAAGCTTGGTTTCTTCAACATTCAAAACATATCAAGGTAGGCAATGGGGCTGTAGGGTAAGAAAATTATACATGACCACTGATGGAAAGCAGATTTCAAATACAGCATATGATTTGAAACTGAACTCTTTTAACTGTTCCAAGACAACTTATTTATAGGCAAACACCAGTAAGAAAATCAAAGCTTTTAAGAAAGCTAAAGTATTAAACAAAGTACTTCAATATTCCTCTCTGTATATTTAAAACATCTTACTATTTGTTGTTTTAAAAAGACTTTTATGCATGATTACATTCTACTGAAATAATGCCAATCTTTGCCAAAGACCTATATAAAAAGTTAGGAGAATAGCAATTATACAAAATTGCTGATTCTCCACAAACATGAGGCACTTCAAATGCTTAGGTTTTAGTTTAGGTATATAGAAGGCTAATTTAATCATCTGGAAACAGACTCACCCAAGCTGGTTTCCTTTTCTATCCCCTTTTCATATTTTGTAGGGAATCTACAGCTTTGTTACCCCCCAATTCCTAACCAAAGGAAAGATGCTTTTTAACTGCAAGTAAAGGTAAAATGTGTGCCAAGCTGTCACAGGAGGGATTTGTTTCTTGGGAACAGAAGATATCTCAGGAACATGTTCATTTTATACAAATGCTGCCTTTACTCAATAACCTTAGAAATAATACTTGGAAGTCAACAGTTATCAAAATTCGTTTAAAAATGTTACCTAACACCTAAACATAAATAACCACTTTCATTAATACAGGAATAAGTTTGAGCCAATAAAGGGAAAATAAATGTAAACCAAGTTTATTTTGCTTTTTAAGTAGTGTTCTTAAAGCACTACAGCTTGGTAAACAATGTAAATTAGTATAAGTCATCTCAAAAGCCAGAGTTTTGTTTTGTTTGTTTTTAATGAGTTGTTAAAAAGATGCAGCCTATTCTAACAGGATAAATATTTTTAACCATTTCACTTTGAGTTAATGAAGGCTCACAAATGAGCAACACTCCTCATTGAGGAAAACAAAAAGCTGTTGTCGACAAGCGACAGCACACACACACAAAAACAAAAAGAACTGTGTAAAAATAACTAACTGTGTTCCCATATTTTTTGAAGTCGTTTACAATGGGATGATATGCACATGATCTTGCTGCAAACTTGCCATACAGACTTGTAATACATGTAGTCTAGACAAACAATTCAGTCCAAGAGGTGCTAACTTCAGACAATGCAGCACTATAATCCTTTTAACAACGCAATCTGTTTTACTCATTATCTTTTCTTCTAGACTGAAATACAGGCTAGAAAGAAAATGCTCCCTAATTAAAAACTGGTATTCTTTACAGGAAAAATTGTATACTTTTGCATCAGAATTTACAAGTATATGTTCAAATTGGATTTTCCTCCTCCCCCCATCCCAGCCACAAAATGGGGATGAAGTTAAAATTTTTAAAAATGCCGTAATTTTCAACTTCATGCAAACTAAATAAAGATGACCAAAACAAAAGCTTAAACAATGGAAGGATATTTCACAGAAAATTTCTTATACAAAAAACACATAAGAAAAAGGGCCACTAGGTGACATTTTAATTTACAAATTGGCATCATTTTGGTCGACAAATATTCAGATGCTGCTTTCATCTGCTAACAAGAGTTGCAGAGGAAAAGAAAAAAAAAAAAATAAAAAAAAAAAAAACAACCCAGCATGACTTCTGATTTTAATCACACATTTCTTCTGGAATTTCATGTGGATTAAGGATGCCTGGGACAGACATCTGAAGTTTGTGTTTTTCTTCCTGAGCCTGTCGAAGGGCTGTTTCTCGTTCTTCCAAAAAGAGATCCGATGTATCTTCACCTGCAAACTCCTGTGAAAAGATGGTCAACTGTCAACATACTTAGCAGTGTAATGTATCCATCAATTGTTGGGCTTAAATTATATATATAATTCTACACAGTTGAATTAAAGACTAAATGTGTTAGTTGGGAGGGAAAGATTACAAAAGAGGGATAGTATAATGCCACATATAAAACATACTTCAAGAGCAATGATAACAAAGACTAATGATCAAGTATATTATCATTGTCCTCATAGCTATGTTATCAACTTTCATCCTTTATAGCTTTGTACGAATCAGTTTTTTACACTTAAAAAAAAAAAAAACTTTGTATTTTGGAGGAGGAAAAAACCTGCATGTTATGTGATCAATTCTTATTTAATAGATATGGACAAGAATTCATCAGCTCTTTTTGACTTCTTTAAAACACGATGACACAACAAAAATTCCTCTTCTCCTAAGTCAACAAAGCACTGTAACAGCAGTAAATAACAGGCTAGTATCTGCTAATCACCATTGCTGCTGCTGCTGCTAAGTCACTTCAGTCGTGTCCGACCCTGTGCGACCCCATAGACGGCAGCCCACCAGGCTCCCCTGTCCCTGGGATTTCCAGGCAAGAACATTAGAGTGGGGTGCCATTGCCTACTCCGCTAATCACCATGGTTCCCCCTAAAATGAATTCTTTACTAACAATGTGGAAAATCCCAAAAGGAACTATCAATATATTTCATTCCCCCAACTCCTTTAAAAATATCTACGGGATTCAATCACAATGTTGCAATAGACATAAGTTACCCCAAACATTTTAAACCTATCTCCTCTTCTGGCCTTGATTTAAAGTTTTTCTTTCTGTAATGTATCTCAAAAGAGTAAGACTATACATATTTTAAAAGCACACTCATTTTGCTCATTACAAAAAGTGGTCAATTCTGGATGCAAGAATGCAATCAGTATTTACTCTCAATATTTCTGCAACTGCAAATAAAATATGTACCTTTATCTGTACCAGGAAATCCCGAAGATGTTCCTTGAATGCAGGAATATCCTGATTTAAGCTGAAAAGTCCTGTCACAAAGAGCTTTACTTGAGCACTGCAAGTTAAAACACAATGATTAATCACTTAAAAAACAAAACAAACAAAAAAAAAACCCTTAAAAAACTTAAGTTTATAAAAAGGGATATTTACTCTTGTAGATGAGGGAATGCGGACTTAAGAAGATTAGCCACATATTCCTGAATAAACATTTGGTTGTTAACTGGATTTCCAGGATTTAATGGTGTACTTATTTTTCCTTCTTCAACCAAATTAAACATATATGCAAGGATAGATGCATGCATTGTTAAACCTGTTGATAAGAAGGACATCATTAAACTCTAAGATATAATAACAATCAGAAGGAACATAGAATTTTTACAGCTTTAAAGTCTTACCAGCAGTATGCGAGGTGTCTGTCACAACAGAAAAGATATGCTGAAGAATATCACAAAAGTAAGTCTGATAAAAACTCTGAGCTGCAGCTTCTTCTTGTGCAACATTTTGTAAGAGTGTAAAAAGTATCTGTAGGCCTAAAAGACATATAAAGCCAACCAAGTTATTCCATACTGACAACATTCACAATGGTACTTCAGCTATCAAACAATTCAAAGTCTCTCTCGTTTTTTTTTTTTAAGCTAAAGACAATTATTTGCCTAAATTATCTTGACTCAGTTAATGGAGTTAAATTAGAATCAATGACTGCTTACTTACAGACTAATCTAACCATCATCACCTCTCCCTTATTTCTTAAGGTTTAGTTGATTCTCTCCCACATCCATTACTGATGCACTAAAAAAAAAACCCATGACAAGTGAAGTGATACCTCTTGTCTGCAGCTACAAATACACAGATAGATGGGTGTCTATTTGTAAGTGTCCGTATGTGGACTGTGGGTTGGTAGGCAAATGAATAAAGAACATCATTTTTATGTATTTACCTGTATCTGCTACATTCCTCATGGTATGTTTAAAAGCCCAAATAATAGAATCCAAAACAAGTTTAAACTGTGCCGGTGGAATAGCCAGGAATGCTGGGAAACAATGAGAATTGACAGCCTGAAGTAGTAAGAAAAAGTTCGTTCTGTGTTCAGGATATTCTTCAAAGTCCTAAAAATAAATGGTGAGAACAAAATAGAAGATTCAATGCCTTAAATTGTATTTAATGGAAGAGGGAAAGCAAGCTCTAATTCATTATAAATATTTGGAGTTAGTGGACCCCGT
Source organism: Bos javanicus (assembly GCF_032452875.1). Taxonomy (NCBI): domain Eukaryota; kingdom Metazoa; phylum Chordata; class Mammalia; order Artiodactyla; family Bovidae; genus Bos; species Bos javanicus. The sequence continues at coordinate 60,014,381 of NC_083878.1, forward strand.
AAGAGAGAACAAAAATACTATTACACAAATGAATTGTCAATATGAAGGAATACAAGGTCATCTTATTATAAAGAGAACTCAACAAAACCCACAAAGACCATCACATTTTCTATTAGCATTGAGACTTGCTAGAGATTTGCTACCACTTTAAAGTGACTTTGAGATCAGTAACACAGATTAGAGAAGTCTACTGTGTAAATGTGTACACATATATTTACATGTTTTTCTTTTTGGTTAATAAATTTTCCCATTTTTCATAAACATATACTATATTTTACTAAACTGAACTAAAAATCCAGTGACTAAAACGTTTCAAGTTTTGAATAAATGTTAGCTGCTATTTGAATAAAAAACTGGCAAATTTAAAAAAAAAAATACTTTTCTTATCTAGAAGTTCAAATGTTTTAACATCAGAGCCTAAAATTTATGCTATGCTCATAGACAGCCATCATTTACGCTTTTAAAAGTTATATGGATAACTGTAGAACTTGCCATTATGTAACTGAAATGCAAATTGCATACCTTATTTATCATATTCAATGTGCACTCAAAAACAGCATCAAATATTTGAGGTATTTCAGCTGTTATATGTCCTCCTAACTTGTTGACAATAATAGCCATAGTACTAAGCACTTCTGGCTCTCTAGCAGCTGGGACATTTCTCTGGTAATCAATGAGAACTGCATCCAACAGAGGAGGAACAAAATTTTCAGCTACCTGTTTAAAAAAAAACAACAACAAAACTTTTCATTTTAATTCAGGCACTTGCCAACTCATACTAAGCAGCCAGGTCAATGTTACCTTGTAAAACTTAATTTAGGTTGATCATCTACTGAAAAACGGAAACTCTTACGGCTTTAATTCTGGTGTATTAGAACTTTACAAAGAAAAATCAAGAAACCAAAATAGGCAGAAGAGGGCCACGGACATTGTACAGTTTAAATCTATACTTATTAAAGAAAACTGGGGCCTGACATCAAGTGACTAGCTCTAAGTATTTTGGCAGGACCAGGATTCTAGGGATACTGTGTGTCTGTGTGTGAGGCACAGGGAAGGGTAATGCCTCACTGTACACCAAAGTATTCAAATCTAACCAAAATCAGACCTCCATCATCAATGCTTTTTTAAATTTAATGAATGCTAACCAACAGTTTAATAATCAGAAATAATAACCATTACTTACTCTCATAAAAGGAACTACACTATGCCAGAAAGACTGTGGTAGGCTTTCCAAGATTCCCAATAAACACAGTCTAAGGTGTAAACTCTATGCTTTATAACGCATCCTCCATTAAGATGTGCTCAATAAATATGATCATGTTTCATTTAACTAAACAGTAGTAGTGTCCCAATACATAAAACAGGCCTAGCAAGATTTGAAGGATAAGCACAAAATTATTTTTCTTTTACTTACTAGGTTTTCTCTTAACTAGAACCGATTCTCCCTTCTTTTTCTTCCTTTAAGTTCTACAAGTTTACTTACATCATGAAATGATTATAGAAGAGTTAAGTTTAGTGATCATAGATATTTTATATATAACACCTCATATAGATATAAACAGAAAAAAAGTTGATAAAAATGCTTAAGATTTACTCAACTTTCTTATAAAACATACAGCAGTGTAAATTTTATATACCATGTTTGTACATTACATCCTTCTTTTGACCTACAACACGACATTAGTTCCTATTAACAGTCTAGTGATTTAATATTTTTATACATTCTAAAATGATCCCATTAAATTTATAGTCTGTCACTATAAAAAGATATTAGTTCTTGACTATTATACACTATTTCCCATACTGTACACTTCATACCCATGCCTCATTTATCCTTTCCTTGACCACTCTCATATTTCCACTCTTAACACTGAATTTATTTCCCTACACACTAAATCTGAATTATTCAACTATCTTTGAATTCACAGTCCCAAAGTTCAACATAAATCTTAGCTGTAAACTAGTTTGATACCCTGGTAATTTCCTGAAAAAATTTTCCAGTATTAACAGGAACAATACTGAAGTATCAAATTTATGAAAGTAAGTAGCACAGTTCTCAATGCTACTTCCACACAATAGTGATGAACAGGAAAGGATTTATCGTAATGTTCCAAGGATCCAGAAGAAGGAAAGGTTTAACAATAACTAAACATAAATAGTTCCCCCAAGTTCAAGCATATAGAGCTAATTACTTTCTGAAAACCATTTAAGACTGACAGGAATAAGACAGCACAATAGACTTTTAAACCTTCAACTAGGAAACTGCTTAATCCCACTAAGGAGGGAAACAGCTCTTGTGACAGCTTTACAAATTGCTCCCAAAACCATCAGAAAAGAAATTTCATTTGAACTCTATCCATGGAAAATAAAAATTACTCAATCATCTCAACTGTCTTATTACATCACCACCCTCCCCCTACCAACAGCAATTTCTTTGGAAGAAGGTATGTATCTTGGCCGTCCCTGGTGGCTGGCTCAATTGGTAAAAGAATCTGCCTGCAATGCAGGAGACCTACGCTCAATTCCTGGATTGGGAAGATCCCCTGGAGAAGGGATCTTACTATTTTAAGGGACTCCAGAACTCCAATAAATAGAATGCTATAAAGTAACACCAAATGTAAACATCTAAATTACATTATATAATTAAGCTTTAAATAGCTAAATTCATACAGAATATATACACATTCTAGAGAGTACAGTATCAACTTTAAAAAACAAAATGACATCTCACTTACCATCTGTGGATCATTAGACCGGCTCACCCAACCAGATATTAACTTTAAAGTTTCTCTTTTTACTGTTCGCATACTTCTAATCAATGGTTGCTTTGTAACCATCTCACCTAAAAAACAAAATCAGGTGGAATCCAATTTGACAACTAAAATTCTACATTGGCAGTTACCTGTACTTCAGATACTACTGGTTTCCATTCTCCATTAGAAAACCTAAAGACAAAGAGTGCTCCTGCTCATTCATGTCCAACTCTCTGCAACCCTATGAACTATAGCCTGCCAGCATCTTTTGTTCCCAGGATTTTTCCAGGCAAGAGTACTAGAGTGGACTGCCATTTCCTCCTCCAGGGGATCTTCCAGACCCACGGATCATTGGCGGGCAGATTCTTTACTACTGAGCTACCCGGAATGCCACAAAAAACAAGAGGACACAGATTAATTTCCTGGGAAAATAGACTAATTTTATAAGGGAAAGGGGCATGTGAGACTCATTAAAAATTGTTGAGGATTGCCTAAAACACGGGAGGTATTTTGTCAAAAGTGCTAAATGCTTATGGCTAAGGCAATGAATGTAGAACTAACTTAATATAGCATTCCATAAGAATTCAGAATTGCTTACCATTAGCTTGAATAGCTGCAGAAATATTTTCACTGAGGCACTTGTATACATTAAGCATATCTAAATAAATTCTCCCAAGCTGAATCACAAATGGGTGTCCAACTGCTTTGCAAGCTCTCACATTTGTTTTCAGTATGCTACCAAGTTGCTTGACTGTTTCAGGATCTTTAAGTATATCCACATTCTGTAAGAACAAAACACAACTCCACTTATTGTAAGAGAATTCTTTTTGCTAAAGCAAAAAAAATTACCCACATTACTATGAACCACCATCACACATATAATCCTAAAGTGTAAAAGTACTGTAAAAGTCTTTATTACTAAAGAATAGAGGAAAGTATTTCCCAAAATATCATCCAAACAGAATAAAAATGTTACCATTCTTTCAATGTGCAAAAGCACACAAAGCACTATGGATCAGATATACGTGTCAAAGTACTAAATTTACTACTTTTGTAAATATAACTTTCTTAGATTCCATTTGAACTTTCACAAAAAGTAACTAAAACTTACTTTGGTTGCTTGCTGGATTATGCTATCCCAAACCTGATTAGGAAGTAGCATATATTTTTCTATCAAATGTTCTTGTACTGTTTGGTCTGTTTGTGCACCAATCATGTACCCCACAGCTTCATAAAATGTATGGACCTATGTTAAAAGGCAGACATGTTACTTGTATGCATCATAATAAGGAAAATCACATACAAATAATTCATTACACAACTTAAGCTAATTTTGTTAACATGTTAGTAATAATTAAATAGTAATTCAGTTTAAAACACTTCTGACTGAATTTCTGCCTCACTATAAAAATTTAAACACAGAAACACTTGAATCCATCAGTGGCATTCTACCCCCATTAATGAATTCTCATTGAAACAGTAGTTATTTTCTAAAAAAAATATGCTTACTGATCCACGTACCTGTTGAGGTTGAAGATCGCAAATTATAGTGTTAATGTTGTTCAAAATCTCATCAATAAATGGCATTACTTCTCCAACCTGAACCTGAACGAAATGCCTGCGGCACTTTTGAGCTATTTTAATGAAAGTATCACAAGCCATGTCCTGGACTCCATCGTGGGTCTCTTAACAAAACAAAAACAAATATCAAAAAAAATTTGCCTTTTCCATTAAGCAAAAATAAAATATATTAAGCAAACAGGATTTACCATGCATGAATTCGAAGAGCTTGTTAACTACTGTCTTCAAAAATTTCCAGTGAGCTCTTAAAAATCGTGGATATTGACCTACTATGTACATGATATTTGATGCAATAATAGCTTTATTATCTTTGCCTCTTTTCTGTTCACATAATCCTAATAGATCCTGTAAAGTAAGAAAAATTTCAGTCATTTATAGTAAAATACACTAACAAGGTTCTAGTTCACCCCTATCTCTTGCATACCTTTATAACAGTAACAAGAAATCGCTTTTCATCCTCTTCATGCATTGCTCCACTAATGGAGCCTATTGCCCAACACAATGTATTCAAATTCTTCCATGACCACTCCGTACCATTCACTTGATTATGAAGCTTCTCGGTCATTATTCGTTCTGTATCTACATAATCCAGATGAGTAAGATAAACTACAGGAAAGAAAAAAATTTCACGTTTTAAAATGCAAAACTTAATGAGCAAAAAGATTTTTACTAAGACCAATAGCACTCTAATAAGGATAGCTATTAACAGACTCAGAAACTAAGCATGCCTTGTTTCCTAAACAGTATTTCCACAAAACAATACAATTTTTAATAAGGATTAAATTAATAGTATTTATTAACTTACCTAATGTTTCTCTCATATTCTTATACAAATTTATGGAATCTGTATCCTTCATGAATTCTCTTACAACTTCTCCCTGATCATTTTCTACAACTAATACTTCCTCTGGTTTAGCCATTCTACTAACCATTAATAAACGGACCTATTCAGCAATTAAAAAAAAAAAAAAAAGTTAGATCTCTGAAATTAGTTACATTAACTATAACTCCCACTCTCAAAAAATGGCACTTAACACCAACATACCAAACACAATCATGCCCACAATATAAAATAAACATACTTAAAATATAATTCTACAATAAATTTTAATCTAAACATGGACAAAAATCAACTGTTAACTTTCCTGCATCTCATCTGCATTTCTAACAAACTCACAGGATGTGCTTGGATAGATTCAGCCAAAAAATAAAAGCCAGCATTTTCATCTGGTCCTCCAAAATCAGAGAAAGCACACTCAACCACACACTGTTGTTACCTTGGACAATACAGGCAAATATAGCTGTCTCCTAGGAGGAACATCAAAATGCTGACTTCCAGATAGCAATGGAGAGGCAGATGTTGAGAACGGGCTCTCTCTATAGAGTTCAGCTGCCAGGTGATTCCAGTACTCAAGACAAATCTTAAAGATTTCAGTTTCCTCTACTTCGGATACCAACAACATATAATGAAGGGCCTACACAGAAGACCAAAACTATTAAAACAATCCTTAGACATTACTAACAACCTCAAACGGTTTTCCATTTGCTATGTTAATGGGAAATAAAAATTCATATTGCTTTTTGTACACTATGAAGATTCATCATTTATCAAATATACAATAGAAACTGTGTATGAGCAAAGTGCGCTTTCTTCTGACATGTCCTAGAATATGCTAAGACACATGATTGTTAAATCAAACAATATTTGGTTATAGCAAAAAGGAAGAAATAATTCAAATGTTCAACAGATGTACGGACACAAAAAATGATGTATATCCATATAAAGGGATATTATTCGGCATGAAAGGGATGAAGTACTGACATACGCTATAACATGGTAACATGTTAAGTGAAAGAAAGCAGCAACAACGAAAGTCCATACATTATAATTCCAGTTATGTGAAAGGTTTAGAATAGGTAAATCCATTGAGTTGTACAGCAAATTACTTGTTGCTGGGGACTGGACAGAAGAGCAGAATGGAATGACTTGTTTCAATGGGTACCTTTATCCTTTGTGGGTAATGAAAAAATGTTTTAAAATGGATAAATGGTTGACAACACTGTGAATGTACTAAATACCACTCATGCAATTTAAAAGTTGTATATTATTACACCTCTATTTTAAAATAAGGTTTTTAGACTTTGCATCTTAGGAATGACACATATGCACACTTATTGGAATTTAATATTCATTATAAATTACTGATCTGACATTAAATAGAACAGAGAAATCAGGACACTTGGCTTCTGACTAGAATTCAGAATTGAGAGCATGTACTGTATTGTGCAGAGAATAAGATATGTCAAAGAGAATGTCAAGAGAATTTTAGAACAAAAGCAGTTTACATTATAATTAATTTTAGAAGCCAAAAGCTCCACAAAGCCTACCTCCATGAGTGTTTCCCTGAGATTTAATCTTTTTTCTATAAGTTGACCATGTTCTTTAAGAAAGGTGCAGAGAAACAAACTGAGATTTTGAATAAAGTTCTGTTCATCATCCTTTCCATTTGAGTATGCAAGTCGAATATTGGTATTTAGAGGAAGCATCTGCAAATTTAAATATGGATCATAAGCCTTCAAAATAACAACAAAGATCCTACATTTAAGTTCTAAATTTCCACCAGGTTTTATTAATTTTAAAACATATGGAGTTAAATAGCTATCTTTCAATAAAATGCCTTGGTCTATTATATCCATTTTTGTACCTTTCTGTCCTAGCTTTTGTTTTTTAAATCAAAAGCACAGTAAGATTTCCTCAAAGACAATCCTTTGAAATTTTTCCTAAACCAGTTTTCCCACCTTAGTGTATGTAATATATATATATAATAAACACAGAATTGCACTGATCTATTTATGTTAAGCTGTGGTGAAATGGTTCAACTGAAATCCAACTTTTTCTAAGGCACTAAGATTGTTTAGTCAGTTTAATAAGAGTGTTACATTACCTGTTTTAGCTGCATCATTGTCAGTGTAAATAGCGTTACAAATTGCTCCTCATACTGGCTTACACTCACACCAGCAATCTCAGTGAGGCACTTCAGAGAGACATTTCGAAACATTGGAACATTCAAGAACTATTTTAATTAAAAGAAAGGGGAGAGAGGGAGCATAAAATTAAATAGCCTGAAACACTTTACTTAAAATTAACCATTAAAAAAATAATGAAAGATTTAGAAATCAGGAACACTGGGGAAAGAAAATACCAGGCAAATAGGTGGTGATACAGGTTTTTGGTATCTATATTTTAAGGAAATTTCATTATCCACCCCAATAGACAGTAAATGCTTTAAAAGCAAACTGTGCTTTCTTTTGATGTGTCTTTAGACATCTGAAAAACACCAAGTTGCTTAGAAACTTTCCCCATGATCTACTACATGACTTTTAAAGATATGTTTTCTGTATAATCTGAAAATATTATAATTGTTTAAGATCCTAAGATCAGTAATATAAGATTAACAAAGGTGTAGGGAAACTAGCTCTTTTTTTATTGATGAAAAGGAATAAATGTAGCCTATTTTGTGGGTGGCAATTGATGAGCATCAAAAGCCTTAAAAATGGACATACTTATTGACCAATATGTGTATTAAAATTTGCACAAAGTATCTGGACAAGTACATAAATACCCAACATTTCCTGTGGTATTGTTGACAATAGCAAATTTAAACTTTCTATCGATAAAATGGTGGCTCCAACATAGTAAATTCACATTAGAATATGACCTTATCAAGTCCTGATCTATGAAGCCCCAAATATAAGTTATAACAGTCTGCTTTTAGAGGGTCTTGATTAAATACATAATTTATTCATTACATTTGATTAGAAAAATCTGAAAATACAACCAGTTGGTAATTGATTATCTCTGGATAAACAATTACAAGACTTTATATAGGCATTACATGCTACTGCAAACAAACTACTAGTTGTTCACATAGAATATGAGAGACTGCCTAGTAAAGTGAGAGTATCAGAAGATTCTGACACTGTTTTTAAAAATTAGCTGAAACTGCAGAAAAGTTCTTCTCAGCAGTTTTCTCATCTCAGAAATAAGGCTGATTATGGTTATGAATGTAGATTGGTTTTTCTATTCAAAAGAGCATAGTTGTGCAAACTTTATTTATAAGAAAATAAATGAAATGCATTCACATACCTTATAAATTAATGTGCTGATTAACTTGGTCTCAAAAATATATCCAAGCGGAATCCAGTTAAGAAATCTGAGCAACGTTTCTAAAGTTGCATGTACAAGTGGAGCATTTTGGGAATTTTCCTACAACAAAAACATTTTTTCAATTAACACCTTCCTATAATAATGGTTATTTTTTAAAAACTGAAATTAAAAACACTTACCATCACAAACTGACAAAGCTGAAAAATTTGTGAGAATTCGTTGCACATGCTAAAGAAAAACAAAAAAGTGATCAGTTTAGAAGAAATGCTGTAACTATTTACAGAGTAACAACATTTCAGCAGCCATTAAAACCCGTTACTTCTATTTATAAACACACGTACCAATAATTTCATCCAAAGTTATAAAGTTGGGACTTCCCTGGTGATCCAGTGGCTAAGACTGTTTTCCCAATGCAGGGGCCTGGCTTTGATCCCTGGTTAGGGAACTAGAACGCATATGCCACAGCCAAATAAATAAATGTGCCATGCTTAGTTGCTTGTGTCCGACTCTTTGCAACCCTATGAACTGTAGCCTGCCAGGCTCCTCTGTTCGTAGGGATTCTCCAGGCAAGAATATTGGAACGGGTTGCTGTGTCCTCTTCCAAGGATCTTCCCAGCCCAGGGATCAAACCCAGGTGTCCAACACTGCAGGCGGATTCTTTACCGCCTGAGCCACCAGGTAAATAAATAAACAAATATTTAAATAAATTAGTTATTAAAACTATGGGTAAACATCATTCTTTTAAAACTCACCTATAAAGAGCACATTAATTTCCTTTAAAGGTTTGGTTTTTATGTCATCCTTACTCTATTTGAAAAATTTCAATTAATATAGTCTTTTACTAATTTTTTTAGTTTGGTCATGCAGCATGGCACGCAGGATCTTAATTACCCAAACCAGGGATCAAACCGGTGCTCCCTGAAGTGGAAATTCTGAGTCTTAACCACTGGACCACCAGAGATGTCCCTCAATCTAGTCTTTTAAATCCAGACAGTTGAAATAAAACTCTCCAAATGGAGAGAGGCAGTGTTAGACATCCCTAATCCATTGTGCTTACACACCAAACCAGAGAAAAAAATTCTAAATTCTGAAGCTCGTTTAAACACATAAAGGTAAAATATTTGTTCCATAATGACTAAACACATTTTTATTACTACGTTGAAAATAATAAAATCTGCCATCTTTCTGGTGTTAACTATAGGAAAATGGATAAAATGTAGGAACAGTAGAATTCTGTAGACATTTGGACACAAGTCATATCCTTGGACCTATAATTAACTAGGCTCCATATAAAACAGACTCCCAAGAGCATTCTGGGAATTCTTAATCTACATTCTTTACGCATAACATGTATGAAGTTACTTTGTTGTAATACCGTACATATTTTTCAAGCTTCCCCAATTTAGAGTATTAGACCATTTAAGCATTATTTAAATTTGGAGTCAGAAAGAATTAAAAATGTACTAACTTGTTCCTTAAATATTTATAATCGACCTCCAATTCCTTGAAATTGTTTGAAAAATTGCTTAAAAATTCTAAAACAATTACTTGCCTGTCTTTTAAATGCTTAGCTTTCACTTGGGTTATCTGTCCACTAGAAAAATCAAATACTTCTTCACTCAAGAGTTTCAGAATCACCATATTATTCTGACATAGACTTTCACTGGTCCGACTTGCTCCAACAATGTCACTGATAAAAGTTGGCCAGTGTTTTGGCCACTCCTGTTTAAGTATCTAAAATAAAACAGAAAGTGTTAATTTCATTTCACTTGTCAAGTGCAAATAAACAAACTTCACAGAAATTATATGATACCAAAAGCAGAAGCAAATCATCAACCACCCTTCATTTTGTTCCCCTTTATCAAGACAGGAAATGTGTCAGTCTCTATAAAGAATATACTGAGTTAGAAACTACAAAAGTCCTATGTATTAAATGCCCCATTCTCAGGAAGATTTTTGTACATATTGTAAAAGTTAGGTAAATTAAAATTTTCTAGTTAGATATATAGAAAGTTTAAAAAACAGGTAAAGTATAAGGATCAATTAAACGGATGCTTGAATTTTTTAACGTATCAGTAAGACTGAGATAGCTGACATGGAAAAGAAACATACAATGAGGCAAAAATTTTTTAATGAGTCCAACCCATACTGGAGCCAAAGAAGTGAAGTTTTTATAGTATTTGTAAATACTGTAGTACTCCTTGTAAATACTACCACAGCATATCAATAACTTTAAATGTTAGACAATGGGCTAACTATTGTAAACACTGTGAGGACTACTATCACCACTCTGCAAGATGTTTAGTTAATCAATAAAAATAGAATAGAATACTTTGTTCAACTTATCAGCCTAATTCTCAGGGAAAACAATGTATCACGTAAAAACTTACCTGAACAAGAATCATATTTAATTTCCCGATATATACCTTTTCTTTCTAAGAAAAGAAAAAAGTTCAAACAAGGGACTTAAAAAAGTTGATATAATTAATAAGAAATGCAGGCAGCCCCCCACCCATGCCCAGCAGAAAGAACAAAGTGATTACAGATCTATCATAAATGATTTGCATATGTGTCTATATGTCTGTGACAGAAGTGGGTTTAAGATCAACCCAATGTGTTAATGATTTACACTCTCACAGTAGCTTCCAAAAAAGCTCTTACCTCTACACAAGTTGGGTCAGATGATGTCTTGATAATGAGGCCCACAACGTATTTTTTAATCCCTATTAAAAAAAATTATTCAGACTGTTATAGCATGCTATAAAATTGGGTAGGGAAGGGCAAAGTAAAGATCAGATCATACACCTGAATCCCATCACCAGTTATGACATTATGGGTAAAAATGTGTACTGCAATTTAAATTTTTCAGTTTCATGAAGAATGACAAAATATTGGTTTGACAACTATGAATTATTATCTTCTGAGATATTCTTTAATGCTAGATAGCCAACTATACCAAGCTGTGATTTAAAAAAAAAAAAAAAAAGGCGAGGGGGGTGGGGAGACACTTATGATTCCTTTAAAGAAACACAAGGTCAGATGTTAGTCCCTGTCAGATTTATTTACAGCACTAAGCTAATCCTGTATGTCATTTTACTTTGTTTGTTCTACAATGTAGAAAAAAACAGAGTTAAGAAGAAAGTTTTTATTTATATTCTTAAGGATACCTTTATAGCATTACCTATTCCTTCAACAGTTAACATTTCACGTCTTTGATTTTAATTTGCATCATTCAGAATTTACTGGGCATCTATCTACTATACATCCCCTTAAAATTTTAAAGTAATGTCGTTCACCTTAAATTAATATACCCAAAGGACCTGAAACAGGATTTCTTAATCCAACAAATTATCTCTCCCTATGAAAAATAAAGACTAACCTCACATCTGTTTAATAATTTAGCTTTTGCCACCGAATGCTTTATGAAGATTTTCAAATTTTCAAAGCTATCTGAACTTCAGAAATAACAGATGAAAAGTTTGTAAAACTGTGTCCCAACTCTCATCTAGCAAATCTACATTGGACTCAATATCCATTGACCAATGCTAATTTATAACAGCTACCCAGAAATATAATCAACCCTAGGCAACAAAACGCCTATTTGATTGTAAAACTACCCAAATAGAGCAATTTTTATGAGTTAAGTGTTAAATTCACTCTTTGACCCACACACTCCTTCATTGGTAACTAAAAATTAATTTTTATTAGTTATGGTGGAACTGGACATTTCAACATTCCAAATAAAATCAAAACTTTTAAAAAGCATTAATTATAAAAATATTTTCCTAATTGATGAAAAATTTCACAAATAAAGACACATAATAAGGGTTATTAATCAACTGAAAATGTAACATTAAGTATTATCAATATTCACAATATAAGAATCATTTGAAAAACTGCCTGCCAGTTACCAAAGATTTAACTATATATACACAAACACATAAAAATCAGTGAAAACTATGTTACTGACATTTTAAAAACTTCTACACTAGGCAAAGGCCCCAGTAATAACTGTTGTAGACAGGTCCACCAATGAACATGCTGTGTTGTGCTTAGTCACTCAGTCAGGTCTGACTCTTTGTGACCCCATGGACTGTAGCCCACCAGGCTCCTCTGTTCATGGGGATTTCTCCAGGCAAGAATATTGGACTGGGTTGCCATGCCCTCCTCCAGGGGATGTTCCCAACCCAGGGATCGAACCCAGGTCTCCCACATTGCAGGCGGATTCTTTACCATCTGAGCCACCAGGGAAGCCCCAATGAATGAATGAATTTATAAAAGAAATGGACAAAACTTCCAGGACAAATTGTCTAAGTTGTTAGTAGGAAAACTAAAAGGTGTAAATACATTCTGTACTTACGGGGGCAACATTTTAGACAATATTTCTATTGTCTAAAATTATTTTTTCAAAAAAAAAAAAAAAGAGGCTTTGTGGACACCCAAAATAAAACCAGGTTTAGATTCAACAAAGTGATTTAAAAAAAGAAAGAAAGAAACACCAGAACTAGGGGAACTAGTTTTATTTTAAAATGAGTGCTAAATCATACCACTTAGTTAGGATAAAAAAAAAGTCGCTCAGTCATGTCCGACTCTTTGAGACCCCATGGACTGTAGCCTACCACACTTCTCTGTCCATGAGATTTTCCAGGCAGGAGTACTGGAGTGGGTTGCCATTTCCTTCCCCAGAGGATCTTCCCAACCCAGGGATCAAACCTGGGTCTCCCGCATTGTAGGCAGATACTTTGCCATCTGAGCCACCAGGGAAGTCACTTAAGTTAGGATAACCCACACAATAATCTCATGTCCTTAATATCCATTAGATCGTTATCAAAACAATTCTGGTATTGTTGACCTTTCTGCTCTTTAGATAAATTATTGTCATTAAGGCCCCTAAAAAAAAATTTAAGAAAAAGAACCATTCTGAATAAACAGAAAACACCACTCTGAAACCTCTAAATACAGGCTAAAAAATGGAACAGTAGTGGAACTACAATTTCTACCTCCATATGAGTTTGGAGGCTTCTCTCAGCCTCAGAAGAAAACAGAATCAGACTGAGCCTACAACTCTATTAGCAACTAAATAACTTCTTTTCAGAAACTTCTGAAATTCATCTGTAAGATAGAGCAAAGAGTAAAAGATGAAACCAGAAAAAACGTGAAATAAGTAGTAAACACCCACATGCAACCTGTAAGGATCTCAGAGACAAAACTAAGTCTCAACTAAAGACTATGGTATCACTAAATATCACTCTAAAATGATGAGTGTCCATTCAAAGTATTTGAACTACATGTAAAGGCCTTTTCCATCAAGTACTGCTGTACATAGTATCTGTTTAGAATCTCCTGCTATGTAGCTTATATGATTAAGTACCATAATGCCCTCCCCAAATTTCTTCCCATTATTTACCAAAATTTAAAAAGTAACAGGAGCCAGTTAAGAGTAGTTCTAAAATTGTAAATTAGACCTTTAAAAAAAGAAACGGTGGGAATCCCCTGGTTGCCTAGTGGTTAGAATTTTGGGCTTTCACTGCCATGGCTTCAGTTCAATCCCTGTTTGAGAGCTAAGATTCTGCAAGCCATGTGGCTTGGCCAAAAGAATAAATAAATAAATGGTGTCACACATATCAAGGTAGAAAAGTCAGATGTTTACAAGTAGCAGAGAAAGCTCAGCTTCTCAGATTTAACAGAAAACGATCCTAGACCTGACAAAAACAAAACCCCTTTATTCCCAGCATCTCTTTGTGCCAAATGAGTTAACTCATCGGCCAGTTGGAAGAAAAAAATTTTTTTTCGGTTTCTTCAATTGTTTTATAAATAAAACGAATTTCTTAAAACAAGAACTATCTTTACAAGACTTCATATCCAATAAAAACCATACTAATCAGAAATTATCTCTTTCCAATTATTCAGAAAGCATATGTGGATAGACTAGGATACTCCTTCCAGCAGTCTTCTAAGCTCTTTCCTGGGAATCAGGAAAACTTATAAAATAAATGTATTAAACATATCAAAGAACACTTCACTGAAGAATTCTCATACGTAGGTTGTATGCCTCTGACAAACACAATTATGCTCTTACTGCTTACTATGCCAAGGCTTTCAAAGGACTCCTACAATGATCCAGCACACTTCTATCAATAGCCCCCACAGCCCATTCTTCTAAATAGGAAAAAAAAATTCACCTCCAAAGTTTTAAAAGTAAACCTTCAAATCATTTATTGAAAAGTACTACTTTTTTTAAAAAAGGACCATCCATACAAAATATGGTACACTATTAAAATATGGTACAAAATATGGTACACTATTAAAGCTCAACATCCAGAAAACGAAGATCATGGCATCCGGTCCCATCACTTCATGGGAAATAGATGGGGAAACAGTGGAAAGAGTGTCAGACTTTATTTTGGGGGGCTCCAAAATCACTGCAGATAGTGACTGCACCCATGAAATTAAAAGACGCTTACTCCTTGGAAGAAAAGTTATGACCAACCTAGATAGCACATTACTTTGCCAACAAAGGTCCATCTAGTCAAGGCTATGGTTTTTCCTGTGGTCATGTATGGATGTGAGAGTTGGACTGTGAGGAAAGCTGAGCGCCAAAGAATTGATGCTTTTGAACCGTGGTGTTGGAAAAGACTCTTGAGAGTCCCTTGGACTGCAAGGAGATCCAGCCAGTCCATTCTGAAGGAGATCAGCTCTGGGATTTCTTTGGAAGGAATGATGCTAAAGCTGAAACTCCAGTACTTTGGCCACCTCATGCGAAGAGTTGACTCATTGGAAAAGACTCTGATGCTGGGAGGAATTGGGGGCAGGAGGAGAAGGGGACGACAGAGGATGAGATGGCTGGATGGCATCACCGATTCAATGCACGTGAGTCTGAGTGAACTCAGGGAGTTGGTGATGGACAGGGAGGCCTGGCGTGCTGTGATTCATGGGGTCGCAAAGAGTCAGACATGACTAAGCAACTGAGTATAAAACTGAACTGAGTATAAAAATGCCCAAATACCCACTGAAAGGTGACTTACGGCATACGAATGCTCCTTATCCAAGAATTTATGTATTAATCTTTTATAACTCTTATTTTCCCCAATATCAAGAAAAATGTCTTTCACAGTCTCATTTCAAATAGAAACCAACACCAAATAATCCACATTATCTCATAAACTGATAATAACATTAGCTAGCTAAAAAGGTCAGATTTAAGCACATGTAATTTCCAAAAATGCTTAAACTACCACACCATTGCACTCATCTCACACACTAGTAAAGTATGCTCAAAATTCTCCAACCCAAGCTTCAACAGTACATGAACCCTGAACTTTCAGACGTTCAAGCTGGTTTTAGAAAAGGCAGAGGAACCAGAGATCAAATTGCCAACATCTGCTGCTACTGCTGCTGCTAAGTCGCTTTAGTCGTGTCCGACTCTGTTCGACCCCATAGACGGCAGCTCAACAGGCTCTGCCATCCCTGGGATTCTCCAGGCAACAACACTGGAGTGGGTTGCCATTTCCTTCTCCAATGCATGTAAGTGGAAAGTGAAGTCGCTCAGTGGTGTCCGATTCATCGCGACCCCATGGACTGCAGCCTGCCAGGCTCCTCTGTCCATGGGATTTTCCAGGAAGAGTACTGGAGTGGGGTGCCATCACCTTCTCTGGCCAACATCCGCTAGATCAAAAAAGCTAGAGTTCCAGAAAAACATCTACTTCTGCTTTATCGACTATGCCAAAGCCTTTGTGTGGACCACAACAAACTCTGGAAAATTCTTAAAGAGATGGGCACACCAGACCACCTGACCTGCCTCTTGACAAATCTGTATGCAGGCCAGGAAGCAAATAGTTAGAACTAGACATGGAACAACAGACTGGTTCCAAGTCAGGAAAGGAGTATGTCAAAGCTGTGTACTGTCACCCTGCTTATTTAACTTATATGCAGAGTACATCATAAGAAATGCTGGGCTGGAGGAAGCACAAGCTGGAATCAAGATTGCTGGGAGAAATATCAATAACCTCAGATATGCAGATGACACCACCCTTATGGCAGAAAGTGCAGAAGAACTAAAGAGCCTCTTGATGAAAGTGAAGAGGAGAGTGAAAAAGTTGTCTTAAAACTCAACATTCAGAAAACTAAGATCATGGCATCTGGTCCCATCACTTCATGGCAAATACATGGGGAAACAATGGAAACTATGACAGACTTTCTTTTCTTGGGCTCCAAAATCACTGCAGATGGTGACTGTAGCCATGAAATTAAAAGACACATGCTCCTTGGAAGAAAAGTTATCACCATCCTAGACAGCATGTTAAAAAGCAGAGACATCACTTTGGCAACAAAGGTCCATCTAGTCAAGGCTATGCTTTTCCCAGTAGTCATGTATGGATGTGAGAGTTGGACTCTAAAGAAAGCTGAGTGCCGAAGAATTGATGCTTTTCAACTGTAGTGTTGGAGAAGACTCTTGGGAGCCCCTTGGACTGCAAGGAGATCCAACCCAGTCCATCCAAAAGGAAATCAGTCTTGAATATTCTTTGAAAGGACTGATGCTAAAGCTGAAGCTCCAATACTTTGGCCACCCGATGCGAAGAACTGACTCATTGGAAAAGACCCTGATACTGGGCAAGATTCAAGGCAGAAGGGGACGAGAAGATGAGATGGTTGGATGGCATCACCAACTCAATGGACATGAGTCTGAGTCAACTCCGGGAGTTGGCGATGGACAGGGAGGCCTGGGGTGCTGCAGTCCATGGGATCGCAAGGAGCTGGACACAACTGAGCAACTGAACTCAACTCCCATCAGACTTAATAGTTATATATATCATCTTGAAAGTTATTTACACCCAATATTAACAGTCTTACCCCCCAGGAACATCTTGCAAATATTAGATACTTAATGACAAGGTAAAAGAAATGCATTAACAGAATGTGATTCACTAAAACCCTTTAAAATGAAAACTTACTCACTACAACATACCAGTGGTGCCATATTCCCGTAGAGGCAAAACGCCCTTTCTAAATTTAAATTGTAAATTTGTTCATGAGCATCTTAGCTAGTCAGTGATACAGACTACCATTATATCAATACCATTATATTTTCAACCAAGTATAGAATTCTACCCATTGAGAGAAAAATACGAGTGAAAAAGTTGCAGAATCTTATCCCTTGCTTTCATAGTGGCTCATTTTCATACACCACAGAAAATGGAGAGCCTTGACACACTATTACAAAAGTAAAGCTACAATCATCAAAACTGAGTTCAGTCCAGTCCAAAACATTGTGCAATACTTAAATTCACTTTAAATGTGTACTCTATAATCACATCCCTTCATCAAAGCCATGTGTAACTGAAACTTTTTCCAAAAAAAAAAAAGAAGAAACGTTACTTCCAGATGTATAGCAAAGTGATTCAGTTATATATACATGTTAACATACATGCATGTATACACTTTTGCCTTCCCTGGTGGCTCAGTGCCAAAGAACCCGCCTGCCAGTGCAGGAGACACGGGTTCAATTCCTGGATTGGGAATATCCCCTGGTAAAGGAAATGGCAACCCACTACTGTATGCTTGCCTGGAAAATCCCACAGATAGAGGTGCCTGGTGGGTTACATCATCCCTGGGGTTGCAAAAGAGTTGGGACACGACTTAGTGACTACACAGCAACAACATACACGTTTTCAGATTCTCTTCCATTATAGTTTATTACAAGATTATTGATACTCAATATACCACAATATATGTGCTATATAGTAGGTCTCTGTTATTTTATATATAATAGTAGTTCTGATCACATATCCCCAATTTACCCCTCCTCCCCTTTCAAAGCCTTAGGTAACCGTAAATTTGTTTCCTATGTCTTTAAGTAAGCTCATTTGTATCGCTTTTAAAGATTCCACATATGATATATCTGTCCTCTGACTTATTTCACTAGTATGATAATCTCCAGGTCTATCCAAGTGGCTGCAAATGACATTTCATTCTTTTTTATGTCTGAGTAATATTCCACTGAGTGTGCACACAACCCACTTCTTTTCCCACTCATCTGTCCATGGGTATTTAGGCCTCTTCCATGTTTTGGCTCTTGGCCTCTTGACGAAGGTGAAAGAGGATCAAAAAGCTGGCTCAACATTCAAAAAACTAAGTCATAGCACCCAGTTCCATCATTTCATGGCAAATAAATGGGTAAACAATGACAGACTTTCTTTGGCTCTGAAAAAGATTTGATGCTTTTGAATTGCAGTGCTAGAGAAGACTTTTGAGAGTCCCTTGAGATACCAAGGAAATCAACCCCAAACATTCATTGGAAGGACTGATGCTGAAGCAGAAGCTCCAATACCTCAGCCACCTGATGCAAAGAGCCAACTCATTAAAAAGACCGTGAAGCTGGGAAAGATTGAAGGCAGGAAAGGGGACAACAGAGGATGAGACGGTTGGATGGTGTTACCAACTCAATGGACAGGTGTTTGAGCAAGCTCCTGGAGACGGTGAAGGAGGGGGAAGCCTGGTGTGCTGTAGTCCATGGGGTTGCAAAGAGTCGGACATGACTTAGTGACTGAACAAAAAAACGTCTTAGCTATTGTAAACAGTACTACTGTAAACACTGGGTTTCATGTATTTTTTTGAATCAGTTTTCATCTTTTCTGCATGTATGACCAGGACTGGGATTATTGGCTCATATGGTAACTCTATTTTTAGTTTTGTAAGGACCCTCCATACTGTTCTCCATAGTGACTGTACCAATTTACATTCCTACTAACAGTATAGCAGAGTTCCTTTTTCTCCACATCCTCTCCTGTATTTATTATTTGTTGGCTTTTTTGATGATGGCGTGAGGTGAGATACCTTACTGTAGTTGCGATTTTCATTTCTCTAATAACTAGGGGTACTGAGCATCTTTATATGTGCCTGTTGGCCAGAAAGGAAGGTGCTTTTCCCATGTCACACTGTTATTACAAACTTGTCCACTTAAACCACCAAGAATAATCACAGAGAGTCGCTAAAATATAGCTATTTGTCCTATTTACCTTATCATCCAAAGGAATCCAGAACAATTTTCCTATTCCTCATTCACTGAAATACTCATGGAAACAAACCGCAAAATGAGAAATAGAAAAAAATAATTCAAAAGCAGGGGTTCTTAACCTACAGTCCCCAGAGATTATAAATTGGAATTAGACTGTAATTTATTGCCTATATGTTCAGTAGTTTTAAGAATAATGGATCTTTATTTATTATTCTTAGAAGGGTTTATAACTGCAAATAGTACTGAACAAGAACTCCTAATGAGATAGAGCAATTAAAATTCTATTAAATTCACAATATACAATATTTGCAAACAACCCACAGGTAGATAAAGTAGAATAAAATGTTCAGTGTTTAAAAAAAGGAATGAAATTGATACATGCTGCAACATGAATTAACCTTGGCAACATATGCGACTGAAATAAAGCAGATTCAAAATATTGTATGATTGTACATATGAGTTACCAAATAGGCAAATTCATAAAGACAAGTATAATAATGGTTAACAGGGACTGGGAAGAGTATAAGAAAGATAATGTTTAATGGGTAGTTTCAACTGGAATGACAAAAAAATTCCAGAGATCAATAGTAAGGATGGTTGCACAATACTATGAATTTACTTACTGACAATGAACCATACATACACACATACACTTAAAATGGTAAATATGTATATTTAATCACAGAAAAGTTTTTATTTTACTAAAAATTCAACTTTTCTAGAAAATCCGCAACTCTTTAAAAAAATTTTTGGATTTAAATAATTTTTTGGCCATGCCTGGTAGCCTAAGGGATCTTAGTTTCCTAACCAAGGATCAAGCCCATGCCCCCTGTATTGGAAGTGTAGAGTCAACCACTGGACCACCAGTTCCTCCAAACCTCTTTAATAAAATCTACAGGTGGTTTGCATCTCCTGTGTGGATGTGATGTAAGGATTAGGCATTGTGAGGTCTCAAGTAAAGACCGCTTATGAAGTTCCACATAACTAGGATATACTGGGGGGGAGGGACCACATTGTTATTATACCTTAAATAGAAATGGTAGGAAAACAGTTTTTGTCAATTACATATGATGCTGGTGTACAAAATAATATTTTAAAAAATATCATGTGTTATTGGATAAAATGTAATCAATATTGTGCTTTATTATCTCATTGTGTTATAAAACTGGCAAAAATACACCAATAAGAGTGCTTGTTAAATCTGAGATTAGACTGATGCTTCACACATTACATTCCACAGAGTGGGGGGAGAATTTCTCATGGATTTGCTTAAAAGCCATGGCCTTACAAGAGTCCAAACACTTAAAAGTTCTTTTCAAAATGACCAACAAAGGAAACAACTATCTCTGTTAAATAGGCCTAACAATATTAACTTAAATATGCATACAGAGATGATGTGTAGGTGCTCAACAGCCTAAGTCACAGTGAGAAGCCATTATATATGTGCTACACCGGCTAGAATTTTAAAAAACTGACCACAAGCTTTGGTGAGGATGGGAAGCATACTGCTACTGAGAATGTAGAGTGATACAATCATTTTGGAGAACAGCTGGGCAGTTAAAAACATACACCTACCATATGATCTAGCCATTCTACTCCTAGCTAATCAATTGAGTGACAGCAGATTGGGGGCTGGGGAGGTAAAGGAAAAGGCATTCACCAAAAAAGGGTCATGATTAGTCAAAATGTATCAAATTGTATACTTGAACTTGTTCTTTGTAAATGTTAAATATACCTTAATAAAACCATTAAAAAAAGCAAACAATTTTTAAAAAGTCATTACTGCTTAAAGGCAACAAGTTAAACATGTGATATTCAGTACAATGGGCGATTTATGCATAGGAATGACCTGATTAGTTCTGTTTCTAAAATACACTAAACCCTTTGCTGAAAATATATCACAAGGGACAAACAGAAGTGGGTGTTAAGGAGCTCAGTTAGGATGTTACTGCAGAAATTTCAAGGCAACTTGAGAGTAGTATACAAGCACTTGGTGAAATGGAGAGAAGTGGGAGTATTTTTTTATGGAAAGGGGCTGACAATACACGTGTTTATCCACAGTCAGCACCCAGATATGCAGAGCGTTTTAAACACATTACTTATTATATCATTTTCCAATAACCATACAAGACAATCAAAATAGTATTGCTTTATCACTATGAACTCTTTTCTTCACCACTGCTCTTTTCAATGTCAGCAGGTCTGTATATATTTCATAAAAATGTAGTGATCTGTAAACTACATGTCTTAACAGATTAAAATATAATCCTTTGGTTTAAATGAACCATTCCCTATTTGGAAATTATTTTCCTTCATATATTAAAATTCAATTTTTTTCTTTAGTTGAAACCATTACCTTAAATAAAAACAAAAATTAACAACTGAGACTTAAAACTTCAAAGTTTTTGCACAGCAAAGGAAAACATAAACAAAACAAAGATATGCTATAAAATGGGAGAAAATATTTGCAAATAACACAAATGACAAGAGACTCATCTCCATAATATACAAACAGCTCACACAGCTTAAAAACCCTTCTCAAGACAAAAAAAAAACAATCAAAACATGGGCAAAAGATCCAAAGTTATTT
Organism: Bos javanicus; assembly: GCF_032452875.1. NCBI lineage: Eukaryota > Metazoa > Chordata > Mammalia > Artiodactyla > Bovidae > Bos > Bos javanicus. The sequence continues at coordinate 60,036,487 of NC_083878.1, forward strand.
CCTCCAAAGACACCCAGACAGCCAAAAGGCACATGAAAAGATGCTCAACATTACTAATTATTACAGAAATGAAAATCAAAATTACAATCAGGCATTGCCTCACAGTGGCCAGAATGGCCAATCATCAAAAAGTCTACAAATAATAAGTGCTAGAGAGGGTGTGGAGGAAAAAGAAACCTCCTACACTGTTAGTGGGAATGTAAATTGGTACAGCCACCATAGAGATCACTTATGAAGGTTCCTTAAGAAACTATGGAAGTGAACTTCTCCGGTGGTCCAATAGTTAAGAATTCGCCTACCAATACAGGTGTCAGAGGTTTGATTCCTGGTGCAGGAAGATTCCACATGTGGCGGGGTGGGGGAATTAGCCCATGCTCTTCAACAAAAGAAGCCAACACAACTAGAGTAGCATCCACTTGCCACAACCAGAAAAAGCCCGTGTGCAGTAACAAAGACCCAATGCCCCCCAAACTAAATAAATGAAACAAAAGTATGGAAGCAATCTAAATGCCCATGACAGATGAATGGATAAAAATGTGAAACACAATGACAGCCAGAAAAAAGAAAAAAATAATGCCATTTGCAGCAACACGGATATACCGAGATTATCATACCAAGTAAAGCAAACCAGACAAAGTATCATATAATATCTCTTATATCTGTAATCTTTTAAATGATACAAATGAAATTTATACAACAGATACAGACTCACAGACAACAAACTTATGGCTACCAAAAGAAAAGGAGGGTGATAGAAGGGATAAAAGGAATTTGGGATTAAAATATACATACTATATATAAAATAGATAACTAAGACCTATTGTACAGCACAAGGAACTATACTCCATAGCTTTAAAAGACTGTCTTGACTTATAGTAACTGATCTATGTTATTCACTTCAAAACTTAAACCTCAAAGATATCAATGATATATAATATGTACACATGTAATATAAAAATGTAAAAGCAAAAATATTGGGAAAGTCATTAGGTTCTTAAATAAAGGACTGAATTCCAAATAAGGAGTGGTGTTAGTCACTGAAATAATACTAAGCAATTAATTGAGTAATTATATACCAGCTACTGGAGCTGATGGAATTCCAGTTGAGCTATTTCAAATCCTGAAAGATGACGCTGTGAAGTGCTGCACTCAATATTCCAGCAAATTTGGAAAGCTCAGCAGTGACCACAGGACTGGAAAAGGTCAGTTTGCATTCCAATCCCAAAAAAGGCAATGCCTAAGAATGATCAAACTACTGCACAAATGCACTCATCTCACACGCTAGTGAAGTAATGCTCAAAATTCTCCAAGTTAAGGCTTCAGCAATACGTGAACAGTGAACTTCCAGATGTTCAAGCTGGTTTTAGAAAAGGCAAAGGAACCAGAGATCAAATTGCCAACATGCACTGGATCATCAAAAACGCAAGAGAGCTCCAGAAAAATATCTACTTCTGCTTTATTGACTATGCCAAAGCCTTTGACTGTGTGGATCACAATAAACTATGGAAAATTCTGAAAGAGATGGGAATACCAGACCACCTGACCTGCCTCTTGAGAAACCGATATGCAGGTCAGGAAGTGACAGTTAGGACTGGACATGGAAAAATAGACTGGTTCCAAATAGGAAAAGGAGTCCGTCAAGGCTGTATATTGTCACCCTGCTTATTAACTTATATGCAGACTACATCATGAGAAACACTGGGCTGGAGGAAGCACAAGCTGGAATCAAGATTGCCAGGAAAAATATCAATAACCTCAGATATGCAGATGACACCACCCTTATGGCAGAAAGTGAAGAGGAATTAAAAAGCCTCTTGAAAATGAAAGAGGAGAGTCAAAAAGTTGGCTTAGAGCTCAACATTCAGAAAATGAAAATCATGGCATCTGTCCCCATCACTTCATGGGAAATAGATGGGGAAACAGTGGAAACAGTGTCAGACTTTATTTTTGGGGGCTCCAAAATCACTGCAGATGGTGACTGCAGCCATGAAATTAAAAGATGCTTACTCCTTGGAAGGAAAGTTATGAAACCAACCTAGATAGCATATTCAAAAGCAGACATTACTTTGCCAACAAAAGTTCGTCTAGTCAAGGCTATGGTTTTTCCTGTGGTCATGTATGGATGTGAGAGTTGGACTATGAAGAAGGCTGAGCGCCAAAGAATTGATGCTTTTGAACTGTGGTGTTGGAGAAGACTCTTGAGAGTCCCTTGGACTGCAAGGAGATCCAACCAGTCCACTGAAAGGAAATCAGTCCTCGGTGTTCTTTGGAAGGAATGATGCTAAAGCTGAAACTCCAGTACTTCTGCCACCTCATGTGAAGAGCTGACTCACTGGAAAAGACCCTGATGCTGGGAGGGTTTGGGGGCAGGACAAGGGGACGACAGAGGATAAGATGGCTGGATGGCATCACCGACTCGATGGACATGAGTTTGGGTGAACTCTGGGAGTTGGTGATGGACAGGGAGGCCTAGAGTGCTGCGATTCATGTGGTCACAAAGAGTCGGACACAAATGAGCAACGGAACTGAAGGACACACTAAGGGAAACCAAGGCAAGAGACATCTAACTCAGTCTAGGATTGTCAGGTATATTTCTGGCAAAGTGCTTCAGACAATGCTGTAAATTGAAAACGCCATTCCCCTAAAAACATGTGAAATTAACATCCGCTTATGGATGGATAAGAAACTGAAAGGTCATAAAATATGAACTAGACTGAAATAAATGATTACAAAAATTTTTTTGGCTGACTCTACAGCCAAACCTATCCTTCTCTGAAAATACATCAAGCACTGCCACTTTTGTGAATAAGCTTGTCTAAAGGGGCCAACCAGATTTTCCTTTTCTTTCACCACATGCTAGGACTCATATATACTAAGACTAGCTAACAAATGGAAGATAACAGCTTAAAAGATTGACAATTATAAACAAAAGGAATGTATAGTATTTCAGGGGTTATACTGATTTATTTCCAATGTCAAAGTTAAAGATGAAGAAAAATTAACATTTGGAAATATTAGTATACTTTGTGAGATATAAAATCTTAGGATGGTACAAGCCTCTTAGGAATGACAAAGTTGAAAAGAATCATAAATATAGTAGTGAATAAATTTATGTCTCAATTTTTGTAAACGAGATCAATTACTTTAAAAACACAAACTAAATTCATCATGCAAAGTTGCTGCAGATCTAAAGTTCACTAACATTCTCTGGGAGCCATTTTACATCCTCTTCTGATATTGAACCTCTGAAACACCCTAGAAATTACACTACACTTTCCCCTCCATGTAATGACTTCATTGACAGTGACAACCACGTATGTGGTGATAGTAACTTCAGGTATTTTTAGAAAAGATTTACATCCCACTCAATCTTACCACTAGTGTTAAGGGGAAATGTAAAGAGAAAGGTGATTCTGTAACTTTCAGAGAAATGAAGTGTCTCATTAATACAGAATAGGAACACATGAAGAATCCTCCTCCACCAGTTTTTTTGCAAACAAGACTTTTAAAACTGAAAAATCTTATGTCCTGGAATATGCACAGAAATATATGGAAGTTTTTGACTGTGTGATAAAAGCCAAAACATGCCACTCCCATTATTCATGTGGAAAGCAAAAAATGTCAAGTTCTCAAGGGTAACTGTAACCTCTGATATTATAAGCACATATTACTTCAAATCATTTAATTTTACAGCTGGAAAATAACTTGGAAGGATCATCGAGCATAATCCTTATCTAATAAGCAGCAAAGGTTTATGTGTTTAGAAATTAAAGAGGGACTTACCACAGTACAATGGCAATGAAATAAAAAATAAACACTTTCTGTTGGTATGGTAAGCCATGGCTCAAGCCACAAGTATAAAACAACAATAGTAAAGGAACTAGGACTTCACTGAAGTCCCTAAAAGTAAGTAGTGATGAAGTACAAAGGATCTATTTGGGACAGGAGTCAAACCGTACTTATTAATTTCTAAAGTCACAGAACATGATCTAAAATGGTTTCAAACCAAAATACAACATTAAAGAACCTCTTTGGGTGGCAGTATTCAAATACTTCCATACTATCATTCTTAATTCACAGTTTATGATGTTTTAGGGATATTGCTGATAAAAAACTGTCCCATTCTCCTCTAAATGTGCTATAAAGATGTCAAGATTTAAGTCAGGATTTCATAAATCCAGGTCACTATCCCATTATAAAGATGATATGAAAAAGCAGGTCAAAGACGACATCTTAAAAAGCAATAGTCCAAGAAAGGGAACATGATTTAATAGAACGCCATCAAAAGTAGAGTAACCCCATTATAAAGTCCAGACAAACAAGTAACAAAGTAGTTAATAAGGGAGTATGTGAAAACCACATTAAAGAATTTCAAGACTAACTTTGCCCCTTGTTTCTTAAACCATGACTACTTTTATCAAGGTAGTACAAAGGGAGACGTTAAAATATTAATACCAGGCATCATCAAATATTCATTTAAAAAAAATCTTTCCTATTTTAGAAACAAATCTTTTATAAGGTATGCTTAGAATTTCAAAAGGTAAAGTCCTATGATTTTTAAAACTTGGTTTTTCCTGTGCTGTTACGTTTATGTGTTATTCCTATTTTAATTCCCATTATTTGTTCCATGTGATGAATTTAAAACAATGCATAAGAGCACATATTCAAATTTCATTCACTTCAAACATGGTCCAGATTAACTATGAGTTTGTAAGAATGTTTCACAATATTTACAGGAGAAAGTTGGGCCAGTCTAGTTTCTGCTTTCTCCCAAATAAAACCTTATTCTTCCTCTGCCCCCAAATATAATCAGTATCTGCCTTGCAACATAATGAAAGCAGTAAACAAACCATTAGTGCATAATAAACTATTAAAGATTTGACACATTCCCCTAATAGTCAACTAACAAAAATGCCAGGGATAATAAAATTCTAAATTTGCAATTCTTAAAACACTTTCCTACCTTCACATTGGTTCCTTGGAAGAATCTTCCACCTTGTTTTTATCACATTTTCCAAAATCTGTAGTCCATAATACTGAAAATTGGAGAATAAAAGTATGTGAATATATTGCTATAAGACTGGCAATTTCCAGGATTCACAAATGGACAGACATTCACACATTTACATCTAAAGTTTCAAAAACAGTATGCTACCAAGTTTAATTACATATATTAAACAAGGATCTATTCATTCGCCCATATACTGAATTTTCATGCATTTTCCTCATTTTATTGTTTACTACTCTATTTAACGTCCTGCTGTTTATACATGCTCACACCAGGAGGAAGAACCAAATAAAAAGCCCTTAGCAGCCAAATGGGCTGGGTGTGCAGAAGGAAAATGTAGCAGCCAGATATGAATTCACAGCATAAATGACTGCTTACAGGCTCACATACTTTAACAAAACCAGGCTCCTAAGAATTTAGCAGCTTGGATGTTCTCAAGCTTCCTACCATCTTCTAGGAGTTGTAAACTCTTGGCCAAGTATTAAAGTATTGTCACAGATACTTTCTATACAAAGTGTTTACAAACATCACTGGTGTGTTACTTAAGGAGCAGCAAGACAGCCCACGGGTTTAATTTAAAAATTTAACCCCACCCTTATAGTTGCTATTTCTACTAATTTAAAGATAAACTTTTGTGCACAGTCAAAATAATACACAAATGCATGTTGCAATCTGTTATCTACCTTTCAGGTATTTCTTCCAAGTATAGAAATAACTAAAAATGTAAATTAATAAACACAAATACCACTTTGAAGCCATTTTGTCCCCCCTGTTGATTACTCACTCTAAATAGTCAACAATATTTATAACAATTTATAAGGCTACAGGAGTTACTACCCAAAATTATTACCATGACCAATTAGTGTGGATAGACAGGAGGAAGAAAAGGGTCAAAATCCTTGTGGTATGTTTCAACTGGTTGAACTAGGGAAGAATCAGCTAGAATACCTGAAAGGCAAACTCATTCATATATAGACATATAACCTCAGATTGCAAGTTTTGGCTGAGAATAAGAGTTCATCTTTAAAATGGTTAGTCACCACACAATAAAATAGGAGCATTAGTATTTCAACCAAAGGGATCATGTGAATGCACACTTTATCCAAAGCACAATATAGACTGTCCCAAACTACATTGTGCTCAAACAATGTTTTTGCTGTTTTCTTTCATTTTTAACATTTTGTACTTTTTAAGGGAAATTTTGCCATTTCAACCCAAATCCTACATTTGCAGAACATTCCTTAAGAAGACTTCATAAATAAAAACAAGGCCAAAGCAAAATTCTGAAATTATAAATTTGACGCTATTAAAGTTTCATAATCAGCAGCAAATGGTGAAGCTTTCTATCCTATTTAAAGATCTAGCTCTCAGACACATGTAAATATACAAAGGTAAGTTTCTCACTGACTAACATTCTAAATTAACTTTAAAAACATACTACTCTAAACTTGCTTTAAATTAATTTTATAGTCATGAAGTCAAGAGGGGCCAAAGTTTTACCAAGTCAAAACAAATGCACTTCCTACTACATGGAATATACATCCTCTTGCTAATTTTCAACCAATTACAAAGATCTTTAAGAAACTAAGAAACAAAATCCACCATAAATACACCAGTTAAGAAGTAATAATCCTAATGATAACTTCACCATATTCAGCTGATATATTTTTAGCTTACCCCTTTTTAAATCTAAGAATATTCCCCCTTTATTTTGCTGCATTCATTTATTTACTTCTGCCTTTATATCTGATACTTTGTTACCTACATTACCAATTTACTGACCTCTAGTCCTTTCTTCAACTGTAAAAAAGTAGCACAGTTTGTTGAAGATACAATTCATATTTTCATCTTTCTGCTAGGAGGGCTGAAGTAGGAAGCCCGATAAAAGCTGTTTACAAGTTAGTTCAAAGGAAGACACAGATAACTTTCAGAATACCCTAAAACCCAATCTTTCCTAGACATTGAGACTTTACAAATGATGAGAATTCAGTTCTTTGAAAAGGAGTATTTTAATGAAAAAATCTGGAAGTGACAGCCAAATCTGAGGGCCAATGATAAACAACTACTTTGGAAATATACATAAATAATTCAAATATCATTTTGAAGTATTACATTTCTGCTTTACATCTCAGGACTTGAGAAATCCACTGCTGAGTTATGAAGATGAGGGACAGATAACAGCAAAGACTACATGAAAAAAAAAAAATAAATGCATGAAATGATCCCTATGGTAGAAATTTCTACTGAGCCCTTAGAAATACTTATTTTACGCATTGAATTCCCCTTTCCCCTCCCACCACCCATGAAACAAAAACAATTGATGAACAGAATTCAGTTAAAGGGAATCAAAAGGGTAGACCTTGTGGAGGCCTGCCGTCAAAGCCTAGCTGTGTCAGTTGCACAGGAAGACACCCCTTTTCTTCCTATTACAAGCAATCAACATAATGGAACATTATGATTAATATCAGGTAGTGTTAACATCTTTAAAGAAAAAAAAAATGATTGCATAAAAGCCAAATGTCATAGTGCATAAATTTAGCACCAAATCATTTGTAATTTATGTAAATTGAAGAATTCTTTACCTGTTGCTTTCTTTCTGTTCCTCTAATCATCTCATTTTTCACAAGACAAATTTGAGTTTTTAAAAATACTGTTGATAAATCAACTTAAACATTAGTAATGTCTGTCAGTATAAAAAGCAAAATTTACCAGGCAAGCAAACAGGCAAACACTGTTATGTTACTTAAGGTTAGCACTTTGAGGAAGTTCTGGACTGTATTTTTGCCCTAAAATTTATAAGATGTCAAAACTAGTTAATATTTTAAAACTGTTAATTAACACAGTCTGATTTCAGAAACAGAGGTGAACATGGCTAATTTCTGTTTTAACACAATGTATACCAAGTGGAAACCTTGTGTGTTTTTAAACAGAATGCCATGCATGGTATTTTATTACTTTAAGGCAGTTTAAAGAGAAGTGTGAATCATCAAGCCTAAACAGTCAAAACACATTTTGATCAACCTTTCTGTTCAAACTTAAGAAAAAAGGACCCAAATGATAACATTTTCAATTGCAAATAAAAACTGAGTGCTGTCCCATTAAAAGCATTGGTACCATGGAGTCGGGTTTTACGCTGCTAACAAAACTTGGTTTTGGAGGTGCCTAGCCTGTGTTATATTGATCACTTGCCCAAAATGACTCTTCTGATGTTTCATCTCTGAATAACATTCAGAATAACATTCAGAATTTATGCTGAGATCTGTACACATATTCTAAAAAGAAAAAAACAAAAAAAAAAAAACCCAAAAAAACCCCCAAAACAACAAAAAGAAAAAGCCACCTTGCATACTAGTCCCAATTACAAAACTCAATTCATAATTCTTAGGACTATTTGCAAGAATTAATTCTATGTTTAAGACTAAATTTTGAAATAAGTCAACATTATTAAATGATTTGAGATAACAAAGACTAATACTAAAAATGAGATACCTTCCTCAAAGTTTATGACTGGAAGAAAAGAAGAAATAATGGATTTTAAAACCACCACTTGCTTACTTTTGTGTTCATATTCTGTGAAAACTCCAAAATTGTGTCGACTCTTGTCCACGCATCAGGATGTTCCTTTAAATGTGTCAGTACTTCTTGAGCCATTCTTTGCTAAAATAGTACACAAAAACAATTTTAAGCTAACTTGTTCTTTTCAAAGGTATCAAGCAAGACAAAAGTCCAAATAGGAGAATGATTTTATCAACTTTTGGAAATACTGGGGGAAAAAAAACTCCTTACAGAAATAAAAATGTGTCCATTATCAGTCTTAAAACTTCAGTTAAGAATGGAAATATACCTCTGAAACACAGAAGTGTTTTTTCCCCTTAATCTACCTCATTTGGTATTCTCAAAACTGAACTTAAAATTCTATCAATTCTAACAAAGAGCTACTCTGACATAAAGGGGTGTCTCAGCACACAATCAACCAAAAAAAAAAAAAAAGGCAACACAGAAAAATTCACATCTACTAGATAAACTGTGTAACAGTATACTCTGGTTTGTAAGAGTCACCAAGATATCTTCAACAGTATCTCTAAAACTATATTTCATGGGAGACAGACAAAAACCTAAGTCTAAGTAAGTCTACAAATCTCAAATACCTGTTGATACATTCAAAACATTAAGACAGTCTCTTTGGTTTATTGTAAACACACATTTATCTCTGAAAAATCTTCTAATTTTATATATTAACTCCTAGTTTGAGATTTCTTTTTTGCTTTTGTATTTCTAAAATGCAAACCCAGAAATAATTTGACCTACAAAAACATCATCTAGAACATTAATAAAATTAGTGTTTTTAAAATCTGTCCATTTTAGATGTTGTTGTACACTTGTATGTTTTTCTTTTAAATATCAGATCTAAAACTTACGGAACTTAGTACCTTTCTTCAATGCCATTTCCTTTCTTTGTTCCTTCTTTCTAGACAATCACTTTCATGATCTGGTGTCTTTTCCTTGATTTTCACAGCATGTGTATGACTTTCATAAATATAGTTGTATAATTACTGAATTTTATATTAATAGTACACTATGGAAATCCTTCTGCAACTTGCTCTTTCCATTTGACAGTTTTTTTCCCTCCGCTTTACTGAGCTATGATTGACACCTGACAGTTTTAAAGATGTAGCCATGTTGACATTATCTAGTTTCTTCATTTTAAATGCTAGTTTTTCGTATGATACAAACACTGTATTACCAAAGGCTAAAAAGTCTATTGATTTTCTACCCACCCCCCCCCCCAGGAAGCCAACAGGTTAATGAGTTTCACCTTTAAGGCTCAACTGGATCCTAATTATCTTTTGCCTGTTTCTACCACATGTCGTAACCAAAAAAAAAAATAAGTCTGTCAGTTATCCTTCTGGTTAGATCATTTAGTTGATCAAGGGTTTGACTCTATGGGTAATTAATAAGAAATCATCAAAAAGGGAGGAGAAAAGCATTCTTATTTAAATCATCTCTGACAGAGACACCTCATAATATTAAGTTGGCTTTTATTCCAATTTACAAAAAACTCATTCTCCTCTTGTAGCTTTGATGTTAAGAAAGAAGTCTTTTCCTCAGGGAACAGACATCACATTCATGATTTTTTTCTCATTTATTAACGAGCAATACACACTGCTTATTGTTTAAAAGAAAACTTTGACAAATACTCACTAAATTAGGTAATGGTTCTGTACTCTAACAGTAACACGAGAAACACTGTGAAACTTGAAAGAAAAATCAGGTGCCTGGGTTTCACTCTAAGGGTCCAGGATTAGAGCCAGAGTGTAAAGTCTTGAAATACAGCTATACATTTTTAAATTTTGATTAAAGCACTGATAGCTTTAAAGGGTTCTAACCGTATTATATAATAACCAACCAACAAAAGTAGAAAAAATAGTTACGTGAGTTATTTAGGGTCAAAGCCCATTTTAGCAGTGTTTTGATTCTTCCCCTGAGAATATCTAACTAGAGACAATATCCAACTAGATAAAGACTTGAATGTAATATAGTAACCCATATTAAGAGGATAAGGTGTATTAAACATCCATGCCTAGAAAGTTATTTGGTCATGACACAACTTCATCAGTTTTGAAGTGATGAACATTCTACATATTATAAATGAATACTTTCCACAGTATTACTTTCATTTCAACCTCTGCATAAACCATGTTCCTTGCTTTTATATCATTCATTCTGTCATAATTTTACTCTCAAAAGTTACTTCTAGTATTTGCATCCTTTTAAACAACTGTCTTAATCCCACTGTCCCCTCATATTCTTTTCTTAACTTAAAAGCCCAGGAGGGGTTAAAAGACACAAAAGGAAACCAAAGAGAAAATCTGGCATCTCCCTGTGTTACTAACTGAATGGTGAAAGTATTTTAGTTGCTAAGCAATAGACAAAAAAAGTTCAAGACACTTAACACAGTATTGAAGAAAACACCCAACTCTATCATTTTTTTCTCCTGGCGGCCTACTTGGCTAAAAATGTTTATAAGAGAAGATAGTCCTAATATTACAGTGCTAAAATTTTACTATACTACCCATCTAAGCAAAAGTTCTACCTACACCCTCCTAATAATTTCTTTCTCTCCTAAGTTATGTAATCGTTTTAAAAAAGTTAGGCTACATAAAGGTGAGTTTGAAAGCTTAATTAGAATAATTTCTAGTTGCTATTTTAAGTACATATTTGATGACAAACCAAAACCAAACAAACACTCCCCACCAAACCATATATTAAAACAATGACTTTACATCACATATCTTCTTTACTATACTTTCAAAAGTATCCTTAAAGTAGCAGTCACTGGTAACAAGTGCTTTACAAAACCTCATCACTAACCCCCTAGTCTCTTCCAAGGTAGGTAACACTTTGTGGATGAGACTCCAGAGGAATGACCAGAAACCCTACTGGAATAAAATTAAGACATCTAACATTAAAACAATGCTTTCCAAACTTTTTATCCAAAATAAAAACCCTCAGAGGTGGTATATAAAAAACCGACTGAACAAGGAAGTTTAAAGATACCCCAACAAAAAAGGGGTTCTTAGCTGCCTTTAGGCTCTAAGCCTGTTTCCTAATCTGTAACAAGTATCAACTTACTGATTATCTTTATACAATTGATTTGTCCTATAAGAGATCTAACTAAACATAAAATGTTTACTTTTGAGAAAGTTAATTTTGCTTTTATAAATGGGAAAATATTTGTAAAAACTTTCATAAATCTACTTTTTATTCAGAAATCAAATTTAAAACAAATCACTGTATCTCAACACTACGAAACATTACTAATAGTAGTATTACACCCTATTCTTCATAACTACTATTCCAATTATAAGCATAGGGCCCTGGTCTATTTAGTCATCATACTTTTAGACACTGTGAACCAGGTTAAAAAAGAACAAAGACTAGACAGCAGTGGTAGCTTAATGATGTGATAAAATTAAACGTCAATCTTCCTAGTGGCTTACAGACTTGTGCTTCTAATACAAAGGCGAGCCCAATCTTGTTGTTGTTCAGTCACTAAACATGTGATCCCATAGATTGTAGCCCCGCCAGGCTCCCGTGTCCATGGGATTTCCCGAGCAAGAATACTGGAGTGGGTTGCCATTTCCTTCTCCAGGGGATCTTTCTGACCCAGGGATGGAACCTATGTTTCCTGCATTGGCAGGCGGATTCTCTACCACTAAGCCACATACCCCTCACTTCATGCATTTCAATCTTACTTTCATACTTTCTTCCCAAAGCAGCTGTTTTCCATACATCATGTTGGGATGAAATGGAACTTAAAACTTCATGTTGAACATATAATCATCAGGAAACTACTACATGGTAAGTGTAGCAAATACAGATACTTTTCAGAATGCTTGATCAAAAGCCCCTAGGAGTGTAAAACTGCACTAACAAGCTTACAAAATCACTGAAGTTATTTTTCCCACTCATACAACTTACATGGTCCTCAATGTTAGATTTCAGAAGGGAACAGAAATACTTATATACTTGCTAATATTTATGTACCATGTTTTTTAAGACTATCTTCTACGATGTCCACCTTTAAGAGGTTTCTAAAAATTATGAAAGTAGCTGGGGTTTAATTGGCAAATATTCAATATAATTCAGTATCTTAAAGATATACTGTCTCCCAGAAATGTACTTTCTGGCAACAAAATTGTACTAATAAGATACCTATCACATCACTTTAAAAGATCTTTTTAACCCAAAAGCAAAAACTTTTACTTATTTAAAACTTTACATTATTAAGTCCACAGGGTGAAGACTCAAGATTGTTGTTTCTTATAACATATACAAGTTTAAATTTACAAACACTTCTGTTTAGAAAAAAAAAAACCCAACACCTTAAACTTATCAAAACTTTATATGTTCAGACAATCTCCTACTTTAACAGTAGCACTTCTACATGTGCTAAAATTCAGACACTTGGTATTGTTGGATTTTTCAAATAAGTTTTATCTCTGAAGTACTTCTGCAATTTAAATGTTTCAAAAGAGAAGACTCTCTTAATTCCAATATATAGGGGACATACAACTTTTAATATCTACAAAACATTTAATACACTGGGATCTTTCAGTAAATGGGATAAAGGTTGCTGAAGGACAGAACAAGAATATTCCAAAACGTTCCACTCTAAACCGTTTGAAAATATAATGCAATTTATTTTTACAGACCACCTCTCATAGTTAATATATAATTCAAACTTAATACAAACTATGGAACACTTCTTTAAAAGGTGGTAATTTCAAATTTTATTCTAAACCCAGCAACTATTACATTGCAATAATATTTTGGTCAGCTACTTTACCTGGGCTCCTTCTCCATGGTATAAGCAATTCACCACATTGTCTAAAAGGTTGATATCCAGTTTTTGGCTGAAATCAAGCAGCTGACGAGCTGCATGGTCTGCTAACATTGTCATAATTGCTGGCATAGATTACTGAAAATAAAGAAAAAAAAAATTTAAGGTGCCTCTGACATTATCAGTCAAAAAGTTTTTACTCAAGTTATTTCACTTCCACTACGTTCTTACAAATACTTTACTTTGTATTTTGGAGATTTTTACCTGAACAACTAAGATAGTAAAAGGAAATCCTGAAACTACTTAGGTACTCCGTAACTGCATTGATTATTAGGATCTACTTTTAGACCTGAGAAAAATCGTACTGTTCTTTCTACTAACATGCATATAATCTTAACCCGTTTTAAAAAATTACTAAAGAATTTACAGCCCTAAAACCTGATACAATTGAAAGTCTTGATCTCAAATTTTTAAATGGAGATGAAGTTCATATAGATGTCCCCCTCTTCCTAAGCAGGGCCTTTTAGCTCAGTAAAAGTTCACTTTCCCTTATTTCATGCTACTTTAATTTTTAAAACATATGGAAGACATTAAAAACTAAATGTGATATCGAAGTTTTCCTATATATAGCAATGATTTGCAGGAACCACAAGTCTAACCAATCTCATACCCTTAACTTATATAGAATTTAATCTTCTACATACAATGAAACCATCTATATTGTTTCTTCTTTGAATAAATATAGGGGTTTAAATTACAAGTGCACAAGCTCCTTGAACATATATGGTCTAGGAAAATAAACTTCATAGTAGTATCTAAAGATTTTTTAGAAAAATTTTCACGTATTCGCTAGCAAAGCAAAAAGCTTGCTAACTATCCCCTGACAACCCACCCTGCAAAAAAAACTAAATTCTATCATAACAGAAAAAGGAGCTTCTTCAGGTCAAATAATGTTCTGGCTGAAATCTACTGGTTCATATGCAACGGTATCCTTTTAAGAGGATTCTACTCCAAGGGGCTGGCACATGTGCACATTTTTATTGTCCAACATTATAAAAAATCTTTCCCTTTACTTTTCTTCAAAGTCAAGTGATGCTTAAGTCTGGCTAAATCAGTACTCAACCTTTTTTGGGTCAAGATGCCTCACAATCAAACAGGATGGCTCCTGCCAATTAAAAAAAAATTCACAACTTCGTATACAATTACAGACAGACGATTCAGGATATTCCGAAAGCCACCCAAGAAACCTTGGGTTAAGCACTCCTGGTTTACAATACTTGGACCCAACAAGGTCATATGGTCATCTCTACTTCTCCCCCTCTTTTTAACCTTCCAAGACCAGGAAATGGGGTGGCTAACCGGATTACACTGGATCTGAACAAACTAGCTTGTTAGGAAAAAGGCTTATTTCTTAGGTATTTTACAACAGTTTAAAAACGTTAATAACGGCAACAATTTCAATTAACTCAAATGTTTTAATGATGTCAACTACAACAAAGTCTGAAGGATCAGTTAGGTTAGATATAACGTAAAAGTTGAGGAATTATGAATTTAAGAATTATTAAGTCTTTCCATCCACTATTGACAGTGGTGAGACTTCAAAAATTTCTACAGTAGTTATTAAATGTATTTCAAATACAAAATATTGGACACAATATTTGATCTAAATACTAAAAAACATATACTGCACAAATGTCAAATGTAAATTCCCCCTATTCGAGTGCCATACAATTTTAAAAATAAGAACAATCTTAAAAATTAATAACCAAAACCAAAAACAAAGTGACTCTTAAAAAGTTCTCAAGTACACTGTCCTTACAAATTCTTTCGAAACAAATTTCTGTGAAAAGATCAGGTTCAGAACAGAAGCTTGTGTTAAATACAGCAGGGCATGCCACCCTTAAAACTAGCTACTATCTTCGAAATGACCTACCTATTCTTGAACTGTAAGTAGTACAGAAATGGCGGCTTTCTGGTCAATGCCAAGCACATTTAGTCTCCCAAATCAAATAGCTTCCAAAACATTCTTTCCACTAACAGCAGTGTCCCACACGATTAAGATGTACAATCAGGCAGATAGCAAAAAGCCAAAGAGGGAGAGGTAAGAGAGACCACAAAAGCCTTTTCTTCTTGAGACATCCAATCCTAAATTCCACTCACAGTATAGTAAATATAAAGTATTAACCAGCCATGTGGTGACTCCACAAGTGACTACCAAAATACCTCCACTGCCACTTCAAACTGAAGAGGCAGGCAGCTACACACTGCGGGTTCCCATCCCAAAACCAGAAAATCATAACCGCTGCTTTATGATAACTACATAGTAGGTCAAAAAAGCAAGTCTCTACAAGGAGAAACTGCTGCTTTAGGTGTGTGAGCAACTGCCTGCTTCATTCAGTAGAAACACACCTCACTAAGGCCCGCCCTCCCCCTCTCTTCCCACCCAAAGCGAAGTGCAGCACTTCTAACTATAGCAGACTGGAGCACGCTCTCACCCCGCCCATACTCGGAGGAGGCATTTAGACCAGGCGCCTGAAGTTCACCGCCCCATTCTCTATGCAGCATGGCCTCTGCGTGATCAGAGGAGGTCCGCGTCGGGCAAATCTTTTAATACTTCCTCCAGCACACCATTTCCTCCCACTCACCCCAAACTCAGGCATCAGAATAAAGGAGAATCAGGGTATCATCTACTGTACAATGCCAGCAGTAAATGAGTTGATCACTTTTAACTCACCCAAGTCCCCCGAAACAAACTACAGCACGGAACCTCATCTGCAGATCCCTGAAAAAATCAACTAACCTTTCCTGCTTCTAATTCTACTCTTAAAAAACCCAGAGATTCTGAGTTTACCTGCAGGAGGAGCAAGGACTCCACAGCCCCTCCCTCCCGCGATCCCAAGCTCTCCACCGAAGGGCCACGTGATGCAGGCGGACGTTTCAATGCTGCTGCACTAAATATTTCTGGAAACTTCCACTCCTAATAATTTACAGAAATGTTCCTGAAATCTCCCCAACTTCTCCCCAGCCCACCGAGCTGGGAGAAGCCCTTCCACCCCCGCGCCGGGCCCCACTTCACTATCTCGCTCCTTGCCTTCCGCCACTGTTCCCCGCACACACGAAATGACCCAGCCAGCGCTCCCCTCCCGCGGCCGCCTCCCCGCCTCCATCCCCCAGCAGCAGAAGCGGCTCCATTCAATCGCAAGCTCTGCTGTGGGCCCGCCGCCGCCTTCCCGGTTCGCCTCCCGCGGCCGCCGCCGCCGCCGCCGCGCCCCACGCCAGCCTCCTCCCGCCCAGCCGCGCCGCCGCCCGACCCTCGGCCCCGAAGACACAGTCGACTTACCCAGAGATTGAACCAACTGCTTCTTCCTTCCTTGTCGGGGTATTAGGGCAAGGGAGGACGGGGAGGGGGGAGAGGGGAGGAAAATCAAGGTGGGTTTCACAGTTTTCCCACCTTAAAAAAGAAATTTACAAACGAAGAGGATAAGGGCAAAAAAAAAAAAAAGCTCAACAATATTTACTATTTCGGGGACACCTCCCGCCGACACGCACACTCACCCGCCCCCCCCTAAAAAGGGGAATTAATCTGTGGATAAATGCTCCCGCCTGGCTGGGGAGTGAGGGAAGGGGGAGGGGAACGGGGTCAAGTCCCAAAGATTCAGCCCCAGGGGGACCCTCCAGCCACAGGCGGCAGCAGGAGCGGCAGGAGTAGGGGCTGTAGAGTCCACACGGCCGGGGAACGCTCTGCTGCCAGTTGCAGTCCGATTTCCCCCTACCAAAATACGGCTCCCTCTCTCACGCGGCTCCGGCGCTGGCCCCCCCCCCCCCACCCAGGCTCGCCTAAACTTTCCCCCCTTCTCCTGCTCCTCAGCGACTGGTGGTTCCCCCCTCCCCCTCTGGGTGGTTGCACGGACTGCAGCAGCAAAGACTGGAACAGGCACCGCCGCCCGGGCTGTAGCTACTGTTGCTCTTGCTGATGCTGTAGCTCCCGCTGCTCCTGCCGCGGCCGCTGCAGCCGCTTCTCCCCCTCCTCCTAGTGCCTCAAACTCGGAACCGGTTGAAACCGGTTCAGACTGGGAGATTCCATCTCGGTTGAGTTTTCAGCCCATGGCGCCGCGGAGCGTTTGGAACCTGGGCCTCCGCCCCCAGCCCGCTCGCCCATTGGCCGGTTCCAGCCACAGCCGCGCCATCAGCGTACCTTCTATTGGCCAGACCGCCTGTCAATCCCACTTCAAGGCGCCACACAAGCCCGCTGCTTAGGCCCCCGCCTCTTTCCAGCAGCGATTTGCCCGCAGAGTGGGGGAGGGGAAGTGGGGCGGGTCGCAAAGGAACGAGGAGGGGGGTGGAGGAAAAGGAGGTGGGACGAAGAGTTGAGCCGAGCAGAGAGGAGAGCGAAGAGAAGCCGTGCGGAGGATTGGTTCCAGAGGGCTGTCAATCAAACGTGGCCCGCCCTCGACTTCCCGCCCCCTCCCGTCGCTCCCCCTCCCACTGCTTAGCCCGCAGGCCCGGCCTTTCAGGCCCGCTCATTGGCTGGGCGCCTTTGGTGACGGAGGGAGTGGGGCGCAGCTCGTGAGCTAGTGGTGGCGCGAGTTTGAGCGCGGCGCGCGCCAGCCAGCATTCTCTCGGCTTGTCTCAGACCCGCGCTGGCCCGCCTCCGCCGGGTCCCGCCAACCTGCGGGGCCTGAGCCCGCCGGGATCCGGACCCGCCCCCGCAGATGGGGGCTGCGCTCCTAAAAGAGAGGGCACACCCAGCTGTGTTTTTCTTCGGGGAAGGGTGGGGTGGAAAAAAGGAGCGAAAAGACCTCAGTGGAGACCAACTGTAGGCCCCAGATCTCTCTAATCCATTTTAAATGCCTGGCTTGGGGACCAGAATGTTGAGAAAGTGAGGTGTAGGGCGCGCACTCTTTTCGCCTCGTAATTTTCTCGGAGATGTACCTAAATAGTTCGTGGTCAAGTATTTTTCAAATTTACCTCGGTGTCTCCCCCGGCTGAATGTGGCCTCTTCAACAAGGAATCATTCCTAAAAATCAAGACACTATATAATCCCTGTAATTGGCTTAACATCGCGTGTTTTTGCTGGGTAAGCTTCCATGCCAACCACCCTTGATCTTCCCCTACCCTAGGTTTTTTCTTTCAGCATAACTGCCCTTTGCATACTTCATCATCACCAAATAATATTTTCTATGAAAGTCACATGCACGTGGCCCTTCACATGGTTGTCTCTCTTGTCCCCAAGTGCCCATCAAGTGCTTTACTGATTGTTCTTCGCTGAAGAAATAGCAAGCAGCCCACCAAATTTTAGTAGGCCCATTGTGCCACCAAGAGGTTGATAAAGGGTTTATTAAATCAGTTTTCTTCAGCAAATTCTCACTCACAATGGACTGAAACATAATTCCCTCGCCTTCCACTAGATGTACCAAAATGATACTGGATTCCTTTCAGACCTAAAATTTTTATTCATTTCCTAACAATTATATCAAACCAAATTGTGTAATATACATGATATACACACTGATCACTTGGAATACTTACATTCTTACCATAAAAACTTTTAAAGGTTTTCCCTCCACATTTTCAGCTCTTAGAATAAACAGGTCACTGATTTTTTTTTTTTTTTTTTAGATGACAGAATAATAGGAATAAAAACTGACTGGTCCTAAGACCTGGCTTTTCTCAGAATGTGATCTTAGGCAAGTCACTTCACCTCTTTGGGCCTCAGTTTCTTTCTCACCCATTCATGCCTCTCATCAATTTAAGAATCAAACAGATATGAAGGAGCAGTGTGACCCATAAAGCACTTAGTGGATTGTAAAGGTCGAATTAGCTCAGCTTGCTGACCCCTTCTTTGGCTGTTTTCATCCCATGTTTAAATCATAGCCCTTAAGTCATATTTCTCTGACCATAGTGAATCAGATGTAAATATTTAGCCCATTATTTTTGCCTAAAGTTAGCCAAAAAGCGCAAGAAGTGACAGGAGCAGACGATTATGTTTGATCACTGTATTTTAAGAATCAAATTCAGAACAAAGGTTTGACATATTTCTAATACTTTTTTCATTGTGTTCATTTGTTGGAATCAAACAGGCTTCAAGCCTTGGAGTGGGATAGGAATAAGGAAGTGTAAGTAAATTAGTTTTGAGTGTCTGCCTGCTATCTAGCAGGCTGTTAGAGACTTTTCCGTACAATATTTCATTGAATTGTTACAGCAACCCTGGGAAGTAGTCTTTTTCAGATCCCACTCTTTCTCCCTACCACCCTCTATCAAGCACACTTATACACAGATACATATGACACCACAGTAGTTGAGAATTTAGAAACTATGTTTGTGTTCTTTTTGCTAATTCACATTGTCTCACAAAACAGTAATATCAAAAATAAGAGGAACAGAAACCCATAAATTCCTTTTCACTACTTGTCACTTATTTCTATTAAAATTTTTTTTAATTTGAACAGTAACACATGATTATGGTTAACAACTCAAACAGTGAAGGGGAAGGTAAAGTTGGTACCTGTGGGTTGGAAAGATGCCATTTCTTTCACATAAAAGCATACCATTAACTATTAGGCAATTAGAATCAGAAAAGGAAGTAAAATAAAGAAAAAGTTGATACTGATCCATTCATTCAACAATATTATATTGAGGTCCCAGTAATTGCTGGTCACAGACCTAAGTGCTAATGATTTGAGAGGGAGCAAATTCTACCAAAGTCTCCACTTTTATTGAACTTTGAGTTTAATGCAGAACACTGGGAGTAAATAACAAGTCAGAGAAATGGTATATTGTACAGTGATAAGTGATACGGTTAAAAATGAATCTAGGTACTTTCCAGGTGGTCCAGTGGCTAAGACTCCATGCTCCAAATGCAGGGGGCCAGGGTGTGATCCCTGGTCAGGGAACTAGATCCTACGTGCTTCAGCTAAGAGTTCACCAGCTGCAACTAAAAGGTCCCACATGCCACAACTAACACCTGGCACAGACAAATAAAATAAATGAATCAGGATATTGGAGAAGGGAATCAAGGGATGGTACAATTTTAGATGAGTGATTGAGGAAGGTGATACCTAGAATGTAACATTCAATTAAAAAACTTGAAGGAAATGAAGGGCGAATTACTTGCAAGTCTTTGGGAGATGACCTTTCTAGGAAAATGGAAAATAATGAGCTGTAGGCAAGTGCAGGTTTGGTGCTGTATTTACATTATGAGTTAGAGCCAGTTCAACTGATTCCTTGTAGCCAATTGTTAACTTTTCAAGAATTTTGCAAGCTGGTTGTCAAACATAGTCATTACTAAAAAATTAAATTATGTAAACTTCAGTTCAGTTCAGTTAAGTTCAGTTGCTCAGTCATGTCCGACTCTTTGCGACCCCATGAATCACAGCACGCCAAGCCTCCCTGTCCATCGCCAACTCCCGGAGTTTACCCAAACTCATGTCCATCGAGTCAGTGATGCCATCCAGCCATCTCATCCTCTGTCATCCCCTTCTCCTCCTGCCCACAACCCCTCCCAGGATCAGTCTTTTCCAAGGAGTCAACTCTTCGCATGAGAGCACCAAAGTACTGGAGTTTCAGCTTCAGCATCCGTCCTTCCAATGAACACCCAGGACTGATCTCCTTTAGGATGGACTGGTTGGATCTCCTTGCAGTCCAAGGGACTCTCAGGAGTCTTCTCCAACACCACAGTTCAAAAGCATCAATTCTTCGGCACTCAGCCTTCTTCACAGTCCAACTCTCACATCCGTATATGACCACTGGAAAAACCATAGCCTTGACTAGAGGGACCTTTGTTGGCAAAGTAACGTCTCTGCTTTTGAATATGCTATCTAGGTTGGTCATAACTTTCCTTCCAAGGAGTGAGTGTCTTTTAATTTCATGGCTGTAATCACCATCTGCAGTGATTTTGGAGCCCAAAAATAAAATCTGACACTGTTTCCACTGTTTCCCCATCTATTTCCCATGAAGTGATGGGACTGGATGCCATGATCTTCTTTTTTTGAATGTTGAGCTTTAAGCCAACTTTTTCACTCTCCTATTTCACTTTCATCAAGAGGCTTTTTAGTTCCTCTTCACTTTCTGCCATGAGGATAGTGTCATCTGCCTATCTGAGGTTACTGATATTTCTCCCGGCAATCTTGATTCCGGCCTGTGCTTCTTCCAGCCCAGAGTTTCTCATGATGTACTCTGTATACAAGTTAAATAAGCAGGGTGACAATGTACAGCCTTGACATACTCTTTTTCCTATTTGGAACCAGTCTGTTTTTCCATGTCCAGTTCTAACTGTTGCTTCCTGACCTGCATATATGTTTCTCAAGAGGCAGGTCAGGTGGTCTGGTATTCCCATCTCTTTCAGAGTTTTCCATAGTTTATTGTGATCTACACAGTCAAAGGCTTTGGCATAGTCAATAAAGCAGAAATAGATGTTTTTCTGGAACTCTTGCTTTTTCCATGATCCAGCAGATGTTGGCAATTTGATCTCTGGTTCCTCTGCCTTTTCTAAAACCAGCTTGAACATCTGGAAGTTCACGGTTCACATATAGCTGAAGCCTGGCTTGGAGAATTTTAAGCATTACTTTACTAGCTTGTGAGTTGAGTGCAATTGTGCGGTAGTTTGAGCATTCTTTGGCATTGCCTTTCTTTGGGATTGGAATGAAAACTGACCTTTTCCAGTCCTGTGGCCACTGCTGAGTTTTCCAAATTTGCTGGCATATTGAGTGCAGCACTTTCACAGCATCATCTTTCAGGATTTGGAATAGCTCAACTGGAATTCCATCACCTCCACTAGCTTTGTTCATAGTGGTTCTTCCTAAGGCCCACTTGACTTCACATTCTAGGATGTCTGGCTCTAGGTCAGTGATCACACCATCATGATTATCTGGGTCATGAAGATCTTTTTTGTACAGTTCTTCTGTTTGTTCTTGCCACCTCTTCTTAATATCTTCTGCTTCTGTTAGGTCCATACCATTTCTGTCCTTTATCGAGCCCATCTTTGCATGAAATGTTCCCTTGGTATCTCTAATTTTCTTGAAGAGGTCTCTAGTCTTTCCCATTCTGTTGTTTTCCTCTATTTCTTTGCATTGATCGCTGAGGAGGGCTTTCTTATCTCTCCTTGGTATTCTTTGGAACTCTGCATTCAGATGTTTATATCTTTCCTTTTCTCCTTTGCTTTTTGCTTCTCTTTTTTTCAGAGCTATTTGTAAGGCCTCCTCAGAGGCCTTACTTACTCCTCCTTAAGTAAATAAGTTATATTAAAAACAAAGGTAATAAATACTCAAAATTTATCACTTCTTAATTTCTTCATGTTAGTATTATCTATGCTCTTGGTGGCTCAGACAGTAAAGCGTCTGCCTACAATGTGGGAGACCCAGGTTGGATCCCTGGGTCAGGAAGATCCTCTGAAGAAGGAAATGGCAACCCACTCCAGTATTGTTGCCTGGAAAATCCCATGGACAGAGGAGCCTGGTAGGCTACAGTCCATGGGGTCACAAAAAGTCGGACAAGACTGAGTGACTAAACTTTCAGCTTTCACTTTCATGCTCTTGAGATTATTTACATCAATGGTATTTGCATAATGAAAATACTGTACAATGATGTGCTGTGGCAAATCTTCACAACTTTATAACCTGTGGCAATCACTGGGAGCTTGAAATTGACCATAATGGGAACACATACCATGGAAGTCAGTTATAGCAACAAAGGGGCTGGATGATATAGGGCCTTACTCTAGGCTGTTGAAAATGCTTTGACTTGTTTTCTCAGTGAGATTGGGAACCAAGTGTTTGAAATCAGGCAAGATGACTTGACCTGACTTCAAATTATAATAGGATCACTCTAGATGTTATGAAGAGACTAGACTAGGAAGCATGATTAGAAAAGGAGAGATGTATTAGGAGACTCTACATTAATCCAGGGATAGAAGTGGTAGTCTTAGAAGCATTCAAAGTCTGAATATATTCATATTTTGAAAGGAGAGTCAAAAGAACTGTATTGAATTGGGATGTGTGAAGGAGAGGATTTGAGGATAACTCCATGGATTTTTGGCTCCAGTAACTAGAAAGGTGTAGTTTCCATTTTCTGGATGGGCTTCAGGAGACACAAATTGAAGCAAATGGGGCCAAATTAGGATCTCAATTTCTCACCATCAGTCCTTAAAGATGGGGGCTTTGTGCCAACTTCTTAGTTGAGCTTGAGAACTATTTGTTGAATTCATGAATTAATCTTTTTTGGCTTTTGTAATAGGACAAAGTCCTGGAAATTAATGTTGATTAGAAGATGTTACAAGATGTGAAATTCTGTGACTCTGTGACTCTGGAGAGTCATAAAAGGAGAAAAGCTCCTAGATGTCACTCCAAACTAGGCCTGTTTTCCTTCCTTTAGTTCTCACCACTTAGTAGTGACATGTTCTGCAGTGTCACTTTCTGGTTGTCTAGTTGTTTCTAGTTGTCTGATCAGAAGCAGAAAACTTAAAAAGAAGATAAGAAGAGTAATATATTACCAAATTCTAATGACATCTTGTCAAAATTATGTTTCAAAACCTTACTCTCTTAAAATAAACTGAAAATAGGTTCTAATAAGAGTAAAAAATGACTTGTAACATACTCTGACTTTGGAAGAAAAGAACATAGCAAAGTTAGAGGGTCCATTTCAGTGGTTCTCAATGGGGGCAGTTTAATCCCCAAGGAGATATTTAGCAAAAAAAAAAAAAAAAAAATTATTAGCCAATGCCAGAACCAAACAGAGGACATTACATGCCCAGGTAGATCAGAAAGTGTAAGTAATAATACTAGGTTGATGAAAAAGTAATTGTGGTTTCAGACTGTGAATTTTAAATTATTATAACTAGGCTAAAAATATCTTTATTAATCAAAAGAGGAACCATTACAATCAACGCATTTTTTGCCAATGAGAAATAAGTTTGTTTATTCCTGTAGCATAAAAATCTGTGTTTTGGATTCAGTGAAGTTTTGGAAAGCATTTCCTGCATCTTGCTGGTTGTGGAAGCATTTTTCCACCATTTTTCCTGCAAAAAGTTGTCAAGATGCTCAAAGAAGTGGTGGTCGGCTGGCTAGAGGTCAAGTGAATTTGGCAAATGAGACAAAACTTCCTAGCCCAATTCGTTCAACTTTCAAAGTGTTGGTTGTGCAACGTGCAGTCAGGCATTGTCCTGGAGAAGAATTGGGCCCTTTCTGTTGACCAAAAGCAGTTTTCAGTGCTTCTTATCAATTTGCTGAACATATTCTCAGATGTAATGGTTTCGCCGGGATTCAGAAAACTGTAGTGGGTCAGATGGGCAGCAGGCCACCGAGCAGTGACCATGATCATTTTTTGGTGCAAGTTTGGCTCTGAGAAGCATTTTGGAGCTTCTTTGAGGTCTAACCACTGAGTGGTTGTCACTGGTTGTTATATAAAATTCATTTTTCACTGCATGTCACAGTCCGATTGAGGAATGGTTTGTTGTTGCTGCATAGACTAAGAGAAGACAACACTTTAAATACAAATTTTTTTGATTTTCAGTCAGCTCATGACACACCAGCTTATCGAGCTTTTTCACCTTTCAGATTTGCTTCAAATGCCAAACAACCATAGAATGGCTGATGCTGATTTCTTCGGTAACTTCTCGTGTGGTTGTAAGATTGGCTTTGGTGATTGGTCTCGATTGGTCATTGTCAACTTCTGATGGCCGGTTGCTACACGCCTCATATTCACGGCTGTCCTCTCCTTTGCAAAGTGTCTTGGGCCACCACTGCACTGTATGTTCATTAGCAATTCCTGGGCCAAATGCCTTGATGTTCTGAGTTGTCTCCACTGCTGTACAACCCATTTTTAACTCAAATAAAAAAACTGCTCAAATTTGCTTCCCCCCCCCCATTTCTATAGTCTAAAATAAATATAAAATAAATAGCAAGTAATAAAGTAAAAGTGAAAGTCACTCAGTCATGTCCGACTCTTTGTGACCCCATGGACTATACAATCCATGGCATTCTCCAGGGCAGAATACTGGAGTGGGTATCCTTTCCCTTCTCCGGGGTATCTTCCTAAGCCAGGGATCAAACTCAGGTCTCCCGCATTGCAGGAAGATTCTTTACCAGCCTAGCCACAAGGGAAGCCCAGCAAGTAATGTCATTAACAAAAAAATATAAAATGAGAAATGTGTATTAAAATGATGTGTAATATAACACATTTATTAAAGAATGTATTCCAATATAAAATGGCAGAGTTCAACATTACAAAATCACAATTACTTTTGCACCAACCTAACTACACAAAGACATTGTTGGGGTGCTACTAATATCTAGGGGGTGACAGCCAGGGATGCGCTAAACATTCTGCAATGCACAGGACAGGTCCTCACAACAAAGAATTATTCAGTCCCAAATATCAATAGTCCAGAGGTTGAGAAACTATAATTTAATTATAAATTATTTTAAGTTATCCTGGCCTCATAGCCTTCTCATACTGTTCATGGGGTTCTCAAGGCAAGAATACTGAAGTGGTTTGCCATTCCCTTCTCCAAGGACTGATGCTAAAGCTGAAACTCCAATACTTTGGCCACCTGATGTGAAGAACTGACTCAATGGAAAAGACCCTGATGCTGGGAAAGATTGAAGGTAGGAGGAGAAGGGGATGACAGAGGATGAGATGATTGGATGGCATCACTGACTCAATGGATATGAGTTTGAGCAAGCTCCGGGAGTTGGTGATGGACAGGGAAGCCTGGAGTGCTGCAGTCCATGGGGTCTCAGATTCGGACACAACTGAGTGACTGAACTGAACTGAACTGCCCTCATAGAAAAAAAAAAAAGCTGAATCTCAACTAGGCCAGTCTTTCTTAAACTTTATTGTATATATAAATGCTCTGGGAAGTCTTTTGAAATATAGATTATGATTCAGTAGGTCTGGAGCAGGGCCTGAAATTCCTTTTCTAATAAACATACTGTAGATGCTGATGCTGAAAATCCATGGTTTGAGTAACAAGCACTAGATTATGCCACTGTCGTATCTTTTGGAGTGGGATGGGTACAGGGTTTCCTCAAGAATTTGTGCTGAGAAATCCCCCCAAAATAATGCTTGGGACATCGTATTGGAAAGTTTTTACTTAGTTCATAAAAGTATGTTATTTTGGGGTACTCTGTATTTTGCAATTCTTTCCTCCTGGGAAAAGATTTAAAGTGCATTTCTAGAGCAGAAGAAAATCTTCTCTGAGGAGATCAAATTAGCATCATAAATGTTAGTAAAAAACATCTCAATACCTTATCCTGCCTTCAGGGGGTACTAGTTTTAAATCATTTCAAGATGACTTCTATATACTTGAGAGTGTCAGAATTAAACAGCCATAGAGTATAAACCTGGATAATCAGAAGGGGGGAATATTACTCAACCATAAAAAAGAATGAGATATTGCCATTTGCCGCAATATGGAGAGATCTAGAGATTATCATACTGAGTGAATGTCAGACAGAGAAAGATAAATATTATATGATATCATTTATATGTAGAATCTTTAAAAAAGTATACATGAACATTACAAAACAGAAATAGACTCACAGACATAGAAAACAAACTCAAGGTTACCAAAAGGGAAAAGGGGTGAAAAGAGAGAAATCAGGAGTCTGGGATTAATAGACACATACTATCACATATAAAATAGATAAAGAGCAAGGATTTATTGTATAGCACTGGGAACTATATTCAATATCTTGTAATAACCTATAATGGAAAAGAGTCTGAATACCTTTCTATACACCTGAAGCTAACACAATTATTATAAATCAGGGCCTTCTCTGGCAGTTTAGTGGTTAAGGCTCTGTGCGTCCACTGCAGGAGGCACAGGTTCGATTCCTGGTTGGG
Source organism: Bos javanicus (assembly GCF_032452875.1). Classification (NCBI taxonomy): domain Eukaryota; kingdom Metazoa; phylum Chordata; class Mammalia; order Artiodactyla; family Bovidae; genus Bos; species Bos javanicus. The sequence goes on from NC_083878.1 coordinate 60,063,678, forward strand.
GAACTAAGATACTGCATGCCATATTATGCAGCCAGAAAAGCCTGTAAGTCAATTATACATTAAAAAAAAAAGAACAAGTATAATAATGGCTAACATCTCCTGAGCACTTAATATGTGCCAGGAAGTTTACGAAGCATTTCATGATTTTATTCATTTAATTTTCACAATAACCCAGTGAGGTAGGAATTATTATTATTGCCATTTTAAGATGGGAGAACATAGAAAGTTAAGGTATCCAAAAATAAAGTGAAAAGTATACACAGATACCCTGATTTTTAAAAGTGAGTGAATGAAATATAAAGTTTCCTAGAAAGAATAAATTCTTTTGGTTCTTATTCCTTTCCATTTGGATGTACATTTCAAAACCCTGTAAGACAGAAAAAGAAAGAGAAATACTATTTTCTAGAAGGACTGGAACATGTGCACATAATGAGAGCTTTAAAAGGAAAATAAAGAAAAAGCTTGATTCTAATTTGACCAAATTAGAAACTTTCAATTGCTCTTACAATATATTTTAGAACTATGACCAAATTCTCGTAGAAAAAACTTAGTATAAATCCTATACAACATTGTAAATCAACTATATTTCAATAAAACTTTTAAAAATCCTGTAAGTTATTTATTTACTTATTTAACCATTCTAAATTTATTTCAATAGCAAGTACATTTGCTGAAGCATTTTGAAAATTGCCACAATTCATGGAATCTTTTCTTAAGAACAATCTAACATGATTTGCCAGTACAACTCTTTATTTGTAACATAGCTAGAATCTGAAGATTTCCAAGTGAATAAGAATATTTGAACCACTTTTCACATGGAAGGTGAGTGAAAAATATTACAGAACTATATAGACCATTATAGATATAATTTCAGGATCTAATCCTCTGAAGATGAAGCTTATGCCATTTATCTAAGAAATGTAGAAAACTATATAAATAATTACAATTAAAGACACTTGGTGTTTTTTCTTTTTCCTTTTTTTTTTATCATCAATCTGTTTATTAAGAGTCTACTATATATTAGGCAAACTTACTATATACAAGGCAAACTTGTTTATCCTGGAATGTAAAGTGAAGTGGGCCTTAGGAAGTATCACTATGAACAAAGCTAGTGGAGGTGATGGAATTCCAGTTGAGCTATTCCAAATCCTGAAAGATGAAGCTGGGAAAGTGCTGCACTCAATATCTCAGCAAATTTGGAAAACTCAGCACTGGCCACAGGACTGGAAAAGGTAATTTTGTATTCCAATCCCAAAGAAAGGCAATGCCAAATAATGCTCAAACTACCTCACAATTGCACTCATCTCACATGCTAGTAAAGTAATGCTTAAAATTCTCCAAGCCAGGCTTCAGCAACACGTGAACCATGAACTTCCAGATGTTCAAGCTGGTTTTAGAAAAGGCAGAGGAACCAGAGATCAAATTGCCAACATCCACTGGATCATCAAAAAAGCAAGAGAGCTCCAGAAAAACATCTATTTCTGCTTTATTGACTATGCCAAAGCCTTTGACTGTGTGGATCACAATAAACTATGGAAAATTCTGAAAGAGATGGGAATACCAGACCACCTGATCTGCCTCTTGAGAAACCTGTATGCAGGTCAGGAAGCGACAGTTAGAACTGGACATGGAAAAAAAAAAAAAAGAACTGGACATGGAACAACAGACTGGTTCCAAATCAGGAAAGGAGTCTGTCAAGGCTATATATTGTCACCCTGCTTATTTAACTTATATGCAGAGTACATCATGAGAAACGCTGGGCTGGAGGAAGCACAAGCTGGAATTGAGATTGCCGGGAGAAATATCAATAACCTGAGATATGCAGATGACACCATCCTTATGGCAGAAAGTGAAGAGGAACTAAAGAGCCTCTTGATGAAAGTGAAAGAGGAGAGTGAAAAAGTTGGCTTAAAGCTCAACATTCAAAAACCAAAGATCATGGCATCTGGTCCCATCACTTCATAGCAAATAGATGGGGAAACAGTGGAAACAGTGGCTGACTTTATTTTTCTGGGCTCCAAAATCACTGCAGATGGTGATTGCAGCCATGAAATTAAAAGACGCTCACTCCTTGGAAGGAAAGTTATGACCAACCTAGATAGCATATTCAAAAGCAGAAACATCACTTTGTCAACAAAGGTCTGTCTAGTGAAGGCTATGGTTTTTCCAGTGGTCATGTATGGATGTGAGAGTTGGACTGTGAAGAAGGCTGAACGCCAAAGAATTGATGCTTTTGAACTGTGGTGTTGGAGAAGACTCCTGAGAGTCCCTTGGACTACAAGGAGATCCAACCAGTCCATCCTAAAGGAGATCAGTCCTGGGTGTTCATTGGAAGGACTGATGTTGAAGCTGAAACTCCAATACTTTGGCCACCTGATGCGAAGAGCTAACTCATTTGAAAAGACCCTGATGCTGGGAAAGATTGAGGGCAGGAGAACAGGACGACAGGGGACGAAATGGATGGATGGCATCACCACCTCAATGGACATGGGTTTGGGTGAGTCTGAGAGTTAGTGATGGACAGGGAGGCCTGGCACGCTGAAGTTCATGGGGTCGCAAAGAGTCGAACACGACTGAGTGAACTGAACTGAACTGTTTTTTCTAGTTGGATAAACTAATTTACTGGAAATTAAATAGTAGTAGTCGTTTATAAGAATATCCCTGGTAGTACCCTCCTACACTGTTGTAGGAAGGTAAATGGGTGCAGCCACTATGGATAACAGTATAGAGTTTCCTTAAAAAGCTAAAAATAGTTACCATATGATCCAGCAATCCCAACACCTGGGCATATATCTGGAGAAAACTCTAATTTGAAAAGATACCTCAATATTGATAGCAGCACTATTTACAATAACCAAGACTTGAAGTAAACCAAATGTCCATCAACAGATGAATGGATATAGAATATGTGATCAGATCAGATCAGTCACTCAGTCGTGTCCGACTCTTTGCGACCCCATGAATCGCAGCACTCCAGGCCTCCCAGTCCATCACCAACTCCCGGAGTTCACTCAGACTCACGTCCATCGAGTCAGTGATGCCATCTAGCCATCTCATCCTCTGTCATCCCCTTCTCCTCCTGCCCCCAATTCCTCCCAGCATCAGAGTCTTTTCCAATGAGTCAACTCTTCGCATGAGGTAGCCAAAGTACTGGAGTTTCAGCTTTAGCATCATTCCTTCCAAAGAAATCCCAGAGCTGATCTCCTTCAGAATGGACTGGTTGGATCTCCTTGCAGTCCAAGGGACTCTCAAGAGTCTTCTCCAACACCACAGTTCAAAAGCATCAATTCTTTGGCACTCAGCCTTCTTCACAGTCCAACTCTCACATCCATACAGGACCACAGGAAAAACCATAGCCTTGACTAGACAAACCTTTGTTGGCAAAGTAATCTCTCTGCTTTTGAATATGCTATCTAGGTTGGTCATAACTTTCCTTCCAAGGAGTAAGCATCTTTTAATTTCATGGCTGCAGTCACCATCTGTAGTGATTTTGGAGCCCAGAAGCTCAACATTCAGAAAACGAAGATCATGGCATATATAATGAAATAATATTCTGTCATAAAGAAGAATGAAATAACCCTGTGTAGCAACATGGTTGAACTTCGAGATCATCATACTGAGTGAAGTAAGTCAGAGAGAGAAAGACAAATATCATATGATATCACTTATATGTGGAATCTACAAAAATAATATAAAGGAATTTATTTACAAAATAGAAACAGACATACAGACATAGAGGGCTTCCCTGGTGGCTCAGTGGTAAAGAAGCCACTTGCAATGCAGGAGCCACAGGAGACACTGGTTTGATCCCTGGGTCGGGATGATCCCTTGAAGGAGGGCATGGCAACCCACTCTAGTGTTCTTGCCTGGAGAATTTCATGGACAGAGTAGCCTGGCAGGCTCAGTCCATGGGGTCACAAAGAGTTGGACACAACCGAAGCTACTTGGCATGCACACCCACATAGACATAGAAAACAAACTTACAGTTACAAAAGGGGATGCTAAGTCACTTCAGTAGTGTCCGACTCTGTGCGACCCCTTAGACGGCAGCCCACCAGGCTCCCCCATCCCTGGGATTCTCCAGGCAAGAACACTGGAGTGGGTTGCCATTTCCTTCTCCAAGGCATAAAAGTGAAAAGTGAAAGTGAAGTCTCTCAGTCATGTCTGACCCTCAGCGACCCCATGGACTGCAGCCTTCCAGGCTCCTCCATCATGGGATTTTCCAGGCAGGAGTACTGGAGTGGGATGCCATTGCCTTCTCCGACAAAAGGTGATGGGGAGGGATTAAATTAGGAGTTTGGGAGTAGAAGATACAAACTACTATATATAAAATAAAACAAGAATTTACTGTATAGCACAGGGAACTATATGCAATATCTGGTAATAAACTATAATGAAAAAGAACATGAAAAATAATATATATATTCAGTTTCATGTATATATATATATAACTATATGTATATATAACTAGATATATATCTATAACTAGTTATATATATCAGAGAAGGCAATGGCAACCTACTCAAGTACTCTTGCCTGGAAAATCCCATGGGCAGAGGAGCCTGGTGGGCTGCCATCTATGGGGTTGCACAGAACAACTGAAATGACTTAGCAGCAGAAGCAGCAGTTATACATATAACTAACACAACATTTTAAATCAACTATTAATATATTTCAGAAAAAAAAGAAAGGAAATTCCTTGGTAATTCGATCATTTATCAGTATCTGCTATTTGCCAGATGCTTTGTATATGTAGAAAGTCACAAATAAATTAGAAATAAGGCCAGCTGCTGCTGCTGCTGCTAAGTCGCTTCAGTCGTGTCCGACTCTGTGCAGCCCACCAGGCTCCCCCGTCCCTGAGATTCTCCAGGCAAGAACACTGGAGTGGGTTGCCATTTCCTTCTCCAATGCATGAAAATGAAAAGTGAAAGTGAAGTCTCTCAGTCCTGTCTGACTCTTCGTGACCCATGGACTGCAGCCTACCAGGCTCCTCCATCCATGGGATTTTCCAGGCAAGAGTACTAGAGTGGGGTGCCATTGCCTTCTTCGAGAAATAAGGTCTAAGTAAATTCAAATTTCTAAATATTTGAAAGTTTAATAAAATAAAAAGCCAAATTTAAAAATCCTTATATACAGTGAAATTTGGGTTGTGACATAACACCATAAACACAGGAAATGTATGACTATAAATTCAAAGTAAAATTATTTTTCCCTGACTTATCTAGATAATTATTTCACACATCTTTTGCCTGTAGCCTATTGAACACACTTTGTAAAAAGTATTTTAATGTTTTTTAATATTTAAAAGTTTTGAACCTATTCTAAGATCTATGAAAACCGAAGTATTTGAAAATGTTTGTCTTTCCTACATAAGTCAAATTCTACCAAAGGACACACTGAAAGTAGTTTTCCTAATAATTCATCTATAGGTTTTGTGTAGAAACTAAGCATAATTGCTGAGCTCATCACTAATGCACTACGCAGCACTCCTTTCTTTACTGGGTAACAATAGGATTCCCCAAGGAGGATTTTGCATGAGTTTAGAAAGACAAGGCGAGCACAGGGTAAGCAAGTAAAATGAACAAATGTGCATGAAGCTGAGGCTGAAGCAGGGTGGTGGAACTGGATGGAACAAGGGGACCACTGCAGCGGTTGGCAGGGTGGTTGGGGATATGCAGTCACAGGCTGGGAGGTGCAGGCTTAGCAGGAACCATATGCTATCCAAGAGGCTGAGTCAAAACAAGCCTACAACCTCACCAGATTGAGGAAATAACAAATCAGTGCCGGGTTGGCCTTCTGAGATAATGAGGATGGGAGACAGTGAAGATCACAGACTTAATTACCCAGGTGGCAGAAGCATCATCTTAATAATAAACCAACAGACTCAACACAAGAAAGCTATGGAGAAGGAAGAGGGGGACATATGAAGGACATGGGTATTAACAGTTTCAGCTGCATTTTGTGGGGGGCTGCACCACACAGCTTGGGGGATCTAGTTTCCTGACGATTGTGTGCGTGCATGGTAACTCTCTTCACTAGTGCTGGACTCTTAGAGACTCCACGGACTGTAGCCCGCCAGACTCCTCTGTCTATGGGATTCTTCAGGCAAGAATCTTTTTTTTTTTTTTTTTGGCCATTCTGCGTATCATATGGGATCTTAGTTCCCCAACCAGAGATCGAACTCACGCCCCCTGCAGTGGAAGTCCGGAATTTTAACCACTGGATCGCCAGGGAAGTCCCACAGCTTCATCTTTTATCACTAGAATACAAATCTTCCTATTTTATGCAAAGGTTTCAGTTTTCTGGTTGGAAAGAGAGTGGGTCAAGAGACCAAGAAATTCATGCTATACCCAGATTAGTCAGGGTTTTGGAGATCCCCCAAGGCCCTGTACTTACTGTGTATTCTAAGTCACTTCAGTTGTGTCCAACTCTGGGACCCATGGACTGTAGCTCACCAGGCTCCTCTGTCCGTGGGATTCTCCAGGCAAGAATACTGGAGTGGGTTGCCATGCCCTCCTCCAGGGTGTACCTACTATAATATTTTCAAAGTCCAGGGTGGCCCAAAAGGGCCTCAATTTTCTAAGGAATCCTTGCTTCCACTGGTACAGCTAGAGAAAACTGGAGGCAAGTCAGTAGAGCTTGTCACTCATTGTGTCAGGAGATTTTGTCCAGTCTTGTCTATGGTAGTGTCACCCCTGATGCTAGAAGAAAATACAAAAACACAAAACCTAGTCCTTGAAGTAAGCATCTGATAAACAAGGGGCTATTGGAAGTTCACACAGCTCTAGATCATCTTTTCAACAGGAGCTGACCTATCACCCACACCTTATCAACAATGTGGACTGTAGCCTGTTTAGCTCCCGGCCTCCTATTATCCTTGTTAAGGAGCAGGATCCTCTGGGCCCTCTGGCTGAACCCTCAAGGCAGGAGATGTGAATGCCCTTCCACAGACAGGAACTAAGATAAGAAGATAGGCCAACAGGGCTTTTCTTCCCTTTCCAACCAGGCCTCTCCAGAGAGGACCCAAAAGACTGTGGGCAGCCCTAAGGCCATCAGGGGAGCTCCTAAAAGAATTGTCTTCTTGTCCCTGCCTTTAGAGACATAGAACTGGCAGGTGTTATTTCTCCCTTCTAGTTTTTTCTCACAAACGAATGGCATGGGGTGGAGAGAGTAGGAGAATGGTTTCAGACATTTAAGCTTTAGTGGGAGATGGGACTTCCCTGGTGACTAGGACTCTGTGCTCCCAATGCAGAGGGCCCATGTTCGATCCCTAGTTAGGGAACTAGATCCCACATACTGCCATTATCCCAAGCCATATTATGTCCTTATTTACATAATATTAGTTTTTCTTTAAAAAAACCCACCCTGTAGGCATATTCAGGATCCTGATTTTAAAAACCAACGATTAAAAAAAAAAGACTTGGCACAGTCAATAAATAAATAAAAATAAATATTAAAAAAAAAAAAGGTTTAGTGGGAGTGAGAAATCTGAAAACATATTTCTTGTGTGATCAGGGTGGCTAAGGGAAGAAAAGAAGACCACCAAGGGAACCTAATGGGACAAAAAGGGGACCCAGTGAGGAAGGATAGAGTAAGTGGGACCTCATCCTGGGATCTAGAAAGAGAACCAGAATCACTACCAAATCTGAGAAGGCAACTGGCAGAATGTCATCGAGAACTCTTGGTAGGAGGGCATGAGAGAATTTGCTTTTACTGGCTTCAGCAAACATGAAATCCCTGAGGTCTTGTGTACAACATAAACTTCCTTGGTTGTTGAAGACTGAAGCCAACAACTTTTACTGTGGAAATAACTGGCATAGAGAAAAACACACGAGGTTTACTTGAAGGACAAAGACACCTTCATTTTTAAATTCCACATCTGTATTTAAAATTTTGCTCCTGCAGGAAATACGTGGCTTTCTAGTAGCTCCAATGAGATAGGTCAGAGCTGTACCAAACAAGTGAGTTTCACAAGATCAATCAGATTTTAATAAATGTTGCCACATCTTTCAAAATTGAAATTACAAAATGAGGCAGTGAAAAATGTCTTGGATCAGGAGAGCTGAATTCTCCTCCCTGTTCTCAGGCAGAGCTCTTCACCATCCGTGAAGTATTCCTACTGCTAAAAGGTTCCTAAAGTCCTTTCTGGCCTAAAGACTATCCCTAACTTCTGTGCATTCCTTTCTTCTGGAAGATTAAAGCTGATAAAGAAAAGTGCAAAAAAAAAAAAAAAAGTGCAGAAAAAAATCTTTACTAGCAATTTTGTGAATATAAGTGCCTTAAAGACGCATTCCCTATACCTGTTCAGACATTCATTCATTTAGCTGATATTCTGAGTCCCCATCATGAAACAGGTACTGTACTGGGGCTAGGGATACAATGATGAGAAAAACTGTTCACTTCCCTGGACAGAAAAAGACCTAACGATAAAAACATTTTCTTCAGATGTGATTTCCCTATAATTGGGCCTACAATAGATTCTAGATAATCACACATTGCTTCATAAATTTGAACATGTTATCCTTAACAACTGGGGGAACACTGTTGCCTTTCTTTTAATACCAGGGAGCTACTTTCACTGAATGATCTTAGAAAAAGACATTTCAGAATCACTTAGTCAAAAATATTTGTTGATAATCTAGTGCATGCTGGATTTGCTGTAAGTGGTGAGAATATGGTAAAAACAAGACAGGCAGAGGCCTTGCCCTCAAAGACTCATAATCTTGGGTCTACGAAAGCACGAAAACTTAAAACTAGTTTGCACTCACGCAGTTTAAACTTTCTCATCACACTAGTCAATTGCCCCAGCTTCATAAGGTACCCCTGAAATTTTTCAGATGATTTTCTTTTTTCAACTCAGGACTGTGTTTTCTTATTTAGACAATTTGTGACAAACTGTCACTTTTTCTAGCAATGCTGCCAGCTAGTTGATTTTAAAAAATAAATGTGACCATTTAACTCTTCTTTCTCCCTAGCTCCCCATACATTTCTTCCACTTAAAAACAAAACAAAAAACCTTCCGTGTCTACCCTTTACTTTACAAAAAAAGAAACCCCAGCTCTCCAGCACATCCCCTTTGTGACTGGACCTTGCCTCCCCCAGTCCCATTCATGCTCTGAGGCTTGCACACTGTCCTCTCTGGCCATACTGATTGTCATTTCCCAGTCTCTCAGCTCTAGGCCTTCATCCATGCTGCTCCTTCAGTGTAGATTACTCTTCACCCTCTTCCTCCTTCTGCCTTCACTTATCCCTGGACTTGGTTTCATCCATAACCCCCACAATTCCTGTGTCTACATCCCATCCTGAGACTCACCTAGTACAGTACAGTGGCCCACTGACACTTTTCAGGACAACATACAGGGCTGGACATACAGACACCCTTAATGAAAGTTTTGAGTGATGAATTAATGAGCACACATTTACAGATGACATTCCTAGCAGGGAGAACAACATGACAAGAGATGAGCATGGCGCATTAGGGACTCTGGAAAGAATTCAGAATATATGGAAATATTAGTAGAAGAGGAATGGCTAGAGATGGGACAAAAGAGAGAAACAAGGACAGATGCAGCCAGTTTGATGATTTGACAATAGTGAGTCACTAAGGGGTCTTAGGAAGAGGAGTAATTAGATTAGGGTTTTAGAAAGAACCTTGTGAAGAATAGATTTGAAGGAAGCAAGACAGGGGATGAGGAGATGTGTTAGAGTGACTATTGCAGAAAACCAAGGGGAGCTGGTAATGGCCTGAACTAATTTAGCAGCACTGAGGATACAAGAAGTGGAAAGATTCAAGCAATGTGCAGCCATGAAATTAAAAGACTCTTGCTCCTTGGAAGAAAAGCTATGACCAACATAGATAGCATATTAAAAAGCAGAGACATTACTTTGCCAACAAAGGTCCAGCTGGTCAAGGCTATGGTTTTTCCAATAGTTATGTATGGATGTGAGGGTTGGACTATAAAGAAGGCTGAGCACCGAAGAATTGGTGCTTTTCAACTCTGGTGTTGGAGAAGACTCTTGAGAATTCCTTGGACTGCAAGGAGATCCAACCTGTCAATCCTAAAGGAAATCAGTCCTGAATATTTGTTGGAAGGACTGATGCTGAAGCTGAAGCTCCAATACTTTGGCCATCTGATGTGAAGAACTGACTCATTGAAAAAGACCCTGATGCTGGGAAAGATTGAAGGTGGGAGGAGAAGGGGACGACAGGATGAGATGGTTGAATGGCATCACTGACTCGATGGACCTAAGTTTGAGCAAACTCCAGGAGTTGGTGATGGATAGGGAAGCCTGGCGTGCTGCAGTCCATGGGGTTGCAAAGAGTCGCACATGACTGAGCGACTGAACTGAACTGAACTGAGACCTCCAGGGAAGCTCCATTTGAAAATACTGAAAAGTATAAAAATGACCAAACATGAGGCTAGTTTGAACTATGATGTTCATATTTTAATTGTAATTGAAAGATGTTTTACCACATAAGATCTCAAACTATTAATTTTATTGCCTTAAATGTTCATTTACTTCTAGGTTTTTAAAAACTTTTAGTTGGTCAAGTTTTTAAATGATAGATAAAATGTAAATGATCTTTCTCCAATTTTTTTACAATTTAATTAGTAAAGAGAACTTAAAAGACTAGTTATTCAATGCTTTTGATTTGATAATTAAAAAACAAAACACTGTCAACTATATTTCAGGCTGGTGGGCTTGCAAAAAAATTTTTTTAACCTCAACCCACAGTAAGAAACACATTTCACATTATGACCTAATCCACAAGCCTATACATAAAGGACTGAGATAGGACAGTACTTCTACCAAACCACCTCACGCCAGGCCTCCCTGTCCATCACCAACTCCCGGAGTTTACTCAAACACATGTTCATTGAATCGGTGATGCCATCTAACCATCTCATCCTCTGTCATCCCCTTCTCCTTCTGCCTTCAATCTTTCCCAACATCAGGGTCTTTTCAAATGAGTCAGCTTTTCACATCAGGTGGCCAAAATATTGGAGTTTCAGCTTCAACATCAGTCCTTCCAATGAACACCCAGGACTGATCTCCTTTTGGATGGACTGGTTGGATCTCCTTGCAGTCCAAGGGACTCTCAAGAGTCTTCTCCAACACCACAGTTCAAAAGCATCAATTCTTCTGTGCTCAGCTTTCTTTATAGTCCAACTCTCACATCCATACATGACTACTGGAAAAACTATTGCCTTGACTAGACGGACCTTTGTTGGCAAAGTGATGTCTCTGCTTTTTAATATGCTGTCTAGGTTGGTCATAACTTTCCTTCCAAGGGGTCAGCGTCTTTTAATTTCATGGCTGCAATCACCATCTGCAGTGATTTTGGAGCCCAGAAAAATAAAGTCAGCCACTGTTTCCACTGTTTCCCCATCTATTTCCCATGAAGTGATGGGACTGGATGCCATGATCTTCGTTTTCTGAATGTTGAGCTTTAAGCCAACTTTTTCACTCTCTTCTTTCACTTTCATCAAGAGGCTCTTTAGTTCTTCTTCACTTTCTGCCATAAGGGTGGTGTCATCTGCATATTTCTGAGGTTATTTACATTTCTCCTGGCAATCTTGATTCCAGCTTGTGCTTCATCTAGCCCAGCATTTCTCATGATGTACTCTGCATACAAGTTAGATAAACAGGGTGACAATATACAGCCTTGATGTACTCCTTTTCCTATTTGGAACCATAATGGTTAATTAAAGACTCTAGGTGCAGCTCCACTGCCTTCTAGTTTTGGGATTTTGTGTAAGTTTCCCATCCTCTTTTGATCCAGCCTCTCCACCAGTAAAATGAGGATAAGAACAGAATCTACATCATTGTGAGAATTAGTTTTTAATATGCATGGTACTTGTAAGAGTGAATAAAAGTGTCTACCACTTGGTAAGCATTCAGTTCTACCCCATTATTATTATTTTTTAGTCACCAGCTGTTTTCTTGACATCTACGTATAATCTATGGTACCAGGCATTCTCAAGTATTCCAAAGACACACTGCTCTCATGACTCATCTTTTATTTGATTGATAAATTGTAACCATGACAAATTGATATCAGTGAGACACAGAACTGTCACTTCTTCAAGATACAGTGTTTGCCTCGATTTAAAACAGACAAACAAAAAATCAAGTTCTATATAATTACCAAGTAACTACCCCCTCAGAGTCAAAGAATAATTTTCTCACGGAGAGTGCTTATCAACCTCATCAAGTCTCTCTGAAAAGAGAGTCCAGTGTTTGAGATGCATTTTCACATGGTGTTTATATTCTCTCCCTTTGGTGAAGAAATGTGTTGTTACAAGACATTTAAAATCTTGCTTGTTGTCCTTGGACTTTTCATTCATTCAGATTTAAAAAGCTTAAAGCACCACAATTTATATCTACATTATTAATTATATTACAAAACAGTGGCTTTTTCCCCTTTTTTAAAAAATGTCAAAGGAGGAAAAGAAAATATATTTCCCCTAAGGTCATAACCTTCCAAACAGACATTCAGAACTTTATTACTTAGCACCTATATAAGCAATAATGTCAAATTCTTTACAAGATGAAGAACAGAATAAAAGTAATTCCAGACTTTAAAGTTGTATTACAATTATTACAACTGTAATACAATAATACAATTTATATGTATTATTATTATTTTGATAAGACAATAAGTATTCTGTTATATCATTTTAGTCTATTAACTTTAGCCAAGTATATTAGCTAGCTATTGTTAGACCACAAGCTCCATAAGACTACAGTTCCAAGTACCACTTCCTAAACTGTTACCCAAATTCATTTCTAGATGCTTAAGGCAATCAAAGAGTTACTGTAAAAACCATACTAATTAAGAGGCAAACTGGCTTTACTCTGCTATTCCTTAGTTTCCATATTTGCTTTTGCTTCTTTGCTAGAACTATTTCTCTTGTCAAGTTCTTTGAGGTTTCTCCTGAAGTAGAGCAGGGGGAAGGCTTGGCCTGCCTACGTGGGGGTAGAAGAGATCGCCTCAGAGTTTCAAGGTTGAATTATCCTCTACAGTAAACTTACATAAACAGGTAGCAGAATCTATCTATAGTGGTAACCACTCGTGTGCTTGCTAAGTCACTTCATTTGCGTTGGACTCTTTGCTACCCTACGGACCATAGCCTGCCAGGCTCCTTGGTCTGTGTCCAGGCATAAATACTGGAGTAGGTTGCCAGGCCCTCCTCCAGGGCATGGCAGATCCAACCTGTATCTCTCATGTCTCTTGCATTGGCAGGCAAGTTCTTTACCACTAGGACCACCTGGGAAACCACTCTAGAAATGGTTAATAATCTACAGCTCAAAGAGATCTGTGAATTCCTAGATCTAAAGAGGATATGGTCTCAATGAAATATAAAAGAATGTGCAAACCAAATAAATCTGTATTATAGTCTATTGAATATAATTAGCAAAGAATTATTGTTTCAGTTCAGTGCAGTCGCTCAGTCGTATCTGACTCTGCGACCCCATGGATTGCAGCACACCAGGCTTCCCTGTCCATCACCAACTCCCAGAGCTTGCTCAAACTCATGTCTATCCAGTTGGTGATGCCATCCAACCATCTCGTCCTCTGTCGTCACCTTCTCCTCCCTCCTTCAATGTTTCCATCAGGGTCTTTTCCTGTTGAGTGAGGAACGGATGAGTCAGTTCTTCACATCAGGTGGCCAAAGTATTGGAGCTTCAGCTTCAGCATCAATCCTTCCAACAAATATTCAGGACTAATTTCCTTCAGGATTGACAGGTTGGATCTCCTTGCAGTCCAAGGAATTCTCAAGAGTCTTATCCAACACTACAGTTCAAAAGCATCAATTTTTTGGCACTCGGCTTTCTTTATGGTCCAACTCTCACATCCATACATAACTACTGGAAAAACCGTAGCTTTGACTAGACGGACCTTTGTAGGCAAAGTAATGTCTCTGCTTTTTAATATGCTATCTATGTTGGTCATAGCTTTTCTTCCAAGGAGCAAGCATTTTTTATTTCATGGCTGCAGTTACCATCTACAGTGATTTTGGAACCCAAGAAAATAAAGTCTGTCACTGTTTCCATTGTTTCCCCATCTATTTGCCATGAAGTGTTGGGACCGAATGCCATGATCTTGGTTTTTTGATTGTTGAGTTTTAAGCCAGCTTTTTCACTCATTCATTCACATACTTCTGCCTGACTTTTCTAGAGCAATCAGAAAGATTTGAAGAAATGCTAACCTAATCAATTCTTTCTCCTCCTTAAAACCCTCTTTGGAAGCCCATTGTTCTCAGTATGAAGCACACCAGTGTTAACAAGTCTTATCAAGTCTACCTCCAGGGTTGCTGCAGAAGTTTCTCTCTTCCTCCCTCCCTAGGGGTCAGCTGATCTTTTGGCTCCCCATTGGCATAAAACGCTTCTTTGAGGAGGCAGTTCCCTCCCCTGCAACATTCTTTATAATCTTGGCTAAAGTAATACCCTTTATTGTCAATTCTCACTTTAAAAGCCAGTTTCCAAGGAAGACACTCCCTGATCAACCCCTCCGTGGAGGGTCTCCTTGTACTTTAGGTACAATTTCTCCTTCATCCTCACTTCACTTCAATCCAGTATCTATTTCATGTCTGTCTCCTTTGCTAGACTGTCAGCAGGACCACAGGTCTCTTCAGTGCTCAACAGCAAGCAGAGTACCTGGCCAAATAGTAGGTGGTCAACAGATCTTTGTTAAAAGAAGGAACACGAGCTCACTACAGCCTACTACCTGGCAGGCCGTATGTTGGACACTGCAGGGACAGAGCTGAGTAAAATAGGGTGTTTGTCTTCAAGGGATCAGATTTGCAAACAACTGTAACCACAGAGCACAAGCGCTTTGAAGGGAAGTGAGTACTGGGTGCCTTGGGTGGAGGGAGAACAAGCACCAACTCTCAGAAAAATGAAAACAAACATTTCCACTTAGTACATGCTGGGCTCTGAACTAAAACCTGTACAACGTTACATTCCTCATTCAATTTCTAATGACAACCCCATGTGGTGGTTAAATAGCTTGCCTAAGGCTACAGCAGTATTTGAATCCAGCTTATCCAGGTCTTCTAATTTCAAAGCAGAAAGCTACACATAGAAACACAACAGCTGACACAATGAGTCCCTGGGAATATGTCCAGCCACTTCACCATGCTCTGTTAACAATTTAAAAGGGGGCCATATAGCCAATTTAAATATTGATTTAAAATTTTTAAATGTTGAATATGTAATACATTCACATGTTTTTCCCACATGTTTTTCTGAATAGACAGTGCATTCTTATAATTCGTACATATCAAAAAATAAGCAGGTTTAGTTAAGTTTCCCACTCCGTGTAAGTTGGTGCAGCTGCTAAGGAAACAGTATGGAGGTTACTCAAAAAACTAAAATGAGTTGCCATATGATCCAGCAATCCCACTCCTGGGCATATATCCAGACAATACTATAATTCAAAAAGATACATGCACTCCTATGTTCATAGCAGCACTATTCACAATAGCCCAGACATGGAAACAACCTAAACGTCCATTGGCAGATGAGTGGATAAAGATGAGGTACATATATATACAGTGGAATATTACTCAGCCATAAAAATGAAATAACGCCATTTGCAGCAACATGGATGGACCTAGAGAATATCATACTAAGTGAAGTCTGAGAGAGAAAGACGATGCCATATGGTATCACTTACATGCGTAATGTAAACTGTAACACAAATGAACCTATCTATGGAACAGACATAGAGTACAGACATAGAGAACAGTGTTGATACCAGGGGGAGGAAGGTTGGGAGGGATGGATTGGGAATTTGGGATTAGCAGATGCAAATTATTATATATAGAATGAATAAACAATAAGTTCTTACTGTATAGCACAAGCAACTATATTTAATATCCTGTGATAAACTATAATGGAAAAGAATATAAAAAAGAATGCATATATATGTAGAACTGTATCACTTTGTTATATATGTATAACTATCACTTTGCTGTACAGCAGAAATTAAAATAACATTGTAAATCAATTATACTCAAATAAAATAAATTATACTCAAATAAAAAGTATAGGATTGCCCATCCTATCTCCCATTAATTAGCTCAAACCTAGATTACCAAAACTAATCCCTATTATACTTTATGCATTTTTCCAGATTCTCTTTATAAGTATACAGATACAAATATATATTCTTATTTTGCCTTTAAATTAAAAAATATATTTTTTTATTTATTTGTTTTGGCCTTGCCACAAAGCATGTGGGATCTTAGTTCCTGGACTAGGGATTGAACCATGCCCTCTGCAGAGAAAGCGTGATGTCTTAACCATTGGACTGCCATAGAATTCCCTAAATTTTATTTTCAATTAAAAAAAATTGAAGTATAGTTGATGTATAATATTATATAAGTTATAGATACACAATATATATATAGTGACTCACAATTTTTAAAGGTTATACTCTGTTTATAGTTATTATAAAATATTTGCCCCTTTTTTCCATCACAAAAGGTAGCATACATACTTGCTGTTGCACACTTTGATTTTCTCAGTTGCTGCTGCTGCTGCTGTGTCGCGTCAGTCGTGTCCGACTCTGTACGACCCCATAGACGGCAGCGCACCAGGCTTCCCCCTCCCTGGGATTCTCCAGGCAAGAACACTGGAGTGGGTTGCCATTTCCTTCTCCAATGCATGAAAGTGAAAAGGGAACGTGAAGTCGCTCAGTCGTGTCCGACTCTTAGAGACCCCATGGACTGCAGCCTACCAGGCTCCTCCACCCATGGGATTTTCCAGGCAAGAGCACTGGAGTGGGGTGCCATTGCCTTCTCCAGATTTTCTGTTAGTGATTTATATTTTGGAGATCCTTCTGTATTGTCAGGACACCATTCTTTCTTGGCATCATAGTATTCCATTTCATGTATATACTACTATTTATTTGAATGATTCCTTATTGATAGATGTTTGGATTGTTTCCAATGTTTTGCTATTACAAACAATGCTGCAATGAATAACTTTGCACATAGTTCAGTTAGCACGTGTGCAACTATATCTGCAGGATAAATTCCTGGGAGTGGTACCAATGGGTCAAAGGGCATATGCATGTGTAATTTTGATAGATATTGCCAAATTGCCCTCTGTAGGGATTAAATCAGTTTAAATTCCCACTAGCCATGAATGAGAGCAGCTGTTTTCCCATGGTCTCTCAACAGTGTTAGCAAAGTTCTGATTATTTGCCAGGCTAATGGGTAAAAAATGGGACTACAGCATTTTCTGCATTATAAGTGAAGTTTAGTGTTTTTTTTTTTTTTTAACATTTATGAGTTTATATTTCCTTCTTTCTGAACTATTTACATCCTTTTTCTGTTTTTCTTTTGTTGGTCTTTTTCTCTGGGTTTGGCAGAAGCATTTTCTGTATAAGGGAGATTAGTTTTTACCTGTGATATAGTTTTAGCCACTTTCCTATAATAATGTTTTAGAAGTTCTGACCAATCCAAAAAAACATGTATTAGATGTGATGTAAAAATATGCAAAAGGAGAAGGCAATATGTCATTATTTGAACATGATTATATAGCTAGATAACTTTAAAAATTAATAAAATTAATTGGATATCTCTTGATACAGGAAGCTGAAAATGCTGGAGGATCTAAAAAGAAGATATAAGAGAATATACATACCTTAACACCATTTCTACATGCTAAGAATAATAAAAATATGACAAAAAAGAAAATTCACAATAACTATAAGAAATAGAAAGTACCTAGAACTAATTTTGGCAAAGAAAGAGTATGACCTATATGAATAAAAATAAAATATAAAATTTAATTTGTTTTCTTTATAAAAAGAAGACTGGAGTAAATGAAAACACAGATTAATGTATTGAATGAGCAGCTTACATATTTGAAAGAGGCACCTGAATTATTTTATAGGTTTAATACCATTAAAACAAAACTGCTGCTAAGTCGCTTCAGTCGTGTCCGACTCTGTGCAACCCCATAGACGGCAGCCCACCAGGCTCCGCTGTCTCTGGGATTCTCCAGGCAAGAACACTGGAGTGGGTTGCCATTTCCTTCTCCAATGCATGAAAGTGAAAACTGAAAGTCAAGTCACTCAGTCGTGTCCGACTCTTCGTGACCCCATGGACTGCAGCCTACCAGGCTTCTCCGTCCATGGGAGTTTCCAGGCAAGAGTACTGGAGTGGGTTGCCATTGCCTTCTCTGGAAAACAGAACTAAATAATTTTAAATTTGAGAAAGTGTTTTCATGTATAAAAATGAAAGATAATAAATATATACATATACATATGCTTTAATTCTAAGAAGAGGAGTCATTGTGTTAACATATATTATAACAGATGTTAACATATATTATACAACAATATTAATTAAAGCAGTGTGGTATAAGGACAAGATTAAACAGATGAATCAGTCATCCAGAAACGTATCCAGCTGGAAATATGTAGATGATACACAGTGGTCCTTCAGTATCTTCAGGGAGACTAATGGTTTCAGGACCCATACCAAAATCCACATATGCTTAAGTCTCTTACATAAAATGACACATCCACAGATGCAGAGTGCATGGATACAGAGGGCTGACTGTATAATAACAAGAGGCACATAACATAATTAGGGAAGAAAAGTTATAATTTTAGTAAGAATTAATGCTTAGGTAGTAGTATTCTCTGCTTGGCATTTTCTAAATTCCTCATGTATATCAATTAATTATTTTTTTAATCCTATTAGATCCATGCTACTTAACTGGTGAGTAATCTGAGACACCAGGAGGGTCAGTCATTTTTTCAAGGCCATACATACAGCTAGAGAGTGGCAGGGCAGGGCTTAAATCCAGACAATTTGCCTTCAGAGTCTGTGGGCCTAACCATTTGTAATTAGGATAACTACCAATTTATTAAAAGTAAAAAGATAAGAATATAAGCAAAAATACTTTAATAATGCATATTTGAAAATCTGCTATAGAATATCATACAGCTTATCTCAAGTAATTCCTTTGCTTTGCTTTTACATTTCTGTTTTGTTTGAAATCTTTTTCAATTATAACTGCATAAGACTTTCATAATTAAAAGAACAAAATAAGTGGGATATTTTGAATTAAAAAAAATCTTTGACTATGCATGAATTATTTCCCACCTGTTTATCCAGTTGAAATAATATATTATCTATTCTTTCCTCTTTCAGGCATTGATGATCTATCTTTCTTAAAAACATATTTATTAAGTTCCTACTGTTTGCCCTGAGTGAAAATGGACAAGATAAGTGCTGTAAATTAGGGACAATGTGGATGTAGATTCTCAGGCATGTGGAAGTTATTAAAAATAGCAGTCTGTTTGGCCAATAGCATTAAATAAAGGTTGTCCAAAGGAAAAGTGGAATGAGCCGTAAACTTTGTTTTGTAAACTATGTATATATAAACTATTTTAGTAAACTTAACATCTATATATCAGCAAGTTTCATCTATTTTTAATTTCTACAGGTATTCCTCATATATCTCTACCACAACACCTTTCCCACAAGTATATACAGCTTTACGAAGCTGAAAAAGTAACTCCAACCCATCACTAACATACTCAAAGTTTTTTTAAGGATCTTAGGTGTGGGTTTGTACATTAGTTAAAATCGGAAATAAAAAAAGATAATCAGTGGGACTTCTCTGGTGGTCCAGTGGTAAAGAATCCACCTTCCAATGCAGGGAAATCTGTGTTCGATCCTTGGTCGGGGAGCTAAGTTCCTCCCACATGCCCCAGAGCAACTAAGTCAAAACTAGAGAACCCTGCGTGCTGCAACTACTGAGCCCCCGCACCACGACAAAGACCCAGCATAGCCTGAAAAAAAAATGATACTCAGGACTTTTATCGGAGAAGGCAATGGCACCCTACTCCAGTACTCTTGCCTGGAAAATCACATGGGCGGAAGAGCCTGGTAGGCTGTAGTCCATGGGGTCACGAAGAGTCGGACACGATTGCGCGACTTCCCTTTCAGTTTTCACTTTCATGCATTGGAGAAGGAAATGGCAACCCACTCCAGTGTTCTTGCCTGGAGAATCCCAGAGACGGCGGAGCCTGGTGCGCTGCCGTCTATGGGGTCGCACAGAGTCAGGGATACGATTGAAGCAACTTAGCAGCAGCAGCAGGACTTTTATTCTGGTATGAAATAGTGGTTCAGTTGTTCAGTCGTGTGTGACTCTTTGCAACCCCATAGACTGCAACACGCCAGACTTCCCTGTCCTTCACCATCTCCTGGAGTTTGCTCAAACTCATGTCCATTGAGTCGGTAGTGCCATCCAACCATCTCATCCTTTGTCCTCCCCTTCTCCTCCGGCTTTCAATCTTTCACAGCATTTGGTTCTTTTCCAATGAGTCGGCTCTTTGCATCAGGTAATGAAAGTATTGTAACTTCAGCCTCAGCATCAATCCTTCCAATGAATATTCAGGTTGATTTCCTTTAGGATTGACTGGTTTGATCTCCTTGCTGTCCAATGGAGTCTCAAGGGTCTTCTCCAGGATCATAGTTTTAAGGCATCAATTCTTTGGCTCTCAGCCTTTCTAATTTTCCAGCTCTCACATCCAAATACGATTGCTGGAAAAACCACAGCTTTGACTAGACAGACCTTTGTTGGCAAGGTAATGCCTCTGCTTTTTAATAACGCTGGCTAGGTTGGTCATAGCTTTTCTTCCAAGGAGCAAGCGTCTTTTTAATTTCATGGCTGCAGTCGCCATCTGCAGTGATTTTGGAGCGCAAGAAAATAAAGTCTGACACTATTTCCATTGTTTCCCCATCTATTTGCCATGAAGTGATGGGACCAGATGCCATGATCTTCATTTTTTGAATGTTAAGTTTTAACCCAGCTTTTTAACTCTCCTCTTTCACCTTCATCAAGAGGCCTGTTTAGTTCCCCTTCACTTTCTGCCATAAGGGTGATGTCATCTGTGTAGCTGAGGTTATTGATATTTCTCCCAGTAATCTTGATTCCAGCTTGTGCGTCATCCAATTTTCAATAAATAAGGAAATATTTAGGAACACCACATTCATCCTTTCTTTTTTTTTTTTAATTTTTCTTTATTAGTTTGTTTTGGCCTCACCAGGTGGCCTGTCGAATCTTTGTTTCCTGACCAAGGATTGAACCCCTAACCCTTGGCAGTGAAAACATGGAGTCCTACCCCCTGGACCTCCAGGGAATTCCCAAATTTACTTTTTTTTCCAAGTCTCTAAGTACTGTCTCTGGTTGCTAAAACATTCAATAACTCAGTAAAATATATGATAAAAACCCACTGAAAAAGTAGAGTGTTTTGACTTCCATTACATCTGAGAGAGAAAGCTCCATCTGCTGACTCTATTAGATTCTGATCCCAGCTAGCCTCTATGAATAAAACCTCATGGTGACAGATTCATCTCTTTCAGTGTTACCTGTATCAGAAATCTTATGGGGTGATTTCATCCTTAATTTGTTAATAGACTTAAAAATAGATAGAATTTTTAAAGGAAATTTTTATGAGAAAAATAAATCTAGAAAAAGAAGTTTTCAGATTTATGCCTACTTTGAATGTTATAACATTAAGAGGAGGCAGGCAGAGGTAATAGAAAGGGCACTGGAGATGGAATCAGAGAAGGGGTGACCTAACTGTGTCATTGGTCTCTGTATCTTTTAAATGGTCACGTTCCTCCTGACTTTGAGCCCCAAATTCCTCATCTATTAATTTAGATTTTCCTGCATAGTGTCGCTTAGAGAGCCAACTCAGCTTATGTATGTAAAAGTACGTTTTTAAGATTACTCTACATTTGTTTTGGATTATGTTTAAGGCCTTCTTGTTAATATTATTGTCAAAGTAGTGACTGAGAAAGTTGCTTTGTGACCATCCTCTCATGCCATTGCCCTGCCCAGATTTTGTCCCTCTATCCTAAGCTGCTCCCTGTACCTTGAACTTTCTAGTCTTTCTCACTCCTTACATTTTGGTACAGTAAATAACTTTATCTTAAAACACCCACTAAACTTCTGGAACATCATTCATTTCTGGTTTTTCTCTTATTTTAGTTTCCTTTTCTGGGTCTTTCTCTTTTTCCAGATCCCTAAATATTAGGATTTCCCAACTCACTTCTGAGACTTCTAACTCTATTCATTTCCTTGGTGATCCCATCAAAATCCCATGCTGATGAATGCTAGTCTCTACCTGATCTCCGCTTGCGTATTTCTCTAATTTAATCCTCTGCTGTATTTCTCGCTCCCTCACTGGCCCCACTGCCCACCACAGGGCCTTTGCACTTGCTGTTGTCCTCCTTCCACACTTTCTCCCTTACTTCACTCAAGTCTCTGCTCAAATATTATCTCCTTAGAGAGTGCTTCTCTTCACCACCTTATCTAAAATGGCACACACCACCCTAGACCCTCTCTCATCCTTTATCCTGTTTGTCATTTATACATTTATGTGCCTACTTGTTAATTATCTTTCCCCCCAGGAGGGCACAGACTCTCTGTTTACTGCTCTATTTCCAGAGCCCACTGACCAGCACACAGTAAGCCCTGTAATTTGGAATGAATGAATAAATGAATGAATGTTGCTTCCTCTGATTAGAATACTATCCATCTACCTAACTTTTACTCATCTGTAAGGAGCACCCTAAATATTACCTCCTTTGAGTAGCCTTTCCTGATTGATCAAACTGGTTTACCTTCTCCACCTCTGTGTGTTCATAATAACTTCCTACTTAGGTTAAATCCATTAGAGCATCTTATTTGTTTACTTGTCTGTTTCCCCACCTTACTGCTGTGTTTCTTGTTGTTCTAATTCAAGGGCAAAACATCTTGCTGGGAATGAAATTGTGAAACTTTTCTATAGATTTGATCACTTTTAAATAAAAAATTAAAAGATAAAGAATATATTTTTGCATTTAATATTATTTAAGAATGTTTATAGATATTGATAGAATATTGTTCAAAAATGCTGCCATGTGTGTTGCAAATATTTTTAGCAGGATTTTGATTATGGCTTTGGGGCCTTGTTGATTATTGTTATTATTCATCCTTTTCTGTAGTCATATATGTCTGTTCTTTTCTTTTTTGGGCTTCTGACTTTTCCAAGTTTTTAGGTCTTTCAAACCATAAGTTTATATAAATTTTTTCTCACATTTTTTTCTGATTATATATTACAACTTTCTTTGTTTAATTCTTTAAACTGCGTGCAAAATATTTTACATTTGGAACACAGGAAGTAAAGGACTAGTCTTATTTTCTAATATTTTAAATAAGAAGGAGACAGTTCAGACAGAAAACTTACTTTCTGTCTGATAGTACTAATAATATAGAAGTTATCTATTTCTTTCCCATAGCTGGGAAGGAATTTTTCCATACCTGGGGAGGATTTCCCAAATACTAATTCTTTTTGTGGGTTTTGAGGCCTTATTGAATCCAGAATTCATTTTTTTTTTTTTTTTTTGGCCAAGCAGTGCCACATGCAGGATCTTAGTTCCCTGCCCAGGGGTTGAACCCACACCCCCTGCAGTAGAAGTTTGGAGTCCTAACCACCGAACTGCCAGGGAAGTCTCAGAATCCATTTGAGCCTAGTTAAAATGATCTCTCGGAGAAGGCAATGGCACCTCACTCCAGTATTCTTGCCTGGAAAATCCCATGGGCAGAGGAGCCTGGTAGGCTGCAGTCCATGGGCTCATTAAGAGTCGGACACGACTGAGTGACTTCACTTTCACTCTTCACTTTCATGCATTGGAGAAGGAAATGGCAACCCACTCCAGTGTTCTTGCCTGGAGAATCCCAGGGATGGGGGAGCCTGGTGGGCTGCCGTCTATGGGGTCGAACAGAGTCGGACACGACTGAAGTGACTTAGCAGCAAAATGAACTCTAAGTGTAACACATGTCCACTGTGGAAAATATAGAAATGTGCTCTTGAGAAGATATCATGACTTTGACAGTAAATATGTGACCCAGCATCTTATCAGAACAAGGTCAGAATTGTGTTCATCCTATGTGAACATTTTTTTCAGCCTTAAAACTTGAATAACAATGACATTTAAACCGTGGTCTCAGGAGTCCAGGGAGACAGTGGAAGCATCCCAGGGGCTGCTGTGTGGGGGCGTAAGGCTGGCAGAGGGTAGGTGGGCTCTAGATCATCCACTCTGTACCCAACCAAGTGGGTCTGTATAAAATTTCATTTAAAAAAATGTTTGAAAGCCACAATCTACAAATAAAACAAATACTCAAATGCAGGATTATAAAATTACAGTATATTTAATTTTGTTTCAATCCGATAGTGTTTCTTACACTTAAAATGATAATGATGATTTAGATCCCACTTTCCGACCAAAGCCTTTCCCCTACCCTGCCCTTTCCTCAGTTGCTCCTCAGACGTGGGTCCTTTGACCTCCTCTTCTCTCTCTCCCTCCGTTTGGGCCAAGTTCTTTCTGCCTTCATTCCTCCCTATTTCAGCCTGGAGCTCTTACTTCCCTTGCCTTCTTGTGGTTCCATCTGCAAAGGGGCCCTCTGGGCAGCCAGGCTAAGCAGTGTTTCCCATTATCTACAACTGCCTTTTCAAACCTCCACAAATCTCTGACCCTCCTGCCTCACCCTTAAAGAATGACCTCACCTCCTACTTTAGTGAAAACAGAAAGCTTTAAAAGGAACTCCCCCAACTTCCTGCCTCCAAAATAGCACCCCTCCTTTCCACCTATTAAGGCTATTTTTTCCACCTATGCTGTGGAAAACACACCCCACTCCTGTTGTCTTGGGCTTTGCACTCACTATTAATCATCCTCTCTCTCTGAATCTTGAATCACTCCGGCTTACTAGTCTTTCACTCAGTCAGTTATAACTCAACAATTTGATTGAATTACCATCAAGGCTTCTGTCTGTTTGTGGCCACTTCGGTGACGCTCCTGGGCCCATGGACCCAAATGTTCTTTTCTTTATGCTGGCTCCTTTGTCAAGCAACTTAAATTTACCAAAGATGCAGGGACAAAAAGCTAGAAGAAATCTCTATGCATATAGTTCTTTTGGAGCTTTAAAAAAAAAACTTTAAAATCACTAT